>NC_086318.1:108648811-108998311 GCF_036172605.1 Pelobates fuscus | reverse complement strand
TATATATATATGTGTTACATCAAATTAAAGCCCTTTCTGTCCTTTAAAAAACGGTATATAATATGTGTCGGTGCAATAAATTAGTAAAATGCAAATTGCAGTTGAACGCAAATAGCAAAAAATGCAAAAAATGCCGTTGTCATTAAGTGAAAGACAAGCTTCTGAAGCTCTGTCCTTAAGGGGTTAATGTAATAGTAATGTAATGTTATTGTTTATATGACTGTATTGTTAATGTAACAGGCTTTTATATTGAGGTTAGAGTAAAATCACTCATGCATATTTGCTAGATTAGTAACGACCCTCAAAGGCATGAGAGTTATTTTTGATTAAACATGCATATACAGCTGATTGCGATAAAAAAAAGGTTTTCTTTTGTAAAATATAGCATATATTACAATTGAAATTGATATTGTTTAGAGCGTTACCCAGCTGCCTGTAATGAGAAAATAGCACCTGGAATAATTATATTAATTATATTAACCCATAGTGTTTTTTCATAGTGTTTGATAACAATGCTTATTGGTAGTCTGTTATTGTTATTTTTCCATAATAATCCATATCTTTTAGAGAACACACATGATACAAACAAGCATATCAAGGTAGACAGTCAGGAACAAGTGGTGATGATGACCCCGCTCAAGTTACCTGTCTTATTTGTGTGTGATGTTATTATGCAAATCATAAAAGTGCTTAAAGGTTTAATCCAGAAAAACATGACAAATTCAGTCTTTTGAAGTGGTCATAGTGCTTAGAGTATGCATGTACAGCATTTTGCTATGAAACGCTGCAATAATTTTAGCTTGACCTCATTCGAGGTCGAAACGTTGCTGTGTTCCCCAATAAAACTGCCTTATTCACACGTCTTGAGTGCCTGAGATGCAATTGGTGACATGATCTAAGTGAGTAAAAGAGAGATCAGGGGAAGCAAGGTATTTATGATTATCATCAGCTTATATGTAGTGTTAACATCAAAAAAGATCAGTAATTGCTAATACATTTAGAATAAGGTTAACACAGAATGAAACCATCCCAGAATAAATAACCGGGATACTGGAATAATATAACTGAATTAAATAGTGGAGAGTAGAATATACCAGAATAGGAGAGATAGCAAGAGAAGCATGAGACTAGTGTACATAAAGTCAGAAGTGGTAGTCAGAAGGTGAAGAAGAATGAATAAAATAGACATATCCTTTGGATTTAGCGATTAAACTATTGGAAGTTTTGGTTAGAGCTGAAACCAATTTGAAGAGTAGAAGTAGAGTGTCAGTCAAAAATGTTGGTACACTGTATATAAATAAAAAATATATTGTTAAGGGCATAAAGGTTGCACTGACTATATTGTGTTATCAGATAATGCTACCTGCTGACACTGTACATTGGGGAGGAGGGGTGAGTGGTATGGTTACTATTAAATCTAGAGGGTTTGCAAACTCTTGGCATAATATTTGGGGGAGTGGGGAAAATTAATTTTTAATATTGAGGGGTCACCCCATACAATATTTTAGTTGGCAGGGGACCAATTAAACTAGTATCATGATGACTACATTTCCACCTTAAGCATTTCATATAAAAAGCATCCCTCCCAAGACACATACACACGCACCACACCTATTACATACCTACAAACATTATACACATTACACACACTTTGCAGCAAATCATGTAACACTTAGGTTCAATTAGAATATCGCAACTAACCAGGATGCAGGTGCTCAGTCAGGAAGCAATTTCCTTTCAAAGTCCTCATTAAACATAACATGCAAACGCAACCCCTAGATCACCCGGCTAAGTAGTTCATTATTAGCACATCAAGTGTCATTCCAGGCCACAAACTGCATTAATCATGCATTATTAAAATTAATGGAGTTTGCTTTAATAATGAAAAGGAATCTCTCCATCTCTCTTTGGTCAGAAATAGCAAAAGCCATAATGGGATGGGGGTTTGTCTTCCATTTTGATCAATATGACGATGAAGATGTTCACTAAACAATAATCAACTAGATATGTACCAGTGATTTGTAGAAATAAATGATGTACATTTTGCAAATGTAAAGTCTCCTTACCTAGCCCTCCATTCCTCCAGTGGCATTGAGCCCCACACCACTCTCACAAGGTCTCTTTCAGTGGCTTTCATTTTCCCCAGCAGCGTGTCCTATACTGCTTACTGCATGGTGGCTTTTAGAGTGAAACCATATCTAGTACAGGGGTATTGATTTAAAAAAAAAACATCTACTTGTCCAAGGGGACGAAACTGGTAGCCCAACCTACTCGCCCGCCATGACAATCTTCTTGTCCTTCCATTAAAATATTGGGGCTCCTACCAAGAGTCATGGGCATTGACAGGGCTATTCGCTGAACTGCTAATTTTCTCAAAATAATTCTGAAAGGAAAATTGGAGGCAAAAATAGCTGGTTTGGAAAAATTCTCTAACTCTGCTACAGTCATAATACAGCTGTTGTTGCCACAGTTTTGTCATTTGATTTATTTTGCAAAAACTCTGTATCCTCCAATAGTCTTCTCCATTTTCTTAGTGTGCTTGCTGTGTGTCATATATGTGATGTGAGTGCCACTGTGTGATGTGTGTGTTGTGTGCTCTCTGTGTGCCATATGTTTGCTGGCTGTGTCATGTGCATGTGTTGAGATCTGACTGTGCTTGGTACAAGTGTAGTGTGTACTGGCTTTATGTAATGTTTGTATGTGTGTGTGCTGGCTGTATGTGATATATGAGGTGTGTGCTGGCTGTATGTGGTTGTGATACATTGGAACACATCTACTCTGATCCATACACAGACACACACATCCACCAATACACACTCACTGACCCAAACACACCGCACACTGACACACACACAGACCGTTCCATATACACACACACGGACACAAACGCACACAGACTGACCCATACACAAACACACTGCACATTGACACACACATCCACTAACAAACACTCACATACTGACTGACCCATGCACAAACACACTGCACATTGACACACACATCCACTAAAAAACACTCACATACTGACTGACCCATGCACAAACAAACTACACATTCTCTGATACACATGCAGCACTGATTAGCAGCAGCCGCCAATTGTCTATTCTCTTAGCTCCATTTCTGTGCAATGGGGGAATCCTGGTCACTTTGCACTAATTGTTCCCTGGAACCTTCCCTAACTGAAGAGCATAGGAAATACCTGGTTTACCTAAGACAAAATGTACTTTAGACCCCGCCAATCAAAATGCCTGAGTGGTAACCATTAATTATGGTGTAAGTACCCACTAAACAGAAAACGTCTATTTTCTACAAATGTCTATTAAACATTCCTCCATTTCTTATCAGTAGATTATTTTGACATATATTATTTACGAGTGCTTCTTTCAGTTCTATTAATTTTATTCACTGAATTGTCAAAGGAATTACAAATTTTAAGCAAAAGCAATATTGAAAAAAATTTTGTAAAACTTTTCCCACTTACCAATTTTGGCCTAAAATTTGTATTTTGATTGTTAATTCTGCAGAATTCATAGTTTTATCATTCTGATTTTCACCTAAGAGTCAATCTGAGCGCCATTACTGCAAAAGGCCTTTTTTAGGGGCTTCAGATGGTAAGTACATTTTTTTTTACAGGTGTTAGTCTTAATGTAATCCCCCTGTACATATTAGGATGCAGGGGGTTAGGTAGGGTGCCCTAATGTAGAGAAGCTGTGGCTACACTTTTAAACCTTCCTTAAATGGGAATCTTATTGACCCCCAGAGGATTTTATTTATAATTTTATTTATTTATTTGCTCTTTAATTATGTAATGTAGTGACTTGCTAGCAAGTGCTGGCCAGCTGTCACAAAATGAACCCTTACACTGCCAAAAGTTTTTAACTATGTGAAAATAGTTTAGATTTTTTTTTAAAGATTTGAAGCATTCATGTCCAGGTTTCAATAGCGTGAATAGCGTGAGCAGTGTCTTAATTTTGCAATCCGATTGGCCCCATATGCAGCCCATTTGGTATAGGGCCATTTGGACTTTAGTGAATGACCCCGTTAACCCCTTAGTGACCAGACCATTTTTAAATTTTCTTACAGTTATCCCCTTCAGTCAATAGTGCACGTCCTGATCAAAACAAAACGTAACCAAAAACTGGAATTTGCGCTATATGTCTATTCACCCGTAGTTCCCCTCTTTCATATTATATGCACCCACACTTATTATATATCATTTTGTTCAGGAGAAACAGGGCTTTAATTTATCATTAACTATTCATAAATGGAACATAATTCATTATGAATAAAATTTAAAATTTAAATTTAAAAAATGTGAGAAAATAAGATTTTTTTAAAAAATTTGTATTTCCGTCTGACATTTTAGCTGTGAATGTCATAATACTGTTAGGTTTTGCTGCAACAAAATGCACATATTTGTAATCAGCAATGTCTCTCAAGTACAACAGTACCCCCCATTAACAGGTTTTATGGTGTTTTGGAAAGTTACAGGGTCAAATATAGAACGTTCCATTTTCAAATAGAAATTTGCCAGATTGGGAATGTTACCTTTGAGACGGTGTAGTAGCCCAGGAATGAGAATTACCCCCATAATGGCATACCATTTGAAAAAGTAGACAACCAAAGTTATTGAAAGTGGGGTATGTTTAGTCTTTTTTAGTAGCCACTTAGTCACAAACACTGGCCAAAGTTAGCGTTCATATTTGTTTTTGAGTGAAGAAAGCAAAAAACTAATATTTGGCCAGTGTTTGTGACTAAGTGGCTACTAAGAAAGACTGGACATACCCCACTTGCAATACCTTGGGTTGTCTACTTTTGCAAATGGTATGCCATCATGGGGGTAATTCTCATTCCTGGGCTACCATACGCTCTCAAAGGCAACATAGCCAATCTGGCAAATTTCAATGTCAAAAAAATGAAATACAAGCCTTACATGTGACTCTCTAACTTTCCAAAACACCATGAAACCTGTACATGGGGGGTACTGTTATTCTCGGGAGACTTCACTTAACACAAATATTAGTGTTTTAAAACAGTAAAACATATTATAACAATTATATAGTCCATAAAAGTGCAGTTCGTTTGTAAAAAATGCAAAAAACGCAACTTTTACTTAAAATATCATCGTTGTAATACACTTTACCAGTTTGAAACACTGATATTTGAGTTTAGCGAAGTCTTCCGAGTAAAACAGTACCCCCCATGTACAGGTTTTATGGTGTCTTGGAGAGTTACAGGGTCAAATATAGTGCTTGCGAATTAAATTCTCTGCACTTTCTCCCTGTGTTGTCAGGCATGTCAATCAAATTTTAATTAATCAAATCACCTAATTATGTTAAAAGTTTACTTAAATATACACGTAGAATTTTAATATATATGCATTTATATGTATTTAAATTCTACGTGTATACTAATGTAATCTTTTATGCGATTATATGTATTTATCTATATATATATATATATTTGCGGTTATTTGTATTTTATATATAGATAGATATATATATAGAATGTCATTCTAAGTGTATTTTGTTACCAATATATATATATATAAATAACAAAATACAGTGAGAATGAAATTAACTTTTGAATATATAATTTATATTCAATTTTGATTCAATATTTTATTTATTAATTTTATTATTTTATTTATTTATTATTGTAATTATACGTATTTATATATATATATATATATATATATATATATATATATATATACAATAAACAATACACAAGTTCCAGCGCACTCTCCTATCTACTAAACAGCAACTTCAATGTTGACAGATTTTATTAGTTTGTAAAAGATTTTTTAAAAAAAACACCTAATCTAGGCAAAAAAATGGGGATTTAGTTACATTATATGATCATACATTGCATAAGCCTGCCACAACGTCAATGTACCCCATCTATAATATATGTGTATATATCCATTATATATATAATATATGTATATTATATATATGTAACGTCATTCTAAGTATCCCGGGCGCTTCAGGGCTCAAAGCCGTTACGGCGTTCTATGCCGCCGCAACGGCTTTAAAGCCCACTAAATGCGGGACGGCATAGAACGCTGTAACGGCGGGAAGGGGTTAAGGACCAGGGCTGTTTTTACATTTCTGCAGTGTTTGTGTTTAGCTGTAATTTTCCTCTTAGTCATTTACTGTACCCACACATATTATATACTGTTTTACTCACCATTAAATGGTCTTTTTAAAGATACCATTATTTTCATCATTGTGGTGGCCACCCTGAGAGGATGAGGGGGTTTCTCCGCCAGAGGTGTTCTTTCCCCCTGTTCAGAGTGATGCTTTCCAAATCCCAAGGTTGGTATAGCTGTATAGCTCTTACAAGAGCTGGTGATTATAGCAGGTATAGCGGTTCCCTACAAGCATGAGATGAGACTCTATGTTGAGGGTAAGCAGGAAATTATTTATTGGTAGCCACACTGGTCTTTTATTACAATCCCCATGCAAGGGGCACTCCCCTCTGGACCTGAGAGTAAACAATGGTATAAACATATACATAATCACATTGGCTCTCAGATCCAGGGCACTCCAACACAAAATAGATTAATCCCTCCTCTGTACCTGAGAGATAATTGAGTCAAGCACTGTACTTAACTAATTATCTCCAGGTACAAAAAAACATATATTTATATAAAACCCCAAAAATATGTTTCAACACACAAAATCCCCACAAAAGTTACATCCCCTGATAGCCCCGGTCTGGGTAACCAACATATCCAAAAATAATCCAGATCGGTTAAGGGGTTCAGAAATTTCCTCGAAGTCATTTATTTGACCGACCGCACGCATGGTCCCATGTCCAAAACAGTTCCAGAGAATCAGGGCTTGCGGTCGGTCTAATTCGGTAGTTTAAAAGCTGAACAAACAGGCTAATGGGACAGAAAACGTTTTTGATCCTGGGATAGGGAATCCTCACAATCATATATAATTTACTATAAAAAAATTATCAAATATGAACATTTTTTAAAAACCACCCTTTTTCTAACTTTCACCCCCAAAATCTGTTACGCATCTACAACTGCCAAAAAACACCCATGATAAAAAGTTTCTAAATTTTGTCCTGAGTTTAGAAATACCCAATGTTAACATGTTCTTAGGTTTTTGTTTGCAAGTTATAGGGCAATAAGTACAAGTAGCACTTTGCTATTTCAAAACCATTTTTTTTTTCAAAATTAACGCAAGTTACATTGTAACACTGATCTGTCAGGAATCACTGAATAACCCTTCACATGCATATAATTTTTAAAAGAGGACAACATAGGGTATTAAACCTGGGGTATTTTGACTCTTTTAATGCTCTCTTCATGCAACCATTTTACCACCAAATTAAAAAAAATAATAATAATTGGTGACTTTTTTGACACACATAGTAATTTAAGAATACATATACTGAGAACTTTGAGGGTTACTGCCAAAGAACACCCCAAGAGGTGTTCAGCAACATCTCCCGAGTACAGTGATACCACACATGTATAGGTGTGTTGGCGGGCTCTGGGGGCTAAAAGACCTTATTTGGAGGATGCCAGTTTTCCAACTTGGAATTTTCACAGTTGTTTATCATGCACCCATGTCCTATTTGGGACATTTTTGAAGCCGGACAATGTAATTTATCTCCATCAAACCATATATGTTTGACAAGTAGACACCCTAGGGCAGTGCTCCCCAACCTTTTTATCGCCACGGACCGGTAAACATTTGATAATTTTTCCGTGGCCCGCTTGTTTTGATTTAATAAGACAAAAAAAAAACAGTCACATATATTAAAAAAACACGCAGACACATACATAGTCAGAAAATCACAAACACAGTCACATAAAGACATAGACTCAAAATTGTGTGTATGTGTGTGTGAGCGGTGCAGTGTGTATGTGAGGGTGGCAGTGTGTGTGAGAGTTGCAGTGTGTGTGTGTTTGGGGCGGTGTGTGTATGGGGGGCAGTGTTTGCGGGGCAGTGTGTGTAGTGTGTGTATGGGGCAGTGTTTGCGGGGCAGTGTGCGTAGTGTGTGTATGGGGCAGTGTTTGGGGGCAGTGTGTGTAGTGTGTGTATGGGGCAGTGTTTGTGGGGCAGTGTGTGTAGTGTGTGTATGGGGGCAGTGTTTGCAGTGTGTGTATGGGGCAGTGTTTGGGGGCAGTGTGTGTATGGGGGCAGTGTGTGTAGTGTGTGTATGGGGGCAGTGTTTGGGGGCAGTGTGTGTAGTGTGTGTATGGGGGAGTGTTTGGGGGCAGTGTGTGTAGTGTGTGTATGGGGGCAGTGTGTGTAGTGTGTGTATGGGGCAGTGTTTGTGGGGCAGTGTGTGTAGGGTGTGTATGGGGCAGTGTTTGTGGGGCAGTGTGTGTAGGGCAGTGTGTGTAGTGTGTGTATGGGGCAGTGTGTGTAGTGTGTGTATGGGGCAGTGTGTGTAGTGTGTGTATGGGGCAGTGTTTGTGGGGCAGTGTGTGTAGGGCTGTGTGTGTAGTGTGTGTATGGGGCAGTGTGTGTATGGGGGCAGTGTGTGTATGGGGAGTAAGGAGGGTAGGGAGGCTTTTTTTATTTATTTAATTAAAAATAATATGTTGATGTCCCCCCTCCCTTCTTACCTTTACTGGGAGGAGGGGGGACATTTCTTAGTCCCTGGTGGTCCGGTGGGGATTCCCTGGTGGTCCGGTGGTGGTGAGATGAACTCTAGCCCAGTTACAGGGCTAGAGTTCACTCTCGCGAGGTTTGGAGCGTTGCCGTGGTTACCGCGGCAACGCTCCAAATCTCGCGAGAGGAGGACCCGGAGGAGCTGCAGGTAAGAGCTCCTGGGTCCTCTCTCCCTCCCCTGCCGGCTGCCAGCACTGTGCCTGCGGACCGGGGAGGGAGATCTCTGATCTCCCCTCCGGTCCGCAGGCACATTGCAGGGCTGGCACTTGGGCAATGCCAGCCCTGCATTAGCCGGCAGGCTCGCACACCCCTGGGCGGCCCGGTACCGTTTGATCCACGGACCGGTACCGGTCCGCGGCCCGGGGGTTGGGGAACACTGCCCTAGGGTATTTCAAATGGTGGTATTTTAACATTTTCCATGCACTAATTCTACCACCAGTCTTTGTTAAACTTTTGGGTAGTCATTTTTTTGTGTTATTTTTCTCTCACATTGTACTTTACGCATGGATTCTCAGTTCCTGTTATGTGTTACTGACAAAGAACAACCAATATGTGTTCAGCAACATCTCCTGAGTACAACAGTGCACCCAATGTACAGGTTTTATGGGTTTTTGCAAACTTACAAGGGTCAAATGTAGGGCTTTCCCATTTTCCTTGTTTGCACATAGAAATTTGCCAGATTGGTTAGCTGGGCCTCTGTTGCCTCTGAGACTGTAATGAAAATAAACCCATAATGGCATAACATTTGTAAACGTAGACAACCCGCGTTATTCAAAATGGGGTATGTCCAGTCTTTTTTAGTAGCCACTTAGTCACAAACCCTGGCCAAAATTAGCATTTATATTCATTTTTTTTGCCTTTTTCACACATAAACTGCCATTTCACCAATTATATTATCAGTATAATAAATGTTACTGCTCTAAAACACTCATATTTGTGTAGAGTAATGTCTCATGAGTACAACAGTACCCCTCATGTTGCTTTTGAGACGGTATAGCAGCCCAAAATGAAAATGAATCCCACCGTGACATACCAATTGAAAAAGTAGACAACCCAGGGTATTTAAAATGGGGTATGTCCAGTCTTTTGTAGTAGCCACTCAGCCACAAAGGCTTGCCAACTTTAGCGATCATATTTGTTTTCTGCATTTTTTTACACAAAAAATGCACTTTTACTGGAGAGTTCATCGTCGTGATAAGTTTTACTGTTTTAAACACTCATATTTGTGTTCAGCGAAGTCTCCCGAGAATAACAATACCCCCCATGTACAGGTTTTATGGTATTTTGGAAAGTTACAGGATCAATGAAGGGCTTGCCCGATTCAGTTTGCCAGATTGGTTTTCTGGATCTGTGTTGCCTTTTGAGACCGTATAGTAGCCCAATGTGAAATAAGCTGATCATGGTATACCATTTTCATATATAGACAATCAAGGGTATTCAAAATTGTGTATTTCCAGTCTTTTGTAGTAGCCACTTAATTAGTCACAAACGCTGGCCAAAGTTAGCATTTTTATTTGTTTTTTGCATTTCTTTTACACAAAAACTACACTTTTACTGGTGATATCATCGTTGTGATAGGTTTTACTTTTTAAAATATTCATATCTGTGTTCAGCGAAGTAAGTCTCCCGAGTATAACAATACCCCCATGTAAAGGTTTTATGGTATTTTGGAAAGTTACGGGGTTAAATATAGGGCTACAAATTAAATTCTCTGGATTGTCTGCCGGGGTTGTCAGGCAGGTCCCTCAAATTATAATTAATACAATCAAATAATTATGTAGTTAATAGTTAAATATATACATATAATATGTGTGTGTATATGTATATATATATATATATATATATATATATATATATATATATATATAAAAAATAGAGAAATGCCAGCACTCCTGGATTTAAGAACAATAAAATGTATTGTGATGAATGTCAATGTTTCAGTTCCTAGTTTGGAATTTTCACCAGAACACAAAGAATGAACATACAAATTACTAGCTTTCATACAGAACAAACAAGTAAGTTAATTACACCACCCCCAGCTGCTTGTCAAGTGGGTTGGACTGGCTGCCCCGGAGCTCAGACGCATATTAAAATCATCCGAGTGATTCCCCATACAAAATTTTATGCATAAAATAGAGAAATGCCGGCACTCCTGGATGTAAGAACAATATAATTTATTGTGACGAATGTCAACATTTCAGTTCCTAGTTGGAACGTTCATCAGGACACAAAGAATGAACATACATTTAAAATCACCTGAGTGATTCCCCACATGTCATAGGCATGGTCCACCTCCCCATAAAGTATATTCGGCGTCACCGCCGACATCGTTCGGCAATTGGCTGCCCATAGAACTGCTGACGCATGTGGAGTACTTCGGAGGCTCCGCCCATCTAACACGTGAGTCCGGACACGTCTCGTCTACTTATGGCTAAGCTTCTATACGGACACAAACTATTATAAACCAAATAAGGTCTAAATAGAACCATATTATTTAGTAAATGTCTGTAAGCTAACATTCTAGATACAGAAAATAAATTGAACATACATCTAGCATATAATTTATATATATATATATATATATATATATATATATATATATATATATCTCCCCCTTACAAACATCTAAAACCCAGAAAATACATATAAGTATACAAAATATATATAAGTATAAGCAATAAAGTGAATAAAGTCTGAAGTCTTAAAGTGACACTGATAAAGTGAATAAGATTCAGAATCTTAAAGTGTTAGTGCAGGAATGCTTTTCCATAAATAAGAATCTTTAGGCAGTGTGTCTATGAGTGCAAAAATTAAATCATAATGACTATATAATCTGTAAATATACATAGTAAAGTGAAAGTGCAAAATCTAAAGTGACAGTGCTACTCCACCAAGAAGAGTTTATAAACAGTGTATACATATTGACGAGAATTCAATCACAATGAATACTTAGTTTTGAGATAAAACACGTGCAGAATGGGACATATAAATGTCTCAAAATTTTCAAAGTGCATAAATAGAATATAAAGTGCAAAAAGACAAAAGTGCAAAAAATTATTGATCCTAAGAACTAAGTTCCAATAAAGTGCACAAAGTGCTTTGTAAAGACCATTATGAAAAAAAAATTACACTAAATATCCTACAGAGTACTACATTAAGGGATAAATAACATGTTATCACCTTAAAATTAGCCATAAAGTAGTGGTTGTAGGAGAAAAATAAGGTCAGCAAAAGTAGATCTAGACATACTAAAAAAGGCATACACATAAAATACAAGTATAGATAAAACCAATTATAGCTATATATACACAATTATTTTGAGGTTCAGAGAAGACAAGTACTAACACATATATTAAAGAAATGGTATAAAGGAGCCCTTTTCATTCAGTCCCTTTGGGGATAGTATGTTAAGTTCAAGGATCCAAAAAGTTTCCTGCTGCAACAATAATTGAGCCCTGTCACCCCCTTTTGCAGGTGCTGGAACGTGGTCAATCGCCACACATCTGAGTGTCAACAGATGAATCTGTGAAGAAATATAAAAGGGGCTAGAATTGGTCAATGCTTTATAGGTATGGGTTAGCATTTTGAATTGACTCCTATAGGATACAGAAATCCAATGTAAGGACTGAAAAAGGGGTGAGGTGTGACAGGACCGACTAGAGAGGAAAATCAGTCTGGCGGCAGCAATCATTACAGACTGTAGCATGGCAATACGGTTTTTGGAAAGACCAATTAGGAGAGGGTTGCAATAATCCATGCAGGAAATTACGAGAGTATGGACAAACTCTTTGGTAGCATCTTGCGTAAGAAAGGGGCGGATGTGGGCTATGTTTTTAAAATGGAATCTACAGGATTTGGTAACATGCTGGATGTGAGGCTCAAAGGTGAGGCAAGAATCAAATATGACACCAAGACAGCACGCTTGCAAGGATGGACTGATGTGGATACCACTGACTTAAAGGGAGAGCGAAAGAAGAGGATAAGTATTAGGAGGAGGAAAGACAAGGAGTTCAGTTTTAGAGAGATTTAGTTTTAGAAAGCGGGAGGACATCCAGTCAGAGATGGAGGAAAGGCAAGCAGTGACACGTTGCAGGACGGCAGGGGAGAGGTCCGGGGAGGAGAGATATAGCTGGGTGTCATCAGCGTACAGATAGTGGTGGAATCCAAATGAGGCAATAAGTTTGCCAAGAGAGGCAGTATAAAGAGAAAATAGAAAGGGACCAAGAACAGAGCCTTGAGGGACTCCAGCAGAGACAGGATGAATGGAGGACGTATCATTAAAAAAGGAGACACTGAATGAGCATTGGGAGAGATAGGATGAAAACCAAGAGAGGACAGTGTCACAGAGACCGAGTGATTGAAGAGTTTGAATAAGAAGAGCATGATCAACAGTGTCAAAGGCAGCAGAGAGGTCAAGAAGTATTAGTATGGAGTAGTGGCCTGGATTTTGCTGAGATTAGGTCAATAGTAACGTTGATAAGAGAAGTCTCAGTAGAGTGGAAGGGGTGGAAGCCAGACTAAAGAGGGTCAAAGAGAGAGTTGGAATTGAGGAGACATACGGGTAAAGACAAGTCTTTCCATAAGCTTTGATGATAAAGGGAGCAGGGATATGGGACGATAGTTAGAGGGGTTGGATGGGTTGAGGGATGTATTTTTCAGGATAGGTACTACAGTAGCATGTTTAAGGTCAGCAGGGACAATGCCAGAAGAGAGAGAGCAGTTAAATATGCATGTTAAGGAAGGCACAAGACAAGGGGAGATAGATCTGATAAGGTGAGATGGGGCAGGATCAAGCGGGCAAGTGGTGGGGCGAGAGGTAAGGAGAAGCACAGCCACCACTTGTTCAGTAACTGGGGAGAAAGTCTGAAGGGTAGGAAAGGCATGATCTACGTGTGGTTGAGAAAGAGAAAGGCAGCGTGGGGAGAATTATTTCCTTAGAATTCTTTACTTATGTGATCATGGTGATCACATGGCCCTGGAGGGCCAGGGTGGCTGGAGCTGCTGCAGGGGGATTGCTGGGGTCTGTGGCAGTCCCCCCCCCCGACCGTGATCACTGCAGAATGCCAGTCCAGGTAAGTCCAAAGATCCTATTTGCCGCGAACGTACTAGGTTCGTCCGCTGTCCATAATGACCGTTTTTTGTCGGAAGTACCTAGTACGGTCGTTAAATGGATTTACGTATTCATAATGTCATTCTAAATGTATTTTGATTTAAATATATATGTATATTAATATCAAAATACTGTTAGAACAAATTTAAACCGCTGTATAATTTTTTATTTATTTATTTTTTTCCATTTTTTTAACTTATTTATTATTTTTATTTTATTTTATTTATATATATATAGATAGATAGATAGATATAAAATTAACGTTATTCTAAGAGTTTTTTAATAATATCTATATATATATATATATATATAATTAAATAGATTAATATTAAAATACAATTTTAATAATGATTTATGTATGTATATGTGTATATAAAAGTACTTTTATCATCATATATATACAATGAAACGGTTTGTGATGTTATGTAATGACGCATTTTAATGGCAAGGTTTTGTTGTTCACAAGTCAGCAAAGTCAATTACACTGTGTGTGTTACGATATTTTTGTAAAGTCAATTACATGCATCATTATAATGACTAATGCATGCATATAGCTTCTCTTTTTAAATGTTTCTGTTCCTTTTTTAAGATATTTCCGCATTTCTTCGAATTTCTAGCAAACAGCAAATATAATTTGGTGGAAGTACTGAGTCACTTGATGATTCATAGATAGAAACACGGTAATAATATCACTGCCACCATTAGATGTTAAATTAATTAAAAAGGACTCTAGAGATAAAAATAGGAAAGGATGCCCTATGAGGAGATGAACTGCGTGGATACAGAAGTGAATACACTTATCAGGAAAACATCTATTTTACTATTGGTTTTCTTTATCAATTGTATTATTTAGGTTTACATTAGTCAATAAAAATGAATGCCTGTCAGTTTGTCTGTCTATGTATTTGTCTATCTGCTCCTTAAATTTTGGGACCAGTAGAATTTCATTGATGTCATGGTTCGACTCAAAATAATTTTGTTAACAGCCAAAAAGGCCATAATATTAGGCCATAATATTGCCTAAAACCAAAGAATATGAGAATTCTGAGAACAGACAAAAGCTTAGAGGAACTCAGTAGCTTACCCATCGGTATACTCGCTCTCAGGTCTCAAAAAGGGTTTTGCTCACTTGTACCATTACAGAGAGAACATCTGATCCCACCCATTAGGGCAGTCCAGAACCAATATGACTGCAAGTTCTCTCTGCATGAGATACAGCAAACACAGACAATCGTTTACGCCAAGCAAGTCAAACTCAAAGTCTAGCAAGGGTCAAATCAACAAGGTTTAAGTTTATGTGGGCCGCAAAAAAAACATTTTCATAGAATACTTAGTTTTGAGATAAAACACGTGCAGAATGGGACATAAAAATGTCTCAAAATTTTCAAAGTGCATAAATAGAATATAAAGTGCAAAAAGACAAAAGTGCAAAAAATTATTGATCCTAAGAACTAAGTTCCAATAAAGTGCACAAAGTGCTTTGTAAAGACCATTATGAAAAAAAAATTACACTAAATATCCTACAGAGTACTACATTAAGGGGTAAATAACATGTTATCACCTTAAAATTAGCCATAAAGTAGTGGTTGTAGGAGAAAAATTAGGTCAGCAAAAGCAGATCTAGACATACCAAAAAAGGCATACACATAAAATACAAGTAGATATTAGATATTTTGAAAAGTACTGTATAAAAAAAAAAAAAACAGCATCCCCCTCTAATAAACCACAGCACCCCCTCTACTAAATACCAGTCCCTCTCTCTACTAAATCCCAGTCCCCCCATATACTAAATCCCAGCACCCCCCTCTAGCCAACAAGCAGACTCTACTCACATTGCCGCTGCTAGTATGCGACTCCGGAGTCCAGCCTCTAGTATACACTAAATGGCGCCGTCTGCACCCTGTGCCAAAGCGGATCCTCCCGATAATTCTTGAAACCCTGTGAAGGTGGAGCACATCAACATCACGTTGGAATGTGAAGTGGCATTGCATTCCTCTCTGCACCTCCAGGTCCTCCACTGTCCAGCCGCAGCCATCGCAAAACACTGACCGACACACACACACATTCACTGACACACACTCACTGACAGACACACAGACACACTCACTGACACACACACACTGACACACACACACAGACAGACACTCACTGACACACACACTCGCTGACACACAGACAAATATACACACACTCACTGACAGACACACACACTCACTGACACACAGACAGACAGACACACACTCACTGACAGACACACACAGACAGACACACACACACTCTGACAGATACAGACACACACACACTCACTGACAGACACACACTCACACAATAATACATTCTGGCACACACTCACGTTATTGTATTTATTCCTGGGGTCCAGTGGGGATCTTCTATCTGGAGCTCAGCCTTCCTGCTTCTCACTGCTCCCTCATGTGCTGTTTAGTGATGCCGGGTGCCGGAATATGACATCATATTCTGGCGCCCGGCATAACTACAGATGGTGAGCAAGAGGGAGCAGTGTGGAGCAGGAACGCTGAGCTCCCTTGCTGCATCCACCTTTCTCTCCTCCCCAGCCGGGTAAATGTTAGAAGAGTAGGCACCTGCAATGTGGGAAGGCAGGTGCCAACTCTGCTTGGAACACTAAGCATGTACTCGTGGCTTGCCGGGCCGCAAAGATGCCCATTGTGGGCCACGAGTTTGACATACTTGGTTTAAGTAATACTAACCATTATGTCAATTCTTAGTTATCCATAGTAAAAAAAATAAATAAATAAAAATCTGTTGTAATGATTGCCTTTGTAATGATGATTGATTGGTTTTCCTTTTGCTGTCTTGCATTATTAGAAAATGGGGAGCATCTGCAGCCAGAGACATTTTAAGTTGAAAAAAGTGAATAAAAAAAAAAAAAAAAAATCCAGTGTGCGGTTGATGACCCACCCACCATGAGAGTCTTTTTCAAACATCTAGTCTATATCATCATCGGCTAACCTTCAGTTTAAAAAAAAAAAAAAAATCAGCATGCAAGCAGCCGCAGCAGAAGTAATTTAATTAATTTCATTTTTCAAAACAATGAAAGGTTGGAAAATAAGAGCGAGCCATTCATTTTCCACTGATGTTTTTCTTAATTAAAAAAAAACAAAAAACATTTTAAAATTAAATTATTGCTGCTGCTTCCTTTATTCAAATGCCTTTCAGTGTTGGTTTTACCATGCCTGAGTCTTGCCATTCTTGCTATCTCCACAGACGCAGTTGCGAGAAACGGATGATGAGACAATGCTTGCCATTAATTCTGCAGACTGGAAGTGTGGGAAAACTTTGATCTTTAGAGGATGGAATGGGTGAATCGGTCTTCAATTGCCATGCCCACTCAGTTTCTCCTGAAAAAAAAAAGTGACCGCCATGCAGTGTGCCCTGTCATCTTCTGCAGAGGTAGCAGCTTCTTTACAACATGCCTAAACAGTAGACACTTAGAGTACATAGTTACAAAGTACGTATATTGATTGCTGCTGCATTTCTGTTCAGAGGCCAACTGTATTTTATTGTCCTTGTGTGTTCATTGTACAGTGATAAAAAAAAAAGTAAAATCTGGATCTGAATCCTCTCTGTTCTACCTAAGGGTGGTACCAGTGGTGGAAGTACTGATGGTAGTTGATTGCGCAGAATCAGATACAGCACTAGTGGTCCTGCTACCTCTAGTACCTCTCTTTCTGCTTCATTCCTCAGTAATGCAGACTTTGCAGATGTTGGTTCATACTGGCAATAGTGAGATGACCTATCACTCCCCCCTTCTCAATCTGTTGCTGCACAATTTACACCTTGCAAAATGCTTTTCTGAAAGGCTGTCAAAGTAAAGCCAAACTTTGCTACATCACAATATATTCTCCTAACCCTTTGCCTTGTGGGGGATGAAGATGCAGGCGGATTTGCATCAGTGGCAGTGGAAGCTGTTGCAACATTAACCCCTACGCTAGCACTTCGTTGACTAATGGCAATGGTTATGGAAGTGGTGGTGTCAAAAATAATATTTGGATGAGCTACTTTTTATAATAATAGTAGAGATGGACGTGGAGAAAGTGGCAACACTGGCGAGTGCACAGTAGGTGCAGAAAGTAGTGGACTGCTGCCCTTCCTCTCCAGACTTCCTACTGGAACATATGTACTGTTTTAGTGTGTGTGTGAAACAGCAATATCATTCCAACCAGATTTATCACCACCACCAACAACAACACACATTAGGGACATTACTTGAGTTACTCTGCTCTGCCTCTTCAGTAAAGCTTGTCTCTGATTGCACAGACAAAGTCTATGTTGTGCTCTCTATTTGTTGATTCAACCACCATAAAACACAAAAGCTGTAAGGCTTGAATTAGCTGTGGCAGAAGGAGGTACAGTGCCAGTGGAAATGGAAGCAGAAGTAATTGTGAAGCTGGTGGTCAAATTCATGGGCCTAGCTGACTCTACCGCTGCAGCTAGCAATTCTTCTGCTACTTTAGACATTGAGTCACCAATTGCAGCAAAAAAAAGACTGAGATAAAACCATTTGTCTCCTAGGAAGTGAAGCACGCATAACTGACATACTTCTAATCCCACACTCCTAGGGCTGAATACTACTAATAATGGTGGTGGTGTCAGCAGTGGTGGTGAATGTGTCAGCAGTCATCATTTCAGAGGTTTTCAGATGCTCAGAGGTCTAGGCACTGGCGCTGATGGTGGATTGGGGAACACAATCCCTTCTCTTAACCTTCCTCAATTTCTTTTTGGAATTAGAATGCAACATTGATGATGGTGGCTTGTTTTTATTATTAAAATAATTGAATCATTGTGTAAACTAATATAACTTTATTAAGCAAAAAAAGCTGTTTGTATTGTCCAATGGGTTGGTGCTTTGTAGATTTACTACTGCAATGTTATCAATTTGAGTTTAAGAGAGACAACACAGCACACAGTGCTTGCACACTTGCACACCAGACTCTGGACTGAATGCACAAAAAACTATTAAAAACGAATTTTCTTGCTACAAACACTTAAAAAAAAAATCTCAAACTGCAATTTTGTGATTCCAGTGGCAGTGACTAGCAATAGACACAAAACTAACCATAACCACTAGTCTCACTCTAGAATGAATAAAGCAGGTTATCTTCCACTCAATGTTTTTGTGAGTGCCAGCGTGGCAGTAGCTAGGCAAGAGGAACATTTTAACAATTTTTTTGTTTGTTTTTTTACTAAGCACACTTTCCTTAAAGGACCACTCTAGGCCCCCAGACCACTTCAGCTTAATGAAGTGGTCTGGGTGCCAGGTCCAGCTAGGGTTAACCCATTTTTTTTTATAAACTTAGCAGTTTCAGAGAAACTGCTATGTTTATAAATGGGTTAAGCCTTCCCCCTAATCCTCTAGTGGCTGTCTCATTGACAGCCGCTAGAGGCGCTTGCGTGATTCTCACTGTGAAAATCACAGTGAGAGCACGCAAGCGTCCATAGGAAAGCATTGTAAATGCTTTCCTATGCGACCGGCTGGATGCGCGCGCAGCTCTTGCCGCGCGTGCGCATTTAGCCGACGGGGCGGAGAGGAGGAGGAGGAGAGCTCCCCGCCCAGCGCTGGAAAAAGGTAAGTTTTAACCCTTTTCCCCTTTCCAGAGCCGGGCGGGAGGGGGTCCCTGAGGGTGGGGGCACCCTCAGGGCACTCTAGTGCCAGGAAAACTAGTATGTTTTCCTGGCACTAGAGTGGTCCTTTAAGAGGGATTTTCTTTTTGCAAACACTTAACAAAAATGTAGTGTTAAGTGGCAGTGTCTAGCAGCAGACACATCACTAACCATAACCAACAGTTTGACATTAGGATAAATAATGAAGCAGGCTATCTTCCACTCAGAGTTTATTTGCCACTGTGGAATAAACTTGAATCATGAATCAGAAATGAATCATAAATCAGAACAAATATACATTGTGCAAGACATTTGTTTTATGATTAGTCAATAAAGTAGTTACAAAATTTGGAATTAGGATGATTACCTGATAGGCCCAAATTCAACCAAACTGCAGTTCATAACAAAACAAATCTCCAAGTTTAATAAATATATATATAATGAGTCAATTAAGTGTTTGGGACTCAGTCTCTAAATAATGTAGACATAATCGCAAGGTCCGTTTGTTGCTCAAATAAAAAAATCTAAATGTGGGAGAAATATGGTCTAACAGCCTTTAACCATTGAAAGAATGTAGGTAAGACTTCTAAGAAAAAGAGATGGTATTGTGAATGGTTAGACAAATATAGTATATTATTTGGATAGTTCTCCTATGGTTAAATTAGATATCTGCATAGACAGAGAAAGAAGGGATAAAATTAAAACAGAAGCCAATAACCTCAGTCCATGGAAAGGGAGTTGTTTGAAAAGATGCTCTAAGGAATTTTTTTTTTTTTTTTGTTTTTGTTTTTGTTTTTGTTTTTGTCGTGGTTAATCTATGTTAGTATGCTGCCATGCGGGTCTATAATTGAATATGCGATCACTGTGTTTGATTATGTACCATCTATCACTTATGTATTTGTTTGATACTTGTGCACACTTGTTGATCTGTATTAGTTTCAGCATACTTGTTGTCTATGTCAAATAATAATGAAAAACTTTTTCAATAAAGACATAATTAAAAAAAAAGAAAGAATGTAGGTAAGTCAGAGCACCTCCGAGACCTAATGCTATATGCAATAATGTAAAAATGGCCAATATATGGATATGGTAAATGTATTAGAAAATTATACAGCATGACAGATTTTTTTTCCATCACTAATTATATATTGCTTTTTTGACCAGGTAAATCAGTCTCTATTTTAGTAAGTCGCACAAACTAATAAAAATCCATGTACTAAGGCATGTGCTGTTATATTGTTTTTTTTATAAATACTCTGGATAATCAACCTCAAGCAGCAAAATGATGAATGCAACAGAGTTGATTCAGAATGTTTTATGCCAGATTAATCCTGATGCTATTGTGCAAAATGTAACCCTATAATTTATATACTCATGTATCTATAATTTATGAAGAAATCCATAGATTTATGCCACTAGCAGACTCTCACTAAAATAAAAGAAAGAAAAAACACTCCTGGTATCCTGTAAGTAACCATGGCAACACTGGATGTTTTAAGTTATACTATGCTTCTAGGCATATAGTGTATAGCTGACTTTTCCATTCACTGGCCTTTCATTCTTTTAGTGTACAACCGTTTCCATTTTTGTTTCTTTCTCTCAAATTCTTTTAATTCCTTTCTTTTTACATTTCCTCTCTAGTGTCTTACATTCAAGCAGGCTCAGTTGTCAGTGCAAATGAGTTGTGTATCCAGGAGCTGTACATTTCATCACTTATCTACCTTTTTAGGTAAGTTATCTTAATATTGGTCATTTCTAAAATATTTTAAGGTAACCAAGGACTGAACTGTTATTTGGGATGCCAAAAATAGAAATGTCAAAAGAATTAGCATTCCTTTATTTCTCACAATTATTATAAACTAGAGGCAGATAATATCTGTCTACCCAAACGTGTGTAAACTACAATTCCTGCCATTCTTTATCATTTGAATACTTTGGTTGAGTGAGACTGTTATGGCGCTGTAGTCCGCGACAGCTGTAATATCAAATGTTACCTATTATTTCAATAAAGTGTATGATAACAATAGGAAAAGAGCTTATAGCGTTGGACTCCCAGTTGTTTTCGAGATTACATGACTGCTGATCCCATACCAGATCCTTTCTCACACACCATAGCTATAAATAATCCTTTACATTACCCCATCAACAGAAGACAAGACAACTGTTAAAGTGGATAGGGCAACAGCCACAGGTTTTATTTATCTTTGCCAGCTAACATTTAAACCACCTATCAGCTGATGGGGTGACTTCCCATCCATAGATTCAAGAGTTCATACAGCCTTCAGCCCATGCAGCAAGCTGTGCCTCCGGAACCCAAACAGAGAAGCTCTTGAAAAAATGTGCTGATCATCCCACCCATCTGAGGATTCATATTAAATATACTGAACAAAATTATAAACGCAACACTCATTTTTCATGAGCTGAACTCAAAGATCTAAGACTTTTTCTATGTACACAAAAGGCCTATTTCTCTCAAATATTGTTCACAAATCTGTCTAAAGCTGTGTTAGTGAGCACTTCTCCTTTGCTGAGATAATCCATCCACCTCACAGGTGTGGTATATCAAGATGCTGATTAGATAGCATGATTATTGCAAAGGTGTGCCTTAGGCTGGCCACAATAAAAGGCCACTCTAAAATGTGCAGTTTTATCACACAGCACAATGCCACAAAGTCGCAAGTTTTGAGGGAGCATGCAATTGGCATGCTGAATGTCCTCCAGAGCTGTTGCCCGTGAATTGAATGTTAATTTCTCTACCATAAGCCATCTCCAAAGGTGTTTCAGAGAATTTCACAGTACATCCAACCAGCCTCACAACCGCAGACCACATGTAACCACACCAGCCCAGGACCTCCACATCCAGCATCTTCACCTCCAAGATCGTCTGAGACCATCCACCCGGACATCTGCTGCAACAATTGGTTTACATAAACAAAGAATTTCTGCACAAACTGTCAAAAACCGTCTCAGTGAAGCTCATCTGCATGAGATACCGTGACGAGATCCTGAGGCCCATTGTTGTGCCATTCATCCACCTCATGTTGCAGCATGATAATGCATGACCCACGTTGCAAGAATCTGTACACAATTTCTGGAAGCTGAAAGCATCCCAGTTCTGGATCGGCTTATACGACAGCGTGTTCCAGGTCCTGCCAATATCCAGCAACTTTGCACAGCCATTGAAGAGGAGTGGACCAACATTCCACAGGCCACAATCAACAACCTGATCAACTCTATGCAAAGGAGATGTGTTGCACTGCGTGAGGCAAATGGTGATCACATCAGATACTGACTGGTTTTTCTGACCCCTCCGGACCGCCATAATACAGTAAAACTGCACATTTCAGAGTGGCTTTTTATTGTGGCCAGCCACAAGGCACACCTGTGCAATAATCATGCTGTCTAATCAGCATCTTGATATGCCACACCCTTGAGGTGGATGGCTTATCTCGGCAAAGGAGAAGTGCTCACTAATGCAGCTTTAGACAGATTTGTAAACAATATTTGAGAGAAATAGGCCTTTTTTGTACATATAATTGATAGGTACTAGCACTTCTAAGTAGATTAAAAATACAATATATATAAATTTCATGTTTAATGATAGCAGCTAAACATTAATGTGACACTTTCCAACATCACCAACAAGTAGAATAAAAAACATAAAAAATGTAGCGCTTATATAACGTACAGATAATCACCTTTTAATTAATAATTTAGATGATATTCCCAAAGTTTCATCGGTATAAACGGAGAGCTGTGAACCCAGCTCTAGTGTAAATGACTTCTGGGTCCGTACAAGCGACCGACCCCTACTCGAGATGTGTGTCTTGTCCTGAAGGGGAATGTATAAACAGAAGATAGCATAGCACAGTACGTATGTAGTACTGGAATAGATCTTGATAACAAATGGGTACTTACAAATAGGGAGCCCCAGTGGCTCTATATTTGGGCGTTGTGCAGTAAGGGACTACACTCCCATTATGCAGAATTATGGAATCGGGAAACAGGATAAAAGTATATAAAATAAATGTATTGACAAAAAATTATAAAATAAAATATGACTCAATGTCCAAATAGTACCGGGACGCGTTTCGCCACTTCAGTGTGGCTTCTTCAACTGGATCAAATGATGAATGGTTCCTGGTTCACCGTAGATTGTTTATATACACCCCAAATTGGGAGATAAAGTACCGGTGTATGTATCCCGTTACGTAATTACCACACTCAGGTAAAACCTATGCAGTTCATACGTCCTTATGGTTTAACGTTAAAAGGTAATTGACGGGTGCTCTCACACGGAGTCCCGTTGATATATTTCAATGTTCACATTGTCAGTTGTTCATGTCTCTTATATAGTTGATTCTCAGTTTTCTTATAAGGTAGAGATTACGTGGAGTCTATTTCCAAACTGGAGTTTTTCATTAAATACGATTTTCTCCTTGTTTCTTGCTTTTCTGATGTGGCAAAAATATGAGTCCGTTCTTTTTGTGTTAACTCAAAATATGCCGGTATGCAAATCATTTCTATGTCCACTTTATGTTTTGGATACCGGCATGTTTTGAGTCTCACAGCCCAATGCATATATGAATGCCCATCAATCTAAACCCCATGATGAGTGAAATCTGAAATAAAATAAATCGTAAAAATTAAGGGTGCAAATAAGGTTAATACATTTTGGTGCCATATTTCAAAGGATCAACCCAAGAGACACCAGACATGAGCAAAATGCTTTAACAAACTGGAAACGAGTCAAGGGAAGAGAATTCTCATGCACAAAATAAGTCCAATGAACTGAGCATCTACAGCCCAGAAAGGCCTTAACCAATGAAACCAGACAAAATAATTTCCCCGGCAACACACACAAGGAACCACTTCTCTGCTGATCCACCTTTAACCAGTGAACGGTTATGTCCATGAAAGAAGAACTAAGGGCCACATGAGGACAACTAGTATTGCAGAATATGATTCGTGGAAGTTATGGAGTTGACATAACATTTTCAGCTTCCCTACTGTAATACAAAATAGTATATGGATATGATCATTAATTTTATAGGGAAAGTATATGGAACAGAGGATTTCATGATAAAATGTGTGCAGTTTCTATTTAAAGAAAGCATGAGAAGTGGTAGGACAGGACACAGGCAGTAATGGTAACATTCAAGTTCCTCTGTGATTCATTGTTCTTTATATTAATTGTGCTCCACAAACCAGAGTTATTTTGGTCTAGTTAATTAAGTGCATAAATACTTGTTTTCCAGTTAATAAAATAAGACTCTATTGTCTATGTTGAGATGTGTGGGTGCAATGTTACATAAAGTGGTGTGTTTAACAGCTTATGCTTAATATAACTAAACACCCGGTAAACTGTTAAGTGTAATGTATACAGATGGAAGAAAAAAAAAATCAGGTAAATATATTTGTTTTCATTATTTATTTGTGAAAGCTAGAAGAACAAATGTAAAAAGGTTTTTTTACATTTATTTAATTTTGTTAAGCTAACGCCATTCTTCCATATGCACAAAATTGGAAACTAAACAATTTGACCTTGTTGAAAAAAACTTACCAAGCAATTTCAAATATATGTGTTTATACAGGGTGGGACACTATTCCGAGTAGGGTTTGAAGAGTCAATTACTTTTTTAATTAATAAACCAATTTAAATTACATAGTTTAAATGAGCTCCAATAGCCTTCCACCTGGAGTGGTAGAGGTTAACACAGTGAGGGAGTTTAAGCATGCATGGGAACGGCATAGGGTTATCCTACATATAAGAGACTAATGAAAGTATTTAGAAAATTGGGCAGACTAGATGGGCCGAATGCTTCTTATCTGCCGTCACATTCTATGTTTCTTTGTTTTTATTTGCCTCCTCACAAAGTCGGGCTCTTTCAATTGCACTGTTTATAACATTAGTTCATGTTTGAGGTTCTAGTGCATGAATTTCTGCACGGATATTCTTCTTGAGCTGTTAAAGTGTACACAGTTTGTTCACATACACCCGCTCCTTCAGATATCCCAACAGGAAGTAATCGGGAGCTGAAAGGTCAGGCGAACGTGGCGGCTTACATTGAAGTGGTAGTGGTAAGCTCTTTGCATCAAAATATTTTGAAAATAAAATTCCACTATTTTTACTCGTAGTTCCTTCATGAAATTACCCATGATGAATCTCCCAAGACTCAGTTATATTATGTACCTGCAACAAATACGTTAATTACCTGTCAAATCCTAATTAGAATTTTGGCCCACCTTGTATATGAATGAGCAATTACAGGCTATTTAGCAGGACTTTTTCTTTTTAATTTTGTTCTCAAGTATATTAGGCAAAAAATAGATACCTTTGGGAGAGCTGAGGGGATTCCCTGGGGTCCAGTGGTGTCACCTGGCGGGCAGGCTGGCGGGCGCGCGAGGGAGCACTCTCCCCTGAGTGCTCCTTCTTCAGCTACCTCGCGCACTGCACTGATACCGGAGCAGGAAGATGACGTCATCTTCTGGCTCCGGCATCAGTACGCAGCGCGCGAGGGAGCTGAACAGGAAGCACTCAGCCAAGGAGAGTGCTCCCTCGCGCGCCCGCCAGCCTGCCCGTCAGGTGACACCACTGGAACCCAGGGAATCCCCACAGCTCTCCCAAAGGTAAGGAGGCTGGAGGGATTAATTTTTTTTTACAAAAAATGTGTGTGTGTGAGTGTGTGTGTGTGAGTGTGAGTGTGTTTGTGTGTGTTAGAGTATGTGTGTTAGTGTGTTTGTGTGTGTGTGTGTGTGTGTGTTAGTGTGTGTGAGTGTGTGTGTGTGAGTGTGTGTGTGTGTGTTAGAGTGTGTGTGAGTGTTAGTGTGTGTGCGTGTTAGTGTGTGTGTGTTAGAGTGTGTGTGTGTTAGAGTGTGTGTATGTGTGTGTTAGAGTGTGTGTGTGTTAGTGTTAGTGTGTGTGTGTTAGAGAGTGTGTGTGTGTGTTAGTGTTAGTGTGTGTGTGTGTGTGTTAGAGTGTGTGTGTGTGTGTTAGAGTGTGTGTGTGTGTGTGTTAGAGTGTGTGTGTGTGTTAGAGTGTGTGTGTGTGAGTGTTAGTGTGTGTGTGAGTGTTAGTGTGTGTGTTAGAGTGTGTGTGTGTTAGTGCGTGTTAGAGTGTGTGTGTGTTAGTGCATGTTAGAGTGTGTGTGTGTGTGTTAGAGAGTGTGTGTGTTAGAGTGTGTGTGTGTTAGAGTGTGTGTGTGTTAGTGTTAGAGTGTGTGTGTGTGTTAGAGTGTGTTACTGTGTGTGTCTGTTAGTGAGTGTGTTTTGTAAGTGAGTGAGTGTGTGTCTGTCTGTCAGTGAGTGTGTATGTATGTCTGTCACTGAATGTGTGTCTGTCAGTAAATGTGTGTGTCTGTTAGCTAGTGTGTATGTGTCTTAAGCACTTACCTTTCTCCAGCGCCGAATGCGCATGCGTGACAGGAGCTGTGCGCGCATTCAAACTGCCCATAGGAAAAAGCATTACTCAATGCTTTCCTATGGACGTTCAGCATCTTCTCATTGTGATTTTCACAGTGAGAATCGCGGAAGCGCCTCTAGTGGCTGTCAATGAGACAGCCACTAGAGGCTGGATTAACCCTCAGTGAAACATAGCAGTTTCTCTGAAACTGCTATGTTTTCAGCTGCAGGGTTAAAACTAGAGGGACCTGGCACCCAGACCACTAGATTGAGCTGATGTGATCTGGGTGTCTTTAGTGGTCCTTTAAGTGTATGTTTATCTGCATGCACTGGCGTACATACCGCGGTCACAGGGGTCACAGCCCTGCGACACCTGCGACCAGGTGCCCGCAGCCATGTGTTGCGGCCCCAGCCCGCGCAGAGTAAGTGCGCTGGGGGGAGGGGAGGGCACGGATCAGTTTTCGCATCGGGGCCCCATGGGTTGTGTGTACGCCACTGACACCAAAGTCACCCAAATGTTGTCAGAAATGCCCCATCCCCTTACTACAGCTTATGAATCTCCCTCTAAAATGTTTTTTTTTTTCATTGGTCTTTCTTATGTAGAGTATGTGGTCTGTACAAAGGCATTGTAATCTTAACACCCACTATAGTGGTTATGATGTCCGGAGTTCTTTGATGCTGTTCCCTGGCTATGGAGCAAAGAGTTTTGCAATGGTTTACTCTCGTACCTGGTCACGCCAGGTGCTGAGCATCCTTTAATGGTGGCTATATCGCATCCAGTTTCTTCAGAGCTGAGAAGAAGGATGCAGATCCTGCTATTCATTCATTGACCTAGATTATTACCTAAGCACTCTCAGCCAATTAATATATTTCTGAGTATAGAATAAGCACAGGGTTGACATTAGTCAGCTCAAAATTCTCATTCTGGGTCAACTTATGAGGACATCAGAGGTAGAGTTACACATCCAGCAAGTTGCTCTGTATGTGCAGCATTGCATAATCAAACATTTAGATCCAAAACCAGAACATTGATCACACTATTTGGCAATGTGAGGATTTTATAATACAGCCCCCAAACTAAATTAAATGATGACTAGATTTCACCTTGTACAGATGTAAGTGAACAGGTAAAATCCAGAACAAAATAGAGGAAATACACAACCAAATACATTAAATAGTTACTGTCAGAAGTCACCAAAATATTATTGGTAATGTCTTATATCCAAACCATACCATTGGACAATCCATCTAAAAGTTACCGTATATACTCGAGTATAAGACGAGTTTTTTGGCACATATTTTTGTGCTCAAAAAGCCCCCTCGTCTTATACTCGAGTCTAGGTCTGTATTATGGCAACTTACATTGCCATAATACAGACCATGACATGTTGGGGGCCAGAGAAGCTGTTACTAACCTTTACAGCAGCTCCGGTCAGCTCCCAGCACGTCCGCACGGCTCCTCTGTTAAGCTCCCAGTGTAAATCTCGCTGCCCGCGTGTCTCGCGAGATTTACACTGGGAGCTTAACAGAGGAGCCGTGCGGACGTGCTGGGAGCTGACCGGAGCTGCTGTAAAGCTGCTGGCAGTAAGTACCGGCCCACCCCCTGCACAGCCCCCCCTCCCCGTGGACAGCCCCCCCCTCCACCTGGCTATGGGACACAATATTATAAGGACGCAGCCGTTTATGAAGGAGATTGGGAGGACGGAAAACTAAGTGGTTGTGGTAGGCTATATTTAGCAAGTGGCAACATTTATGAAGGTGAATGGCTGGACGACAAATACAATGGGCAAGGAATGCTACGATTAGGTAATACAAATTACAGACATGGTTTGTCTTACTGTAATAACAATTACATAATAATTAACTTTTTTTTAGAAATTAACTACTGCTGTGATGTCATATGGCGACCAAGAGAAACGGGTTGGGTTTCATTGGAATAATGTTTTGAATTTCATTTAATCACCTAATTGCAGGGGTGTTATTCATACACCTGGACAGCCCCCTTCACCTGCACAGCCCCCCTCCCCCTGGACAGCCCCTCCTCCCCCTGGACAGCCCCCCTCCCCCTGCACAGCCCCCCCTCCCTCTGGACAGCCTCCCCTCCCCCTGGACAGCCCCCCCTCCACCTGGACAGCCCCCCTCCACCTGGACAGCCCTCCCTCCCCCTGCATCACACACACACACTGCACTCATATACACACACTGCATTCATACACACACTGCACTCATACTCACACACACACTGCATTCACACACACTGCACTCACACACACACACTGCACGCATACACACACACTGCATTCATTATATACACACACTGTAAATAAATATTCAATTAATATCGTTTTTTTAGGATCTAATTTTATTTAGGAATTTACCAGTAGCTGCTGCATTTCCCACCCTAGTCTTATACTCGAGTCAATAAGTTTTCCCAGTTTTTTGGGGTAAAATTAGGGGCCTCGGATTATATTCGGGTCGGCTTATACTCGAGTATATACGGGTAGATGTTTTTATAATATATTTTACAATATATATATGATATCTAATACAGGTAGCAATACTAATGCATATTCCAGTGCATTTTAGAGATGACCTACAGGGCTTAATGTTATAAATGCTTCATCTAGGCTGCCCCAACTTAACCGTATAACATGACAATTCTATACATTAATATAAGAGATAAATAACTAAGATCACCCCATCTTTCAAGTTAAATACCCGTTTACCCAACATGACTTACAGACCACTGTATCTCCCCTCTCCTGACCAATTGTGGCCAAGTGCTGAGCCCCAAGCTGTCTTCCTCCTAACTTTGAAAACCAACCTAACGAGTTGTGGGTGCTTCAATAGTAGGACAGCAACCCCTCAGCCAAAAGACAATTAGGAGCCCTCATAGTGATAAAGTAAGAGCCTGTGGACCTATTGTTGGTTGAACTGAGTAAAAAGTTTCTAAAGCCAGCTGCCAACTGCAGCACCAGACACAGGAACACAGCAAGAATAGAAACATCAACTAGACTGGCCTTGAACTCATAAGGAGAATAAGAGGGAAGAAAAATTGAAACAGATCAGTTAGTCATGCAAAGTGTAACTTTGTCTGAAATAATCTAAACCTTTCCTTCTCTTCTTACCATTCTGACTATCCCCTACCTTCCCTACCATTCTGACCATCCTTGGCCAAGTGTAAGCAAACAATTAGAACACTAACCTTTATAGCTCGTTCCGTCACCAATTCCCATATGGTCCTCCACTTTCCTTATTTCTCATATGAAAGAGAAAGCCAAATACCTACTTGATATTTTGTTCCATTTAATAGTGTTAACAACTGCAATAAACATTTATTGAAGTAGATTTTTATCCTTAATTTTTCCAAACTATGCTCACGTGCAAAACAGCATGGCATTCTAAAATATCCGCTGGCATATTTTTTTTCCCTTTTAAACAATTGATACAGTGAATTCCTAAAATATGCAGAATGCAAGTTTAAAGAAATAATGATTAATCCAGCATGACTAATTGATTCCATTATTTTCTGTTAGAGTACAAAGACTCATGATTAAGAAAGGCTGTGGGCTTCCACATGTGCTGTGAGGTTAACAGGATTATAATATTTAATTTATTTAGCACATCTGCATGTTATTACTTTAATTTTCTTAACACGGATTCCAAGCTTTTATGTGATTTATTGATATGCACTGAATAAATGTCATTAAAACTTAACAAAAATTTTATGGCTGTGGATAAAGATGTTTTAAACAGACTAACAATATGTTGTTAATCTATTATAATGGATATCGCATGTACCACTAGAATAGTACCTTGTCTATTGCGTATACCACTATTGTAGTACCCTGCCTATTGTGTATACCATGATTTTATATTACCCTGCCCAATATGTATACCACAATTGTAATGTCCTGCCTTTTATCTACACCAATCAGCCACAAAATTACAACCACTGACAGGTGAAGTGAATAACATTGAATATATAATTACAATGGCACCTGTCAAGAAGTAGGATATATTAGGAAGGAAGTGAACAGTCAGTTCTTGAATTTCATGGATTGGAAGCAGAAAACCGGGCAAGCAAAAAGATCTGAGTGAGTTTGACAAATGCCAAATAGTGATAGCTAGATGATTGGGTCAGAGCATCTCCAAAATGGCAAGTCTTGTGTGGTGCTCCCGATTTGGATTAGTTAGTTCTTACGAAAACTGGTGCAAGGAAGGACAACCGGTTCACCAACATAAGAGTCATTTGTGCACAAGGCTTATTGATTGCTTTCCTGGCTAGTCTGATAACACAGAAGAACTACTGTAGCTCAAATAGCTGAAAATATTATGCTGTCGATGACAGAAAGGTGTCAGAACACACAGTGCATCACAGTTTTCTGTGTACGGGACTGTGTAGCCCCAGAACGTTCAGATGACTACAACTAGTACCCTGCCTATTGTGTATACAACAATAAAAGTATTACATATTTTATATATCAGGATTTTAGTACACCACTATTTTAGTTTCCTATATATTGTTTATACCACAACTGTAGTACTCTGTGAATGTGTATACTACAAGTAAATTTTATCACCAATGTAATACTCATGTTTTGTGTATATCATGATTATAGTACCCTGTCAACTGTATATATGACAATTATTGTATATCACTAATGTACTGTCCTGTTTTTCGTGTATACTACAATTGTAGTAAACTACAACAACCCAGCAGCAGGACCGCTACCTCTGCCTTTGTGCAAGGAGGAACAGGAGGAGCACTGCCGGAGCCCTGCAAAATGACCTCCAGCAGGCCACAAATGTGCATGTGTCTGCTTAAATGGTCAGAAACAGACTCCATGAGGGTGGTATGAGGGCCCGACGTCCACAGGTGGGGGTTGTGCTTACAGTCCAACACCGTGCAGTACATTTGGCATTTGCCAGAGAACACCAAGATTGTCAAATTCACCACTGGCACCCTGTGCTCTTCACAGATGAAAGCAGGTTCACACTGAGCACATGTGACAGACGTGACAGAGTCCGGAGACGCCGTGGAGAATGTTCTGCTACTTGCAACATCCTCCAGCATGACCGGTTTGGCAGTGGGTCAGTAATGGTGTGGGGTGGCATTTCTTTGGGGGGGCCGCACAGCCCTGCATGTGCTCACCAGAGGTAGCCTGACTGCCATTAGGTACCGAGATGAGATCCTCAGACCCCTTGTGAGACCATATGCTGGTGCGGTTGACCCTGGGTTCCCCCTAATGCAAGACAATGCTAGACCTCATGTGGCTGGAGTGTGTCAGCAGTTCCTGCAAGACGAAGGCATTGATGCTATGGACTGGCCCGCCCATTCCCCAGACCTGAATCCAATTGAGCACATCTGGGACATCATGTCTCCCTCCATCCACCAACGTCACGTTGCACCACAGACTGTCCAGGAGTTGGCAGATGCTTTAGTCCAGGTCTGGGAGGAGATCCCTCAGGAGATCATCTGCCACCTCATCAGGAGAATGCACAGGCATTGTAGGGAAGTCATACAGGCATGTGGAGGCCACACACACTACTGAGCCTCATTTTGACTTGTTTTAAGGACATTACATAAAAGTTGGATCAGCCTGTAGTGTATTTTTCCACTTTAACTTTGAGTGTGACTCCAAATCCAGACCTCCATGGGTTGAAAAATTTGATTTCCATTTTCTATTTTTTTTTGTAAAGAACAAAAGTATTTCAGAAGAATATTTAATTCATTCAGATCTAGGATGTGTTCTTTTTGTGTTCCCTTTATTTTTTTGAGTAGTGTATTTATATATTTATATATATATATATATATATATATATATATAAATACACTACTCAAAAAAGATACTGCGCAGAACCCTCAAACTCCCAGGCCTCTGACCCGAGAATGAGGAATTAACATACCACCCAGAAGGGGTGAGAAAATCTAAGTTGTTCCTAGAACTGCACTCTTCTGGACTGCGATCTCAGATGTTCCACCTGGACTCTGTTGAAGCCACTCCCCCAATTTGGGAGCCCCAAGCCCCAAGTGCTCCTATCACAATTGGGACTACTGCCTTCACTTTCCACATCCTTTTTAGCCCTTATTTATTCAACCCTTTTTTCAATCTTCCTATGTTCTTTATTCCTGATGTTATAGTCATGGGTATAGCCACATCCACCACTACTGCAGTCTTCCATTCCTTGCCTACCGCGACGATGTCAGGTTGGTTGGCCTGTTGTGGTATTAAAGGAATATTAAAAGAAATGTTCTTTAAAAAAACAATGCACTTTACTAGAAAACCTTGAATTATAGAGGGACAATTTCCATATATCCTAATGTTGTGTTAAGTGTTACACAAAGAGGGAAGTTATACCGTGAGTTATGCCTATGGTGGGGTCTTACAAAAGGCTAGATAATTCTAGGAGTCATTAAGAGAGAAAGGTAATGAATTCTATAAGTTATGAGCAAAAGGCTAGGAAGTTGTTTCCCCTTTATGATCCTCTGTTTCCCAGTCAGAAAGGACAATGTCATGGATACCGCTGGTACAGGAATTACCGTATACTTATCCTGTGTTAAATGGAATATCATGAGTTTTTAGTATTTCTGGTAAAATTCTGAATGACTGTAGGATAACCCTATCTAGCAAAAGTAAATTTTTCCTTAAATACTTGATCATTTAGATTGCTTAAAAAAATGATAGTCATTGTGTAGAACTGCTGGAGTTTTTTTGACTATTACTTATTAAATAATGTTATAGTTTATTGACTTGGGGGCACATCTCAGAACATGCACCAAAATATAGTTTATTGGATTACAATATAATGAATAGAAATCATACATTTCTTACATGGAGTCATTTTCTAGAATTAATTTTTTTATAGATCCATGAAGCAGTAATTGCCGAAAAGCATTAGCCGAAGTTACAGTGGATGCCAAAAGAAATGTAAAAATAATTAGACATAATTATTAAACTATAACAAAATGGAAAGACGTTTAATTAAATTAACCAAAGGTTATATATAACATTACGCCACCCTCTTCTAGATTAGCAATTAGTTGCTTGCTCATTTTAATTGTATCTACATTGTTGATAGAAGGGAATATACACATATGGAGCAAGTGATGGATATTTACTGCCACATCATCACGTTCATATTTCCTCAAATGCAAGTTCTAAAGTATGACACAAGGTAAATTTAATATCAGGCTATGGGCGACAAGGTACAAGGGTGATGTTTAAAGTTTAGGTCTGTTTTGACAGAAATGAAGATGGCACCAGGGGAGATTTAGCAAAGTGGTACAAAAATGTAAAAAAAAAGGAGGAGTCATCAATAGAATATGACTGCTGGTTCCACTGGTTTCCATGGTGATTGCCCACATTTAATACTTTAGACCACTTTACAGAATAGAACACTTTGATAAATATCCCCCCTTTAAAGCAGGGGTTCCCTATAGGTAGATCCCCAGATGTCGTAGAACTACAACTCCCATGATGCTTTGCATGCCTTTAGAATGTTTTTAGAATAACAAAGCATAGTGGAAGCTGTAGTTTTAAAATTTCTGGTGCTACTTTTTGACTCCCCCACTTTAGAGCAACATCAGTGACACACAATGGTTGAAACAGCTTGGCATTGGAAATAATGTGGGAAGTGTGTGCCACAAAATGTTCATGAAATCACAGATGACTACATTTAACCCCTTACCATTTCACATTATCGGTCCATTGCTTGGACCCAATGAAATTACTTACAAACCCAAGGCTCCACTCGAGTAGGAGCAATACATAATGAAACAACTGCTGGGATGAATTTAATTGTCTTGGATTATTCTTTCTCCATCTCATCCTCTGCCTCCACCAGTTTAATGTGTTCTACTTCACGTGATGAGGGCTCCATGCTGAAACATTTCAATCTTTGTAATGCATACAACTGTATGCTTCGAGAAAGGGTTAATTTATCCAAAACCCGCTGTCTAGAAGTCATTTACTAGATGCGCTATGCTCTGAACCATGCGTGAGGTTGGTAAATAAAATCTAATAACAACATGTCGCTATTGATCTGCGTTTGGGGAATACAATAGTCAAAGGAAAGATGAAAGGTAAACAATGACTGCATTTGACAGAGTGAACGCACCTTTAACACCTAAATTATATTACAACAAGTAAGATATAATAAACCTTCAACCACGCTGGGGTATTCATTCTCTGTAATCAAAACAAAGATGCAAGCTATATGCACAGCTAAAATACAGAGAATACACTGCGTAACAAAGAGACATATTTAAATGTTATTTAATCAAATGAATACACAGTCTGTTAGAAATGTAACAGGCTAATAATTTTGCAATATCAAACACCTGATAACCATGTAAGTAACTGTGCCTTCCTAAATAAGTATTTAACTTAAATGAACAGTCCAAACATTCAAAGCACTTTCTGGTGTGCTTTATATGTGAAGAGTGTGTCCCCCTTTTTCATTTTACTAAAAGTGCAGATTGCAATAGAAATTGGCACAAATATATTAACCTTGTTACACCCCACTGGCTGCCAATCAGACAACAGGTCATGCTACTTCCTGGTTTGTTTAGCTCAGCAGAGCTAAACTCAAGAGACAGGCAATTGCCCAGAAAACCTGCCTTGCAAAGAGCTCTCATTGAGCTGTATAGGAAAGTCTCTGATGGGACTGCCACAGAAAGTCTGGGTGGGGAAAGAAGGAATGGGATTGCAAAGGCTGCAGTCAAGAGATCTGCAGCTTTTGTGAGTTGTTTTTAGATATACTTCAATCACTAGGGATATATATATATATATATATATATATACTAAATAATAGGTTTTTAATTTTTTATTTGGGCAGTGGGGTGTCCCTTTAAAAATTTCACTGTTAAAATTAAACCCTAATCCTGCGTTTTCCTTAATATTAATTATACAATAACTTTAAATTACTTAACCTGTAACCCTAAACCTGACAAGGTTATTCATTAAAATTGTTGAAAATTCTAAATGAAATTAAAAATTTTAAGCCAAAATAGCCCAAAATTAAAATACAGCTGAATTGAGAAGCAATTCACACTTGAGTGAATAACCATGAAAGTGTCCCTCAAACCTAACCCTGAGAGCAAAAATTGTCACCACTAAGGCCCTGGTGAGATAGCGCAGCTAAGCGGACAAGGGCACATGTAGGAGTGTGGGGATAGATGCATGGGAGTGGTTTGGAAAGAGTCTGTGGGTGGGATTATGTTCTGTGTAAGTTAGTGTGGGGGAGGTCTTACCTCAGTGCCACTTGGGATTCGGGCCAGCAAACAGCTTCCTGTCCTCCTGCTCCTGTTTGCCTGGGCCTGCAGGTTTACACAGCTTGATGGTTGAGGCTTTCTGGCTTCCCTCAGGGCTGCTGCTGCACTGGATGGTGGCCGGCTCCTGTGGGGACAATTGGCAAGCATTAATGAGGTATGGCTACCGGTGTGGGCCCCCCCCCCGCAGCCTACCTCCCCCTGGAGCACCACCTGCGGTCTCCCCTGCTGCCTCCCATGCGGCCCCTGCCCCTGGGGGCTGCACCAGCACTGGCAGGCGTCCCCACCCGCCTGCCAGGCTTTCCCCTGATCCCACTCCTCAGGCCCGGTTGATGAGGTGGAGCCCGGGCCCGAGGCATCAACGGGACCGCGTGTCTGGGGCTCCAGACACGCGGCCTACCAACTGGGGCCTGGATTTGCGGCCTTTCTGCGGCCGCGCACGTGGCACGGCCTTCTGCCACGAGGCTTGCCACTGCCGCGCGGCCTGCCGCATCCATTGCCGCCCGGCATGGTACTCCCAGGCCGGGGATGCGGCCTCCTACCGCCGCGCGGCCTGCTGTGTCCGCGGCCGCGCGGGCCATCACTGCAAGGCCGGGGATGCGGCCTGCTAATGCCGCGCGGCCACCTGGGGCGTCTGCCGCGCGGCACACACATGGGCCCCCTACCACACCATCCGCCCCGGCCGCCAGCGCTGGATTGCGGGCCGGGGGCGGTGGGCGGCGGGTTCAGCTCTCCGAGCGGCGGGGGGTTGGGGCAGTGATTAGGCCCCCGCGGGCCGCGCAGGGTACCTTAGTACCGCCGTTTGAGATTGGGGGGTCTCTTTGCCCATCGGGAGCCTCCTCTGCCAGTGAGGAAGGCTCCCAGGGCGCTGTCTCCCCTTCTTCTCACAGGGGACCCAGCTTTCCCTTTCTTGGGCCCCCTGGTCCCCCCTCCTCTTCCCCATTTTCTGCTTCCTTCTCTCCCCCCCTCTCCTCTAGTGGGCCTGCCCTCTCCCCTCCTTTTTCCCCCTCCTATGCTTTCTTTCCTCCTCCCCTTGGTCTCCTTTCCCTTTCTGTCTAACCCCTCTATGTTCTCCCCCTCCCCTCCTCTATCTAGCCTGGTCCCTCCCCCCTGCTGGTCACTTACCTCGGCCGTCTCCTCTGGGGCGTGGGCTCTCCTCTTCTCCACTGCTCTCTCCTCTGAACTCTGCTGCAGTTCGTGGACCCGTCCAGCAGGTGGCGCCTGGATCACAGCTGTTGTCTTCTATGGATGCTGGTACTGCTGTTTTCTTTGCCTCGTCCTTCTGCGTCTGGTGAGTACTTTCCCCCCTCTTTTAGCGCTTCACGTGCACACGTTGTTCCTTCTTTGTTCAGTCTAGTCCTCCTAGCACGGTAAAAAATAAAAAAATACTAAAAAAAAAACAAAAACAAAAAACAAGTAATTTGCAGTACAAAAAAAACAAAAACTAAAAGAATTTGTGTCAATTACCGCTTGGAATGCATTAAACGACAGCCAAATCACAGAACATACAACCGTGATTTAACTGTCAAGTACACGGTGGATAATCAAACCCCCCCCCCCCCCCAAAAAAATAATAGAAAATATATATATATATATATATGATCGTAGAAAGTCTGGGTACAAGGACAGCGCTTTCCCCCCTTCGTTTTTCGTATGTCTCATTCGTTTAGGTACACTTTCCTGCAGCGTCTGGCGCAGCGGATAGCGCCGGCGGTGCTTCCCAGGTTCGCATGCCTCTGGGTGTTGCTGAGCTGATATGGCCCGCTTGGCTTGCGCGCACTACTAGGGAGCATATGGGGGTACAGGTGTGTTCCCTCCTGCATCGAGCTGAAATAGTGGCTTAGTGGCAGGAACGCAGGCTTGGGATACAGAAGGTCTCAGGTTCTAATCCACAGGTGTGACAGGGGGGTATATATTTAACACAGGGGTCCCTTGGCTAAGAGGGACATTAGGGGCTCCAGGAGGGTCATGGGGAGCATGCTGTGGTCGGTTATGCCCCAGGGTGCATATTCGAATACACCCTGTGTTCTGGATTGCATGGTCGGGGAGAGGGCTCCCCGAGAATGCGCTGCATGGTTCTGCGGTCAGGCACTTTCGGGACGCATATTGTCCCTGGGAGGAGCTGGATTGGTGGAGGTACGTTTTGCACTTTCGTTGGCGGTGCAACCCTTCTTGGCCCGGGGCCGGATGGGCTTCAGCCTCTGGTTTTACTTAGGACTCGCCTGGTGCCTCAGCACAGTGCGTTTTTTCGTCCTCTCTTCAAATCTGTCGGGAGGGGGGTGTGGGTGCTCTCGGTGCTGGACCCTCAGTCCATGTGAGAGCTCCTTCGGGTGGTGTGGGTCCAGTTTACCACGCGCGCTCGCTTAGCTTACTTCCCTGGAGTCCGCTCTGCGGGTCCCCCCGTTGGGATGTGGTGCCCATGGGGGAGCGGGGTTGTTATCCCCTGATTCCTTATTATACTCGGTTGTCGTTTCCTTCCGGGGGCTGGGTTTGAATTGGTGGCTCGGCGCAGCGGTCTGCGTGGGTGGGGCTGCGGGGCCCTGGGGCCTTGCTGACGAAGGCGGCGGTGGAATCGGTCTTCCGGCTGCTGCCGGTACGCCCGTCGAGTTGTTGTTTCCGGGCTGTGTTTCTGACGGTCAGGATTAGGTGGCTAATTGCCTCCATGTAAGTTGCTCCCGATGTCGCTTATGTGTGGGGCCGTCAGTGTCGCATGTGCGCACTCGGCTGCTGCAGTGTTTTCTTGGGATAGTGTTTTGGAGTTTCGGAGTTCCGGGGCCCAGGCCTTATCCGTGGGTCATGATGTGTGCTCCTGTCTCCTGGATAGTGGGATCAATTCCTGTACGGGGAATGTCGGTGCCCCTGGCTGCGGTTTGGGGCGTCAGGCAGGAGGCGTCGGTGGTTTGGAGGGGCGTTGTGGGTTTCGGCGGCGCTACCCGTGGGCTCTCCTGGGTATGCTGGGCTTTGCCTCTTGGGGTTGCCCTTGGGACTGTATGGGGTTCCTGCTGGGCCTCCTTTAACGCTGGCTTGTGCAATCTGGCCCCCTGTGTCCTTTCCGCTGGCTTCCAACTGTTTGCCGCCGCAGCAGGTTTTGGGGTTTTGGGCCATTTGGGCTCTCGGTGGTGCTGCCTCTTGCCCAATACGCTGGCTCTGGCGGACTCTGGTGTTCTTGGAGGTCCCCCTTTCTGGTGGCATGGTAGGCATGGGGTACCCGGCTCACGAACGGGTGGGTGGGTTTTCCTTGGGTCCGTCGTGGGGTGCTGCTGGCTGTTTTTTTTTTCACATGTGACAGTACCCTATACCCCGGTGGTACTTTGGTACTCTGGCTCGGTGCTATTTGAGTCTAGGGGCGACTGGTCAAGGTTTTTGTCCGGTTGTTACCGATATGATGGCCGATGCTCTGTCTTGTTCATTATAGAGCGTACTTCGGGTGGTGGTGTCACGGGGTCGATTTGTAAGGCAGTAGAGGTGTGGTCACTTGGTCCGACGGTCTGCTGAAGCTGGTCTGTGGGCGATCTCTGGGGCGGCGTGGGTCCCGCTCCAGTACCCAAGGGGTTAAACGCTGATTTTGATTTATTTAATTTTTTATAAACTTTTAATTCCAATTTTTATTATTTATTTTTTATGCTGTGTTTTATCCAACTATATATACTTTTTTAAGCCTCTTTTTTCCAACATTTCTATCCATCTTTTTTATAATATGCCCCAATATGGACACATATCAATTTGGTTCACATATTTCCTGATATTTTTTATATTTTTTATCATCCATATCTTTAAGCCGCTAATTATTCAGATAATTATGTCAATTATCTACATAAGTCATCTTTTTTTGATCTGTTATTCAAAATTGTCCCATAGGGGTGATACTTCCCCTTTTATTTTGCACATATCTATTTATTTATTTATTATTGCTGCAGGCTATTTTTAGATTTTATCTATCACATATACTCAAAGTGTGTTTCCCTTTTTTTTTTTTTTTAGCATTTGTCTATGTATAATCTGTAGAGATAGCTCTCCTTTTTTATGTATATACTATTTGTGCAATTGTTATTAATTACTTATGGTTACTTAGAATATATTTCATCATTTTGCTTTATTTAGTTGAATACTGTATGTTGCCCTCATCAAATATGGCCGCCGCGCCATATTTGCATTATGATGTGCCCACACTCCTCTGCTATTGGCTATTAGGGCGTGAGACGCTCGGAACGCTACGCACACCATTCACTGATGATGCGTGCGTTCCAAGGCGTCAGATTACCACACTTTTTTCTCCAATTGTGATGCCGCGGTCATTTCCGGTATGACGCGAGTACCGCGTCATTTCCGGTATGACGCGAGTGCCGCGTCACTTCCGGTATGACGCGTGCGTTCCAGCATGAAACCGGAACCAGGAAATCAACACACCAGGACACAATCTTTCTCATCAATGAGGATATATAAACGGACTTTTTGGACATTATACCACACTTCTGAAGAAGCCTATCAGGCGAAACACGTTAAGTGGACTTTATATTTATATTTATATTTTACTATCTATTATTTTGTTTGTTTATATTAAAGTATACTTTTAAAGTTACTTTTTATATTCATTATATTTTTTTTATTATTTCCTGGTATCCTGTATATCCTTGGTGGGGATTATACCACCTAAGCTGTTTATACTAGAGCAGGTCACATGCTCTGGAAAGTGTAAGTACAATACTACTTATTACCTTTTATAATATTTGTACTTACTTCACCATATTGCTGCTATCTTTCTTTTATACCACCTACGCATACTGCACTTTGGAAACATCCGTGGCGACTACTACAAATCCGAAGACAGGGATTGTACCGTCCAAGCGCTTCACAGCAGAGCTTTGTTATAGCCCATCTCAATGTGAGTGGACCACATATAGCTACTAATTGCTTGTCCTTAAGATAAACCTACTGTATTGCACTATTATCTTTTTAATTATTTTTCCGAGGTTACGATTAATTGGAAAATTCAAAGACCCATGTATGTATTCTTTACATATATAAACCACGCCTCCTTTCTTGTTTTCCCGCTCCAGTACGGTTGGAGTGTTCGGGACGGATGGGCACGTTTCCTTTTGGGTCCCGGGATTGGACCGCTCATCTACATGTTTGGTTCCGTCTATTGCGGGCGTTGGGGGCGATTTCTGCGATTAGCGGGGCTCGGCTTCCCGTTCATGTTACGGTAGTTGGCAAGTGGGAGGGTGTTTTGGTGGAGTTGAGTGAGCGTTGGAACGGACTTCCTTCAGGTTTCGCAGCTCGATGGCTGTTGTCGTTGGAAAGGGTAAGTTGGTTGAGGTTGGCTGTTTCAGCGATAGAATCTGTGCAATTCTTGGATGTCGCGGGTTTGACTTTCGGCATCCTCCTGGGGGTAATGTAATGGGTTTCCAGGATGGTCTGTAATATACCGTTCCGATCGGGGGCGGGGCAGGGTTCCGTCATTTGCCTGTTTTCATTGGGAGTACTGTTCCGTCCCTTGGATTGTTCGGCCTCCTCCCCTGTTTGGTTCTCGGAGATGGGTTTTTCACCCCGCGTCCGTTTAGTTGGGGTGTTCCTCTTGGGGGCTCGAATTCTTGGATAGGGATGGTGGGGAATTCGAGGGGCATTTATTTTGGTTGGGGGGGCTACTGACACCGCCAGGCTGGGCGTGCCTGCGCCGATGGTTCAGAGGGCTCGAATGGTGGTAGTCAGGGTGGTGGGTTCCTTGGGTTTCGCCTTGCTGGTCTCTGCTTGGATTTATCTCCGCGTTTACGGTCCGTCCGTCCCCCTGGACTGGGGAGGGCGGGGTTTTTTCGTGGGTAATTTGGGAAAGGAGGCAGGGGCGAGTGGTTGGATCGTCCACCTTCGGGGGCGGAGGTTCAGTGGTCTTTCTCCGGATACGTGAAGGGGGTGTGGTTCCTCCTCATACGGGGTCGGCTGCCCCGCCTCATGGGGTACCAGGGGTTTTGGCATCCCTGGGTGGAATGACATGGGTCGGTGGTGGTTTAGGACTTGGGTGCTCTTCGATCTGGACATGTTACCCATTATGTTTCTTCCCCGAGGTTCTCAGGGACTAGGCTGTGCCTATCGCCCTTTCCTGTTGGCAGTGCGCTCCGCAATGTGAGTGCCCTGGTGCGCTGCCGTCGGTCATCGGACTAGATGGGTTTCTAGGTTTGTCGTGGCCATAACTAAATGACTAAACACATAACTGACAAAATGAATAAATAAAACATAAACACTTCCAGTTCGCCTTTTGGGTTTGGCCAACTGTGGCCTGGTTATCTCGAAGGGAGGGCCGCGCTTGCTGGAGGTCGGACTTGACCTCTGTTGATCTAGCGCTGCAAGAAGTGGTGGAACAGGCCATGGCTGGTTGTGGTGGGGTCCCCCGCTGATTTTATGCGTAAAACAGCAGGGTTGTGGCGGGGGTATGTCCTTGCCAATTGAGTTTGAGGTTACATTTAAGTATATGGAATGAGATGAACAAGTTTTTTAAGGTCTCAAACCTCCCCTGCTTAAAAGGTTAAACTTTAGGTTGCCTGAGGTCTCGTGCCCATCGAGCGTGGATAAGGTCGGCTGATGGCAGGCATTGGAAGGATTTTTTATGATGAGGGGGGAGGTGAGAGGAAGTGGTGATTAGGAACCACTCTATGGTTTTATTGGCAAGGACGGTTGGGTCACTGTATAACACTATGGGTGGAGTTATATATGTATATATGTTAATTTATGCTTATTTATGTCTAACGTTTGGGTTACAGAAAAGAAGAGATTTAATAAATAAAGTTATGGATGTGTTATGCAGTAATTTGGTTTGTGATAATAAATGCTGTGGCCTGTTTCATCCATACTAAGTGGTCTGTCGTTACTGGGGGGTTGAATGGGGTTAGATTTTGTTCTAGGCTGCATCGCGATTCCCCACTACGTACATACATGAAAAGCACTGCACTATTAAAAATACAGCAGAGAGCCATTACAACATTGCTGAAATAATTCTTAAATATCCTCATGACACATTTTTAATGGCAACTTTTTAGTGGATGCCCAGAAGTCCTCATTTGCATGACTGATTATCACTCTGTCCTGCCAGCCAATTAAACTATATATGTGCTGGCAGATGTGTCACTGTGATAAACCTTTTCAGGAAAGCAATCAATATAACAATTTTAACTGAAACATTTTCTATTTACTCTCATAGCCACTGTTAAGTACTAGTAAGAACTATATATTAAAGGATCACAATACGAAACATGTATTCCTGACCCTATAGTGTTAAAACCACCATCTAGCCCCCCTGGGCCCCTCATGCCTCCATGAATATAGCAAACTCTTACTGTATTTAAGCCAGAAGCTGTAACTCTGTATGCTGTTTGTCTCAGAAAAAAAACAATCAGTCTGCTGACATCATCAGAAGTGGTAGCCTGATCCAATCACAATGCAGATCAGGGGCAGAGCCAGCATAATTCAAACACAGCCCTGGCCAATCAGCACCTCCTCATAGAGATGAATTGAATCAATGAATCTCTATGAGGAAAGTTCAGTGTCTGCATGCAGAGGGAGGAGACACTGAATGTTTGGATGCATTTTAGGCAGCCATGACCCAGGAATCTCTAACAACCATCTGAGGAGTGGCCAGTGAAGTTGTCACTAGGCTGTAATGTAAACACTGAATTTTCTCTGAAAAGACAGTGTTTACAGCAAAAAGCCTGAAGGTAATGATTCTACTCACCAGAACAAATTATGTAAGCTTTGTTCTGGTGACTATAGTGTCCCTTTAAAGGTTTTCTGATATTCTGAACTTCGTTTTGCGAACCAAAAATGGTAGCTTATCGCCATGGAACCATTATCAAGTCTCATTATTAATATTTGGTCCAGAATTCCATTTATTTTGACTTAATAACTAAGGACCATGAAATGCTGAAATAAAAATATTTTGATAGCGCTTTTATTAAAACATGTGCACCTAAAAGTGATGCTGAGTTCACACGTAATAGGTTCATGTATGACTATTCTGCACCGCCATATCAGGGTTTTTTTTTTTTTAGCTTATAGGGACATTAATGCTTTATTCCACCAGATGTGCCGAGTAAAGGACATTTCATGGTTTTATTATGCATTCTTTTTCTATGTTCCTGTGGGAGAAGTACTAATGCAAGAGCAGCCATCATCCTTCATGCGTATTGGGTCTCCCCCACCAGCTGATGTCAGCGAGGAATGAGCGGAGGCAGAGCTTGAACAAGGTACGTGACAGAAGTGTTTTTTAATCCCTTCTGCACCACTGGGCAGGAAGGGGAGGTGCGACGGAGGGGGACACTATAGGGAGCAACAGTGCCAGGAAAACTTTGTTTTTCTGCCACTATAGTTTTTCATTAATGTTACTTGTAATTCTTTTTACATATTTGTTTATACAGAAATCTAAGGAATCAGTTAACTGGCCTCGTAGAGGAAAAGAAAGGAAAAAAATACAATATTTTTACCTTAATCAATTTTAAAGGCTCTGTCTAGATGATGAGTTATGTGTTGTAAAAAAGCAAAGATGTTTCCTCTAACCCAATCTCTGCTGAGGCAATTCACTTGATGTGTCACATGACATTAATAGCTTACAATGATTCTCAGAAGGACACAGTCTATGCTATATCACTATGTAGGGAACGATAATTCCTGTATTTGCAAAAACCTGTTAGTTCATGTAAATTCCCTTCAGAGGTATTTTTGTTTTCTTGACAAATTGCTTGTAATCCTGCACTTTTACCTGGGACTAAGTTAAACATGCACATTTTTAGCCTTTCTTAATCTCCTGTCATATTGAGCTGATATTTCTCTGCTAACCTTTACAGATTTTCACCATAACTTGATAATTTGTCAAAATCAATTTTAGTATGTTAAATCACTGTTGACAGCTCAGTGTATACCAAATATATGTCTTCCCCTAAGACATAAGAATTTGATGCTGTCTGTCGTCCAGACAAATATATATATATATATATATATATATATATATATATATATATATATATTTATGTGTGTGTGTATATATATATATATAAATATGCAAAGTCTGGCACTCTACCTTCACATTAATCCAGAAAAAAGCCTCGGTGCTGCAGTATCTTGATAAAGACCTGCGGGTCGAAACGTCGATTTTTTCTACACCAAATAAATTTACTTAATAAGTCCTCTGGAGTGCTCACTTCATCGTTTTTATATATATATATATATATATATATATATATCTGTGTTAGGGGCACATAGTCGTATAAGGAGTAAGGACTTAGAATAAGCATAGGATAGTATAAAGGGAGCAAGTCGGTTGTGGTGTGCCAGAACCGACGATGCGGTAGGCCTGTAAAGAGGGCCCACCAAGGAGTAAAGAAAAAGAAAAGGAAAAGAGAGAAAGAAAGGAAGAAAAGTGTTGAGTATGTGGAGTGGTGGGAGAGTAATTCAAAACGCTGACCTCGGGTGGTATGGAGTAGGGTAAGTGGTCTCCCTTAAGTAGGTAAGTAAAATAATAAGCCCCTCCCACAATTACAGGACAGACGGCCTTAATACATCTATATATACATATCCTTGGCACTCACCCCTTTGAATATTTTTTCAATTTTTATGCCTCGGTGTACCACTATATATTCCACAAATTGAGAGGTGCACTCGAAGATCTTTTTCCAAGTGATTCTTTTATTGTAATTAATACACCAGAATGTTGTCTGTCCCGATCAACGTTTTGACCCCTAAGGATCTTTTTCAAGATTAAAAATTACCCTTAGTGGTCGAAACGTCGATCGGAACAGACAACTTTCTGATGTATTAATTACAACAAAAGAATCACTTGGAAAAAGACCTACGAGTAAACCTCTCAATTTGTGGAATATATACATACAAACACAATGTTTGTATTTAATATCATTAAAGATATGATAATGTGTACAATTGTATTTAAACCACAAATACTATGTTTGCCACCTAATGTTCTTAAATCTTTTAATCTTTTTTGAAGAGGACCCAAATTATGTGCATGCATTAGAATGTTGATCCATTCTTAAATTGTAATATAATATATATTTAAATATATTTTATAAAACGTTCCCAATGGCATTATGGTATTAAGATATGTTTCAATTCCAAAGATAAATAATCAATGTGGTAATAAAGCTAAATATAATTATAAACTTAGTTATATTCACTTTTTCCAGTTGATCCTATTCCCCTAATTATTCCCTATATGTAACGTCCTACTAAAATAAAACCAGGGATGTAATTTTTGGAACACTTATTATGTAACATGTTGTTGATATCAGCCAGGCATTTGTCATTTAATTTTAGCTCACATAAAAAATAGTAGCTTTAAATGAATTTTGGCAGGCTTTAGAGAAAGAAGTGAGTGCAAGCTAATGAGTTAAACGACCTATGTTATCACATAGTTTTATACATGGGAGATCAGAAAAGCAGTAAAAGTATACTTATACTGAAGTATTGAATTAGCTTTATCTACTCAGTTTTATTCTCTCTAGGAACTTAGTAATAAGATATATATCTTAAACAGTCAACATAAACCAGCAGCATCTCCAAAAAGGTAAAACAAAAATGGAAAAAACACAAAACAGAATAAAGTAAATATAGAATAAAATGTATTTAGCCAAATGCTATATAATGCCATGAACTTTCTATTTATTACGTTTCTTTCTTTTCTGCATTTTTTTTAGTCCTCTAAACTTGCCATTTTTCTATATACAGCACCTATTTAAATGGTAGAATTTCCCAGAATTATGAGATAGTATTTTGTATAAATATCTGAGTCATCATAAATTATTTTAAGAACAGCTGTAGAACATGATGCAAGAATGAAGGGGAATATATTCTTTGAGGACTGAATTTACAGGTTGGATTGTGAACCTTGCCCTTCCAGCTGTTCCTAGGCTGTAACACACCTTACTCGTAAATACTTTTGATTTTGGAAGAGGATTACAAAAAGCTGCAGTTTTAAAGGCTGTGGATTATTTTTTGTTAAACAGAAGATTAGTTTGCACTCTATCCATTAGGGCTTGACTTTTTACGTGACTTTTAATGTAAATGGGATGAAACAGGTCTTTGAAGTGGTTATTCTAGAGTCATTTTTTACAGAAAGTTCTGAGTATGAGGGAAGGTGGAAAAGAAGCCTATGAAACTGTTTTGAACCATAACATATGCATAGTCACCTTTTTGGCATATGCTTTACAAAACCCAGAACCCCACAATGATACTCGGACTCCTTATTTTGGGGAAATTATCACAGCTTCAATAATGTAAAATAAATACATAAAAATGTAAGTTCATTGTCAACATATGTAAACATTACATATCAACCCTAACTCCTTTAACAATTCTACCCCAGGCAATGACGCACTTCCACAATAAATTATACCACATTTTAACATATAAATGACATATAAAACATAAACCATTGCCACTGAGGGCATGATTTTCCAGTTTTCACAATGATGGGGTATAGCGAGATACACCCTATACACTACCAACGAGCTGGAACCTACAAATACCCTTCCAAACCTAACCTAACTGAACAAAAACTATCTTACATCTGGACAAACGACCTACACCTAACTTGTCTATCCATCCCCTGCTGCCATGACCAATCGGGAACTAAAACAAAGGGAGGGTGGGACAAAAGTAGGTGTGACGGACCGTTTCAGCAGACAAGGGGTTAAAATCCGTTTAGGCGATATGCCCCTTTCTGAGAGACAGGCACAGCTACTGCAGAACACCAAACTCCAGAACTGGATACAAAATAGCACTTCAAACTGGAACCTCATGAATAGCTGCTAGCAGACGAACAGGAAAAGCAGACATCAGCTTACACTCCTAGCAATCGATCTCCAACAGCATACAGTGAATCCCCCCAAGAACGAGACAAGGCTCCGTGTTGAGGGTCAAGCAGTGGTCTGAGGTGCTGGGGCACCCAGCCTGGTTTTTATTACATGAGTAAACATACAGGCCACACCCAGGGGGAGGCATAAAATAACCAATGACATAGATGTTACATCCCACCGCTGCCACCACTGTAACGGAACCGCTGGCACCCCGACCGGGTACCCTCCGCTGACGGATGCTCCTAGTGCTTTCCGAGGTCTCCAAGCACTCCACCAGACACCAAAACCACTGTAGACTCCCACGAACCGCCGCAGCTTGGTTGGGGTCTCGCCACGCTACCCACTCTGGACCCAAGACCAGGGTCTAGCTTCCAGTAGATGGACCTCTCCGAATTCCAGAGAGCAGGCACAGGAACAGCTCTTAGCAGAGCTCAGCGATAATACCCTGGGGAGTATAGTGATTATAGCAATCCCCAGAGTGTAGTTCACCAATCCCCCAAACATGAGCCGAAACTTCATGAAGGTACAAGATGATCTGAGGTGCTAGCACACCCAGTCTGCTTTTATTTCCATCTTACACATAAAAGACTGCCCACAGGGGCGGGGTAAAACAGCCAATAGCATAACGGTTACAACCCACAAGTTCCCTCCCCTCAGATAACCAGTTAACATAATTATAACAGCCAGGAAAACTACAGTTTTTATACATGTGCTATAACTTTAAAACCGTACATCCAATCTTCCCAAAAACCATATATTTAGAATCAGCACACTTTAAACATACACCCTTCCAAAATTCAGCCAAATCCCTCCAGCGGATCAAAAGTTAGCTGGAGGTCCCTTTATGACCGACCGCAAGCACGTTTTCCTGCCCAAAATAGTTCCATAGATTTGGGCTGTGCGGCCGGTCAATTTCATGCGAAAAAACGACTAAGTCCCATTTCGAACGGGACTTAGTCTCTGGAGCTGCAAGTTCAGTATGGAAGAAGGTAAGGGTCAGCGGTGTTCGGTAAAATGTGTAGCCGATTTTAGTTCCACAGAATCTTTAGCATACACCGCTGACCGCATTCGACTGAACAAAGATGGCCGCCGCCACGTGCAATTAACCTGCAGTAACCTCACAGCCTGGGAGGTAAATTGCCTGCACACTTTAGCTTCTGGGTGGTCTGCCTGTGTGGTACTTGGTTCAGTAAGCCCTATTTACTGAACCAAGTGTGGGAAAGCCAGGAACAAGTTATTTTACAGGTCTGGGGACATAGTCTTAAAGGGGCATTGTTCAGCAAAGTCACAATATGTCCCCAGACGGTTCTTAAAGGGCCATACACACACAATAAAAGTTCATACTTTTCAGGGGCCATAGTCTTAAAGGGTATTGTTACCCAAAGTCTCAATATGTCCCCAGACAGTTCTTAAAGGGCCAGCAGCAGTACAATAAAATACCATTCACTGTGCTTAAAGGGCCAGCAGTCACACAATAAAATACAATATGCCCAAATATAGTTCTCTAAACGTACCAATTTTCAAGGGGCCATAGTCAGCAGGTAGGAGGCGGGCAAACAGGCTTCTCCAATGCCCAGTGGCGAGGTTGGTTTCGTCACAGTAGGTAAGCGAGGATTACATGAAAATGGCCCCTGGTCTAAAATGGCCCCTATATATACTTCTATAGCTAAAACCCCACCCCCAATTTTCTCTAGCCAGTCCTCCAAACTACACATCTTCTATGCCTGTATCCTAGCAATGTCAAGGCCCATTCCCCCTAGCTGTGCTGCTCAATGGGCTACAAACTTTAAAGGAACCAAGTTGCTGCCAGAACTTAGAAGAGTGAAGTAAAACAAAAATAGGAGGGATTGTGGAATAAAAAAAAATATAAAAAATAAAGTGCCCAAACAGAATGATGAGCAGTGTATACTAGTCCTAAATACATCTGGTCCTTATGTACTTAGTAAATTTAAAATTCTTGAAATATTCTCCTGAGTGACTATTAAATGTTGGTTAAATACAACACTGCATTTTTACCATTGCATTGGAAACACAGGAATTACATTCCGTTGTGTCGTTTTGGTGAATATAAATCATGTCCTGTAATGAATAGTGACAGTGTTAGCAGAACAAATTCATTGACATTTCACATTTATAAATTTATAGAACAAAGCACTTATCATCAGAGCACTCTGAGAACAAGTAAGTGTAAACGAAATTACTGCTTCTGCGGCAATTAGCTCCAACCCACCGTTCATTATTGCAGAGAACGACTTTCACCATATGTCAAACTAGAACAAAGCACAGAGTGCTCAGTGTGTAATGTGTGGTAGAAAAATGATGCTTACTTCATGACTTTATTAAAAATCTTTTATTAAAGTGCATAACAATAAAATTAGCTTTAATCCGAAATGGAACAATATGATTGATTTTGGAATTTGTCTGCTCTTTATTCCTTCTCTATAAAAAGCAATCTAATTATGTATAAAGCAACTTTAATCTTCAGGAAGATATCTTAACAGATTTGACTGTTACTTTTTTATCATTAGCTAAAAAGAGTTTGATATGCTATATAATGATGCTAATGGCACCACGGGTTGCTCTAATTTGTGCTGTTAACAGAGAAAATCATTTTAAGATCACAAACTATTAACCATTTCTTTCCCTGATTGGTGAAGCACTATGTGCCAGTTTAAATGCAATATCCGTGATAATGAATCTGAAATCAATACTGCCTATACCGACATAGTAAGGTCATAAATCAAGCTTATTTACACTGATTATCCACAACATTAAAACTACCTGCCTAATATTGTGTAGATCTTGATACCAAGGCAACACCATGAGTTCTTTGTCATGTTCCTCAAACCATTCCTGAACATTTTTTGCAGTGTGGCAAGTGGCATTATACTGCTGAAAGAGGCCATTGTTATCAGGGAACAACATTGCCATGAAGGGGTGCACGTGGTCTGCAACAATTTCTAGGTAGGTGGTAAGTGTCAAAGTAACATCCACATGAAGGCCAGGACCCAAGGGTTCCCAGCAGAACATTGCCCAGAGAATAACACTGCCTCCGCCAGCCTGACTTTTTCCCATAGTGCATCCTGCTGCTATCTTCCCCCCCCCCATAAACGACAGACACGCACCCTGACATCCAGATGGTCTAAAAGAAAATGTGATTCATCAGACCAGGCAACTTTCTTCCATTGCTCCACGGTCCAATTTTGATGCTCATATCCCCATTGATTGCACTTTCGGCAGTGGACAGATGTGATCATGGGTGCTGTGACTGGTTTGCGGCTACACAGCCCCATACACAGAAAACAGCAACACACTGTGTGCTCTGACACCTTTCTATCATGGCCAGCTGTCAGTTTAACAGCAATTTGAGCTACCATAGCTATTCTCTGTGATCGGACCAGACAGTCTAGCCTTCGCTTGCCATTCTCATGAATGATCCTTGGCACCCTTGAACCTGATGCCGGTTCACCAGTTGTCCATCCTTGCAACACTTTTGGTGGGTACTAACCACTGTATACTGGGAACATCCCACAAGACTTGCCATTTTGGAGATGCTCTGACCTAGTCATCTAGCCATTACTATTTGGCCCTTGTCTAGGTTACTGAGATCTGTTCGCTGCCTAATATATCCCACCCTTGACAGGTGCCATTGTAATGACATAATTAATATTTTTTTTCTTCACTTGTCAGTGGTTTTGATGTTGTGGCTAATCAGTGTAAATATTGTGTAAACTAAATTTGTGTTAGATGGTGACTTGTTGGATCACAAATTCCCATTTTAAATGCCTGTGTTGCTACCGGTAGCTATTCATGGTTTCAAGGGTTACCACCAGATCATTGAGGCAGACCTGGCCAGCACAACTTACCATTGAACAATAAGAGAAGACAAGACTTTTGATTTATTAAAGCTAAAAATAGAGATTAATAAAGCACACACATATACTTTGCATATATAATGGAACAATTGATACAACATTCAAAAATCAGCCCACTCACTTTAAAGCTTGCAAAGTTCTTTTGAACCTTGACTTTAAACCAGAACATACGACTTTTGACCTGAATTTAGTTACAGTATAATTCCCAGTATTTTTGCCCATGTCAAGTGCTTTTAAAAAAAGATCTTTGAATGTAGTTTATAGTTGAATGAGTGGGTTGAATTCTGCATGTTGTATAATTTGGTTCCTTATTTGTTATATATATATATAAAATATACATATACTATTTCTTTTTGATCATTAGCGAAGAGTTTTATATGATCTGCAACGATGCTAATGGCACCATAAATTGCTCTAATTTGTGCTGTTAACAGAAAAAGTCCTTTCACAACATATTCACCATTTCTCTACTGTGGTTGGGAAGCAATATGTCTCAGTTTATATGTGATAGCAGTGAAAATGAATCTGAAATCAATATATACTAGATGTGGACTCTAGGGCTTTAATACAGAAAAGCATGTGGCTTTGTCAAGGAATTATTCTTCCCTGTGCAGATATATTTTCAGTGGAGTAAAGCAGAATATATGTGAGGAACATTCAAATCAGGTATCAACATTTCATATTATAGATTATCTTAAAGGAACTCTATAGGGTCAGGAACACAAACATGCATTCCTGACCCTATGGTGCTAAGCCCCCTTAAAAGCAATAAAAACTCACCTTATTTCCAGCACTGCACGGGTCCTGCGGCACTGGCGCTGCTCCCTTGGTGACATCATCAGAATTATTGATTTTTAGCCAATCCAATTGGCTAAAATCGGCAAGGGGGAAGGGGGCAAACACCGTTTTGGCCAATCAGCACCTCCTCATAGAGATGCATTGAATCAATGCATCTCTATGAGAAAAATTCAGCGTCCCCTGAATGGCAGGGCTGCTTACTGTGCAGCACTGAGCCAGGAAGCCCCTCCAGTGGCCATCTGAGGAGTGGCCACTCGGAGGTGTCCCTAGGGGCAAAGGCATTAAAATGCCTGCATATAATGATAATACTCACCAGAACAACTACATTAAGTTTGAAACAACTGATTCTTACATGCTGCTCCAGAGCCAGAAGTTCCATAAGGAGCTCCGTTAGCTCCACTGAGCTATGTCCTGCCACCAACTGATCATTCTTAGTTAAGGAGGACCTCCCTGCATCGCCAGGCTAGGTCAGTGCAGGGATCACCTGGGTTGACCTGGTGCCTGGCAGACCCCAGCAAAGTTATCAAACACTACAGCAGACTGTAGTGGTCATGGTGCATGGAGTGTTCCTTTAATAAAGTAGCTATATATCTATAGAGCTTTATATATATTTAGGTTTTTGGTACTAGATGATAATCCTTCCTCCACTATGAATGGCTACATTACCTGAGTATTCTACGGACAGCAGATATTCTAAATGTTTGGAACACTGGCTGCAGACTGACATCCAATAGTTAGACGAGGTTCACTGGCTTTTTCATAATCACTCCCCTTAAACAATACATTATAGCAAAGTACAGCCACAGATATTTTAAAACACAAGATGAATGAGAACTTGATTGTTTATGAAACAAACAAAGCAAGCCATCTGTTTTTATTTGTTTTGCATTCTTCTACCAATTTTACACTTCAAGTCTGATTTCACTTCATCTTGGTTTAATAGAGGTGTTAATTGTCATCAATGAATTGGGCACATACAATTTTCCATCTGTTATGAAAATGAGGCTTTTATTTCTAAAGCTGTCTATTGTCAGGTTTCATGCTATTTTATATCAAATAGTATCATTATGAAACGTAAATCGTTTGATTCAATGTGTTCGGCCCTATTACACCTTCTAAAATGGACCACTATTTTTTTTAGCAATAATCGTAACAATTATTTGAACAGTTTTTCTTTTGCATTACATCAATAAACATAAGCTCCCCCCCTCCACACACACACACACACACACACACGCACGAACACAAAGATAATTAAAATAATGAATAGGCAATGGAACTGGAAATGTTCACCTATCAGGGTTATTATTATTATTATTCAAAAGCGCCAACAAATCAACAAATTCTGCAGCGCTGTACAATATAAGTGGACTAACAAACATATATATGAAGCATGAAGAGTTGCACTCACAGGAACAGAAGGTGTCGAGGGCCCTGCTCAATGAGCTTACATTCTGAAGGATTGGGGTATGGTGACACAAGAGGTAAGGGTAAATTCACTAAAGTGAGAATTCAAGGGGAATTAAAAGTGAATTTCAGATTAGGTCATAATAGTCGAACTGGATAAATTCTCTAAGGTAGCTATGCTTCCATTTCAGCTACTCTGGCCTTAAATTTTGAAATGTTTAAAATTAATTTTAATTCTCACTTTTGTGAATAACCTTGTATATGTATAGATCAGCCATTATACAAATCAAATCAACACAATTCACTGCTTAGTTACAAGACAAGATGTATTTTGAAAAATTAATTATATTTCTAATTAGAGCAAACAAAATGAATAAAAAATATCAATGAATACAGAGATATGAATAAAATGCATAGTTTTCTTATCATATAGCTTCATATTTCACAAATGTTACCTATTTTATTGTTACAGATTTGAACCCCTTTGAAATCACAACTAAAACAGATGTTAATTAGTTATTTACTGCTTTCTAAACATCACTTTAATATGACCAAATAAAAATATCAGTAACAAAGTATTATTAATCATCCCCATACAATAGTATTGATGCAGGTAATACTGGGTCACCTGTCAAGGATATCGTCCACTTGCCACTAGTCATTGGCTACTGAGTAGACATTTAGCAAGTAACTACTCAAATCACATACGTTGGTCATTATTTCTATTACTTTGTGATGTATGCCTAAATTTTATACGTCATTTGTCATCTCAATACAACTCTATATTTATCGAACATCCAATAACAAAAGACTCAGCTCTATGTGAGTGTATTTGTTATATTTTCAAATACACTTTACTCATTTAACCCATTAAGGACTGGACTGTTTTTGCGATGTTGTACATTTGCGACCAGGCCTCTTTTTACACTATTGTGGTGTTTGTGTTTAGCTGTAATTTTCCGCTCTCTTTGATTTACTGTTCCTATACAAATTATATGTTGTTTTTTTCAGGACAAAAAAGGCTTTCTTTACATACCATTATTTATATAATCTCATGTAATTTAATTTAAAAAAAAATAAAAAAATATGATGAAAAAAATTAAAAAAATACATGTTTTTTTACTTTTACTTGAAAAATCTTTTACTCATCTACAAAAGCGAATAAAAAAAACTGCTAAATAGATTCGAAATTTTGTCCTGAGTTTTAAAATATCCAGTGTTTACATACTTTTTTGCTTTTTTTTTTTGCAAGTTATAGGGCTATAGGTACAAGTAGGATATTCTGGTTTCAAAACATACATTTTTTCAAATTTATCAATAGTGACATTGTAACACTATTATTTGTCAAAATTCTCTGAATAACACCCGACATGTACATATTTTTTTTAAAGTAGACAATCCAGGGTATTCAATATGGGGTATGTCCAGTCTTTTTTAGTAGCCACCTAGTTGCAAACACTGGGCAAAGTTACATGTATATATATATACAATTTCATTATAAGTGTATTTTGATATAAATGTATATATTTTAATATCAAAATACAGTTAGAATAAAATTTCATATAGATATATAATTCTTTTTTAATTTTTTATTATTTTAAAATGTTTTATTTAATTTAATTTACTTATTATTTGTATTTTATAATAATATATATATACAATATATATAGTAATTTAATTATAAGTGTATTTGTATATTAATATATGTACATATTAATATAAAAATACACATAGTATGATATTATATATATGATATATAGACATATATTATATAAATATAATATATGTCTATATATCATATATATACACACATATATATATATATATATATATATTGTTTTATTATTAACATTAACTTTATTTTTTCTTTGATTTTACACTAGCAGGGACAGCACAGACAGTCCCTCTGCAGGCAGACACATGGACACCTATTGTGACCATGTGGTCGCTCTGTTGAGCGATCACATGGCCCCAGGGGTCCTAATCCGCCATGGGGAGACTGTCTGGGCTGCAGGCAGTCTCCCCACAATGGGAGCACCGCCGATCGCTGCCGGGGGAACGACGGCGATCGGGTAAGTACATCTTAAAGTTAGGACGGTTCAGGACCGTCATCGGTCGGCAACGCAAAAATGCCGATGACGGTCCTGAACCGTCCTCAGTCCTTAAGGGGTTAAATTTACTACACTACATTTGGTTCTCTTTTTTTGTATCACTTAGCTATAGAAACCCTTAAGATATATAAGTTGTTTTAATAACAGTGCTCCACTCAGTTCACTGTTGTTGGTTTTTGCAACTCAGTAATTTTGTTCATTTATCCAACAACAAGGTTTAATTATTCATTTTTTTACAATTCTTTATTTTTAGTTGTGCATAGGAGAACAACATTTTGTATGTAAAGACACCGTATTATCAATCAAACATTGGTCAAAACCTATTGCGCCCATTTTTCAAAATCCCTGCTTGTGTGGTAATCCCCGCTGCAGTAGTGCGCTGGAGTTTGTGCAGAGAATACTAATGTGAGTAATAGTAAAGCTCCATGGGTCTCATATAAGAGACCAAGTGGAGTTTGTAGAGCCTTCATGACTTGTGCAAAGGATCTCCTCCTGCCTAAAGTGGAGCGGCAGAGGTCTTGTAAGAAGAGAAGTCGCATTCCTTCAAATTGATAGGGCGTTTTGCCTCATAGAGCGTCCAGAACTGCTGTTTTGTCTCGGAATAGAGGGAAGCGGACCAGAACATCTTATGTGGCCTCGGTTGGAGCCTTAGCCGATTAAGGCAGTCGGAGCAGTGATCAATTTGTATGTCTTTGGCTTGGTGTTGGGGTAGGAGAGTGGCTACTAGGTGCCTAACAAAGTGTGGCAGTTGATTGTGTCGGCTATGCCTCATATTTTCATGTTGTTGTGCCTCCGCGAGTCATTGAGGGCGTCCATCCTGGCCTACATGGCTTGGTGGGAGGCCTGTAGTTGGTTAATCTTCTCTGAGGCCTCTGTTTGCCTGTGAGTCACCTGGACTCTGGCAGTCACCGCCATGATTTTTTCTCTTATGACTGACAGATTTGCATTAAAAAGTGCTCTGATGTTTTGCAATAGGGTCTTAAAGTCACCCTTGGTAACTGGTGCTGTGAGGTCTTCCTCTGGTAGCGGAGTGCCAAGGCCTTCTGTGTTTTGGATGCGATCAGGGGCATCCAGAAGTTCATCAGCGGAGGAGGAGAGGCTGGGTTCCAGCCAAGCCGCCATTTTAGGTTTAGGCTGCCATTGTAGGAGGTCGCCGATATCATGGGAACCCTCTCCCGCCAGGGGCTTTATGCTTCTTAGCCCTTTTCACCATGTCTCCCCCAGGCTCCGGTATCTGATTCCGGGAGAAACCAGCATGCGGGTAAGTGTAAAATACGGTTTACATTGTACAGCGCTATGGAATCTGATGGCGCTATATAAATAATAAAATAATAATAATAATTTTAGCCAAGCCGCGGGAGCACAGCCGACATGTGTCATGCTAGTCTCCGCCCTCTTTATTATTATTTTTTAATTAGCTTACATTTAATTTTTAGACAAAAAAAAATAGCCACACATTGAGTATATTCTTACAGCCAAATTTTGGAGGATTGATAAGGGAATTGCAAATAATTAGACTGTCAAAATAACTGAACTGGATTTTTTTCCAATTTGGCTAATTTGTGTTAAATTTGCAATTCCAAACTGTATACTGCATTTACCCCGATTGACTCCCCTGTTAAGAGCAGAATATAATGAAATTGCATTTACCATGTATTTGATATCCTAGTGTAGTCTTAGTTTGTTAAAGTAATGTTTTTTTCATGTATAATTTATTATGTTAACAAAGTAAAGTGTTGCACTCGCATTAAAATTGCTTATTCACAGCAGAACCCCCATATAGCCTCTGGTGTTCTTGGCTGAATTACAGGTAATATTCATTAAGATGTTCCATCTGTTACAAACTAAATTGGAGGTTTCGTATAAACAAATTAGTCTTCAGATGTGCCTGCTGTGCAGTTCTTGTTTATTAATATTGTAGCCAATGTTACAGGTAATCCTTACTGCCAATTTTGGAGATTCCTGATTGCAAAAATAGTCCAACTGTACATGTACAGTCTTCCCTTGCATTATGCTTCTTATCCAAAGTACTTTTAAAACATCCAGGACGCAAGAAAATAGTTCCATCTATTGATGTACATACTTTTCTTTATATCATAAAGATATACATGTACATTTTTTGGTGAGTTTTATTAACAGCAATGACACAGTACTGCTCAAACTATGAGTGGAGTTTGCTAGCAATTGATCACCCATATAAGATAATTAGCAGGATGTATGTGCTTTGTATGCAGGTAAAATATACTGGGACAAAATGATAATATTTACACTTTCTATCATCATTTTGGGAAACGCATTTTTTATTTGGATCTCATCATTCATATTCGCAAGTGGAATGTATAGGCAACTACAGTTCTTCGAATGAATATCAGTTTGGGTATTATACAGTTGCAAGAAAAAGTATGTGAACCCTTTGGAATAATATGGATTTCTGCACAAATTGGTCATAAAATGTGATCTGATCATCATCTAAGTCACAACAATAGACAATCACAGTCTGCTTAAACTAATAAAACACAAAGAATGAAATGTTGCCATGTTTTTATTGAACACACCATGTAAACATTCACAGTGCAGGTGGAAAAAGTATGTGAACCCTTGGATTTAATAACTGGTTGAACCTCCTTTGGCAGCAATAACTTCAACCAAACGTTTCCTGTAGTTGCAGATCAGACGTGCACAACGGTCAGGAGTAATTCTTGAACATTCCTCTTTACAGAACTGTTTCAGTTCAGCAATATTCTTGGGATGTCTGGTGTGAATCGCTTTCTTGAGGTCATGCCACAGCATCTCAATCGGGTTGAGGTCAGGACTCTGACTGGGCCACTTCAGAAGGCGTATTTTCTTCTGTTTAAGCCATTCTGTTATTGATTTACTTCTATGCTTTGGGTCATTGTCCTGTTGCAACACCCATCTTCTGTTGAGCTTCAGCTGGTAGACAGATGGCCTTAAGTTCTCCTGCAAAATGTCTTGATAAACTTGGGAATTCATTTTTCCTTTGATGATAGCAATCCGTCCAGGCCCTGATGCAGCAAAGCAGCCCCAAACCATGATGCCCCCACCACCATACTTCACAGTTGGGATGAGGTTTTGATGTTGGTTTGCTGTGCCTCTTTTTCACCACACATAGTGTTGTGTGTTTCTTCCAAACAACTCAACTTTGGTTTCATCTGTCCACAGAATATTTTGCCAGTACTGCTGTGGAACATCCGGGTGCTCTTGTGCAAACTGTAAACGTGCAGCAATGTTTTGTTTGGACAGCAGTGGCTTCCTCTGTGGTATCCTCCCATGAAAGCCATTCTTGTTTAGTGCTTTACGTATTGTAGATTCGCTAACAGGGATGTTAGCATTTGCCAGTGACTTTTGTAAGTCTTTATCTGACACTCTAGGATTCTTCACCTCATTGAGCAGTCTGCGCTATGCTCTTGCAGTCATCTTTACAGGACGGCCACTCCTTGGGAGAGTAGCAGCAGTGCTGAACTTTCTCCATTTAGAGACAATTAGTCTTACCGTGGACTGATGAACAGCAAGGCTTTTGGAGATACTTTTATAACCCTTTCCAGCTTTATGCAAGTCAACAATTCTTAATCGTAGGTCTTCTGAGAGCTCTTTTGTGCGAGGCATCATTCACATCAGGCAATGCTTCTTGTGAAAAGCAAACCCAGAACTGGTGTGTGTTTTTTATAGAGCAGGGCAGCTGTAACCAACACCTCCAATCTCATCTCATTGATTGGACTCCAGTTGGCTGACATCTCACTCCAATTAGCTCTTGAAGTTGTCATTAGTCTAGGGCAGGGATGTTGAACATGCGGCCCCCCAGATGTTGCTGAACTACAACTCCCATGATTCCCTGGCTATCTGTTTCATTGAAAGAATCATGGGAGTTGTAGTTCAGCAACATCTGGGGGGCCGCATGTTCGACATCCCTGGTCTAGGGGTTCACATACTTTTTCCACCTGCACTGTGAATGTTTACATAGTGTGTTCAATAGAAACATGGCAACATTTCATTCTTTGTGTGTTATTAGTTTAAGCAGACTGTGATTGTCTATTGTTGTGACTTAGATGATGATCAGATCACATTTTATGACCAATTTGTGCAGAAATCCATATCATTCCAAGGGGTTCACATACTTTTTCTTGCAACTGTATGGTGGAATATAAAAATCCAGAAATGCGATTGCTTAGTTACAGATACAATAAAAATGTGGTATTTTTTTTTTTTTTTTTACATTTGCATTTTTTTACTTGTAGTGTAGTTAATTATTTATAAAAAAAAGGCCTGATACTGATCTCAAAGCTCAGAAACCTGCAGCATTTCAGGTGTAGTCAGTAGTTATTAGGGATGTGCATGGGAAAAATATTCGGTTCGGTTCAGCATTCCGAAATTCGGGACTTTAGCACTTCGGAACATATGCACTTCGGTTCGGTTCGGTTCAGCACTTCGGAACTTCGACACTTCGGAAACTTCGGAACTTCGGCACTTCAGAACTTCATCACTTCGGAACGTCATCACTTTGGAACTTCAGAACTTCGGGTAGGGGTAGGTTAGGGTAGGGTTAGAGGTAGGGGTAGGGTAGGGTTAGGGGTAGGGGTAGGGTTAGAGGTAGAGTTAGGGGAAGGGTTAGGGGTAGGGTAGGGTAGGGTTAGGGGTAGGATTAGGGTAGGGTTAGGGTTAAGTGTCCTGATCTACACAGAACCCAGCCACAATATCCTGATCTATACAGAACCCAGCCACAATATCCTGATCTACACAGAACAATGCCACAATATCCTGATCTACACAGAACCCTGCCACAATATTCTGATCTACACAGAACCCAGCCACAATATCCTGATCTACACAGAACAATACTACAATATCCTGATCTACACAGAACCCTGCCACAATATTCTGATCTACACAGAACCAAGCCACAATATCATGATCTACACAGAACCCAGCCACAATATCATGATCTACACAGAACAATGCTACAATATCCTGATCTACACAGAACCCTGCCACAATATTCTGATCTATACAGAACCAAGCCACAATATTCTGATCTACACAGAACCAAGCCACAATATTCTGATCTGCAAAGAAGCATACCTCAATATCCTGATCTACACAGAACCCAGCAACAATACCCTGATCTACACAGAACCATGCCACAATATTCTGATCTACACAGAACCCTGCCACATTATTCTGATCTACACAGAACCAAGTCACGTTATTCTGGTCTACACAGAACTATGTCACAAAATTGCATTCTACAAAGAGCCATGCCACAAAACACTTGCTGTTTAGATATATTCCACAGGAAAAGTCCTCTTTAGACTGGTGCAGAGAACAACCTCTGTGGAACCTGTTTGTTATCTGCCTTTCATGTCTCTCAGCAAAGTAAAAGAGCCCAAAGCTAAGAAATGGGTTGTCAAGTTCAGACACTTGATGCATCGAATGTGTGCACACAATCTTAAAAAAAAAGAATTTCCATGATTGCATGAACACAGACATATTTTGCATTCATGTCCATTATTTTAGAGTAGTTTAAGGCCTTTCTAAAAGACAATGGGCACAGATCCAAACAGCAAGTTATTTTGTAAAACAATGGAAACTATTTTTCTGCTGATTTTTCTTCCTATATGTCCTCACCTGTATATTTATCTTTTGTCCTTATAATAATGAGAAAAACAGAACATTTATAAACCACATTCAAAGAATGTTCTTTGTCTTCCTTTTTCTTGTTAAATCACTTGTAAAGACACTAGTTGTACAATGTCAATATGTGCTAATTAAAAATTCTTTCAAAATGCAATGTGAACTGCCCAGAAATATACCATAATATCATAATACGTCTTATTATTGTTATATATTAATTATTGATTAACATTTTAATTTTTAGCTATTGTATGAGTATATATCCCTCTAGACTGTAAGCTCGTTTGAGCAGGGTCTTAAACTACCTATTGTTCCTGTTAAATTTCGTTATTGTCTTATTTGGTAAATTCCCCTCCTATTGTAAAGTGCTGCGGAATAAGCTGTCGCTATATAAATACCAATAATAATAATAATAATAATAATAACATATCTATTGAGGCAAACAGGGTACGTGCATCTGTAGCATAGGTGTAACGAAAATATACCCCAACTCGCAGGATTCAACTCAACAAAAGACAACACAGAGGAGAGATACGTCTACCGGACCTTAGAATGGCCGGACTCGACGTATATGAGAGGAGACAGAGTCAAGAACGATCCGAGGTCAAGGGCACAAAGAGACAGCGTAAACTAGGACTAGCCGGGATCTGGTACACAGTAAACAGCAAGCCGGAAAACAGAACAGATAAGGATAAAGAGATAACGTAGTCAGAAACAAAGCCAAGGTCAAATACGAAGTAACACAACTGAACACAACAAGCGCTAAAGGGAACTGCAATAGAAACCACGATAGGGCAGGGAGTAAAGGGAGAGGTAAGTTTAAATACCTTCAACTTATTCTTGATTGGCCCCTGTCATATCCACGCCCCCAAAATGTGAGAGTATGGGGAGTGTGGGGTGACAGGGGCCAATGGGAGACCGTTTTGATTTTCGGCTCCCACTTCCCCTTTAAGAGCGTGCTCGGGACGCGCGGCATGCTCTCAGAGCTAGGCGGGACACGTGACCACATTCCGCGGTCAGCGCCCGCCGTCATCGGTGCTCTGAGCGCGCCGGGAACAGAGGACCTCGGCCGGCCCCCCGGACAAGGTAAGTAACGCTACAGTATCCCCCTCTGAGGACACGCCCTCTGGGCGGGTGGGGCCAGGTCTGGCAGGAAAACCAGAATGGAAAGAACGCACAAGGCGGGGAGCATGAACAGCATCAGCTGAAATCCAACTGCGCTCCTCAGGCCCATAACCCTTCCAATGCACCAAGTACTGAAGTCGATCCCTAAGGAAACGAGAGTCAAGAACAGCAGAAACCTTGAATTCCTCATGACCCTCCACAGAGACAGGAGGGGGAGGGGGAGTATGCCAGGTATAGTGGTTGCGCACGTAAGGCTTCAACAATGAGGTGTGAAAGACATTAGGAATACGCAGATTCTTAGGAAGGCCCAAGGCATATGAAACAGGATTAACCTTATGCAGAATACGATAAGGACCAATGAAGCGGGGAGCCAATTTCATAGAAGGCATAGGAGGCAAATATTCAGAGTGGAAAGCAAAACCCTGTCCCCCACAACATAAGAAGGACCCGCTCTGCGATGCCTGTCAGCCTGAGCCTTCTGGCGAGCAGCGGAATCCACCAAAGAACGCTGAACCTGCTCCCAAGTATTACGCAAACCAGCCAAATGCTCATCCAGAACTGGCATGCCCTGTGAGGAGAATGCAGCCGGAAGAACAACGGGATGCTGGCCATAGACAACGTAAAAAGGGCTTTTGCCGGAAGAATCATGAGTGGTGTTATTCCGGGCAAACTCAGCCCAAGGAAGAAGGTCAGACCAATTGTTCTGATGGTGGGACACAAAACAACGAAGGTACTGCTCCAGAGACTGGTTGGCACGTTCTGCAGCTCCATTAGACTGGGGATGGTAAGCGGAAGGAAATGAGAGAGAAATACCCATTTCTGAAGAAAAGGCTTTCCAGAACCTGGAAATAAATTGGCTACCCCTATCAGACACAATAGATACAGGAATACCATGTAACTGGAATACTTCTCTAGCGAAGATAAGAGCTAGTTCCCTGGATGTGGGCAACTTGTGAAGAGGCACAAAGTGAGCCATTTTGGAAAACCGGTCTACTATCATCAGGATAACTGTGTAACCATTCGAAGGGGGTAATTAAACAATAAAATCCATGGATAGGTTAGACCAAGGTCTCTCGGGAACGGGTAACGGATGCAGAAGCCAACAAGGAACTCTACGAGAAGATTTCATACAGGCACAAGTAGTACAAGCACCTATATAGTCAGTGACAGCTTTGCGTAAGGAATCCCACCAAAAATACCGAGAAACAGCTGACATCGTTTTGGAAATACCAGGATGTCCAGCAGTCTTAGTATCATGATATAGCGACAGAATATCCCGTCTTTCGGGAACATCAACGAACAATTTATCAATAGGCCTCTCGCTAGGTGCCATGCTTTGTTTCGCCTGTATGGCCTGCAAGAGGGATGAAGAAATAGACAAAATAGTAGTAGCCCTTATCCTGTCTGGGGGAATGACAGGAGTAACATCAATCTCCTGTTTGTCAGCAGTTTCGAACTGTCTGGACAGAGCGTCTGCTTTAATGTTACAATCACCTGGTCTATAGGTAATAATATAATTGAAACGGGACAAAAACAGTGACCACCTAGCCTGCCTAGAAGATAATCTTTTAGCTTCACCAAGGTAGGATAGGTTCTTGTGATCCGTAAAAATGAGGATAGGATCCTTAGTTCCTTCTAACAAGTGTCTCCATTCTTTAAGAGCTAAGATAATGGCAAGAAGTTCGCGATTACCCACATCATAATTCTTTTCAGCTATGGACATTTGTCTAGAAAAGAAGCCACAAGGATGCAATGGCTTTTCAGGCGACTCTCTTTGGGACAAAACAGCACCTACCCCGATATCAGAAGCATCAACTTCAAGAATATAAGGTAGTGAGGGGATAGGATGCTGTAAAATAGGTGCAGAGGCGAATGTAGTTTTAAGAAATTCAAAAGCCAGAAGTGCCTCGGGAGACCAGACACGAGTATTACCACCCTTTTTTGTCATACGGGTGATAGGCGCTACAATAGAAGAAAAACCCTTAATAAAACATCTATAATAGTTAGAGAAACCAAGAAAACACTGGATGGCTTTCAAACCTTGTGGTAGAGGCCACTCTATGACAGCAGAAAGCTCCTGGGGATCCATACGAAAACCTTTAGCAGAAATCAAATACCGCAAAAACTGGACTTCAGATTGGTCAAATAAACATTTTTCTAGTTTACAATAAAGACCATTAGCAAGAAGGGTCTTCAAAACTGTTGTAACATGTCTGTGATGAGTGTGTAAATCTGTAGAATATATTAGTATGTCGTCCAAGTACACAATTACAAATGTGTGAATAAAGTCTCTTAAGACGTCATTAATAAATTCTTGAAATACTGCTGGGGCATTCCAAAGACCAAATGGCATAACAGTATACTCGTAATGACCGGATCTAGTGTTGAATGCCGTCTTCCATTCATGGTCTTTCTTAATACGTATTAAATTGTATGCACCTCTAAGGTCCAATTTAGTGAATACAGTAGCATGTTTCAGCCTGTCAAACAATTCTGTGATTAAAGGTATGGGGTATGCATTTTTATAGTGATTTTATTTAGACCTCTATAATCGATACACGGTCTTAAATCACCTTCTTTCTTAGATACGAAGAAGAACCCCGCTCCAGTCGGAGTAGAGGATCTCCTAATGAAGCCCTTTTATAGTGATTCCTTAACATACTCCTCCATAATACGGTTTTCTTGAATAGAGAAAGGGTACACCCTGCCCTTTGGAGGTATAGTGCCAGGCAATAAATCGATAGCACAATCATAGGGTCTGTGAGGCGGTAATTTATCAGCTTCCCTTTTATCGAATACAGTCTTGAGAAACAAGATCTGAGGAGGTATAACAGTAGACAAATGAGGAGTAGTAGGAACATTAATAGAATTTAAAGGGGTGACTTTAATCATACAAGATTCGTGGCAGGCTTTGCTCCATGATTTTAATTGTCCCGACTCCCAGTCGAAAATGGGATTGTGAGAACGTAACCATGGGTACCCTAACACGATATGAGAAGAGGGAGTGGTGATAACCTGGAACTGAACAGTCTCAAAGTGTAAAACCCCTGTGCACATGAATAATGGTACAGTTTCATGGGCAACGACTGGAGTACTTAAAGGTCTACCATCTATGGCCTCAATGGCCAAGGGTATCTCCCTCTCTCTAATGGGAATGTTGTGTTTCGTAACAAAACCAGAGTCTATGAAGTTCTCAGCAGCCCCGGAATCAACCAAGGCTAGTATGCTTTCAGCTATACAACGCTCTCCCATATGAAGAGAAACAGGGAGAAGCAAACGGTTAGGAGGCAATTTAGGAGACTTAGATATCACACCCAAGGCCAGTCCCCTATAAGGTCTTAGGTGCGAGAGTTTTCCGGAAGCACAGGACATTCCTTTATCATATGGTCTCTCCTACCACAGTATAGGCAGAGTCCGTCCCTTCTTCTATGCAATTTTTCAGTATCAGAGAGTTTGGCAACCCCTAATTGCATGGGTTCCTCCTCAGATACTCTGAAACTCTCAGGTTTATCAACTTTGGGGTTATTAGGTGTAACTCAACATCTATTCCTGTTCTTCGTATAGAGCCTGTCACGAATTCTGTTATCTATATCAATGAGGTAGTCAATAAGGTCCTCTAATGCAGTAGGAAGCTCCCTAGCTGCTACCTCATCCAATATAGTGTCAGATAAACCTTCCATAAATGCAGTAGTTAACCCATTGTTGGTCCAATCTACCTGTGAAGCAAGGGTACGAAACTGAATGGCATAGTCAGCCACAGACCTAGAGCCCTGTTTGATTCTCATTAATTTTCTGGCGGCATTCTTTGACCTTTTAGTGGTGTCAAAAGTTCTACGGAAAGCCGTAAGGAAACTATTGAAATTATGCACCATAGGTCCATTGGCTGCCCAAATAGGATTTGCCCATTCAAGTGCTTTGTCAGTAAGTTGATGCATCAAAAACCCCACTTTAGACCTATCAGTGGGAAAGGAACGTGGATACATCTCAAAGTGGAATTCTATTTGATTAATGAAACCTCTGCATGTCTTAGCCTCCCCTCCATACCTGGGAGGGGGTGTTAAATGGGGCGAAGTATTAGGCATAGTGGATTCTTCGGGAAGAAGGGGTGTAGGAGGGTTAGGTGCGGTTGCAGGAATAGTTCTAGACAAGAGCGTCTGGAGAGCCTGAGCTATCTGATCCATACGGTGGTCCTGCTCTAAAAACCTAGCCTCATGAGAAGCCATTTGCTGAGCTAAATCTGCAGGGGTTCATGGCCCTATCTTAATGTAACGAAAATATACCCCAACTCGCAGGATTCAACTCAACAAAAGACAACACAGAGGAGAGATATGTCTACCGGACCTTAGAATGGCCGGACTCGACGTATATGAGAGGAGACAGAGTCAGGAACGATCCAAGGTCAAGGGCACAAAGAGACAGCGTAAACTAGGACTAGCCGGGGTCTGGTACACAGTAAACAGCAAGCCGGCAAACAGAACAGATAAGGATAAAGAGATAACGTAGTTAGAAACAAAGCCAAGGTCAAGTACGAAGTAACACAACTGAACACAACAAGTGCTAAAGGGAACTGCAATAGAAACCACGATAGGGCAGGGAGTAAAGGGAAAGGTAAGTTTAAATACCTTCAACTTATTCTTGATTGGCCCCTATCATATCCCTGCCCCCAAAATGTGAGAGTATGGGGAGTGTGGGGTGACAGGGGCCAATGGGAGACCGTTTTGATTTTCGGCTCCCACTTCCCCATTAAGAGCGTGCTCGTGACGCGCAGCGCGCTCTCAGAGCTAGGCGGGACACATGACCGCATTCCGCGGTCAGCGCCCGCCATCATCGGCGCTCTGAGCGTGCCGGGAACAGAGGACCTCTGCCGGCCCCCGGACAAGGTAAGTAACGCTACAATAGGGCAAGAGGAGGGCCCTTCCCTGAACTGGACTTTTCTTTTGACTTAAGCCTAATGCTGATAATTCTATCTAAGTTATGTCTCCCCTCTCCCAGGAAATTCTTCATGCTCCCCTTCCTATTGGGGTTTTTACAAGCTATTGGTGATTTTCTGTTTTACTCAATGGTGTTCATTTTGGAGAAAAATATTGATTCCCAATTCTCAATCAGCAACAAATGAAACCTTGATGAAAGTCCTTGGCAAATGCCTTGGCCTATTCCTAAGTCACATGTTACAGGGACATGCTAGACGTCTAAAGCACTTAAGCTTGCTGAAATGGTTTATGTGAGAAGAGTGTGTCCTATTTTTCCATTTTACATAAAGTGCAAATTTCAACATAAATTAAATTATAAATTATAAATGAAAAGGACACTACAGGCACATAGATCACTTCATCTCATTGAAGTGGTCTGGGTGCACTGTCCCTGTCCTTCTTATTCCTGCAAATGTTATTATTTCAGTTATTGAGGAATGGCAATAATTACCTTGCAGGGTTAATGCCACCTCTAATGGCTGTCTTACAGAAAACCACTAGAGGAGCTTCCAGGTCCTTAGTGGACTGTTGGTCCACTAAATGACACTGGACGAGGACATCCATCGTCAGCTAAAATGTAATGCCTTCCTATGGGGAAATCCTAATGCACTCGCAGCGGTCGCTGCGCATGTGCATTAGGTCTACCCCTGCTTGATGACATTGGCCGGGAAGGCGCAGATGCGGAATCAGGTAAACGACGAAGGGTTTTAATCATTTCAGTGCTGAGGGGCGGGGGAGGGTGGCAAGGGCAAGGGAGGCAGTGAGTACTCTAGTGCAAGGAATACAACTTTGGTTACACCGACTTGCTTTCATGCAAACAACAGACCCTGTTACTTCCTGTTTCATTTGGCTCAGTGAAGCTAAACTCAAGAAGCAGTACATTTCACAGAGCAACCGCCTTACAAAGATTTCTCATTGAGCTGCATTGGGCAATCTGTGATTTGACAGCCACAGAAAGTGTGGGTGGGGTTAGAAGTGGAGGGTTTCCAAAGAAAGCAGATAAGACAATTACAACTTTTGCAAGCTGTTTCTAGATATACACCCAATGAAAATATGCATAATAAATGCATGCACGTTTTGTGCTATATCTTCTAAACAGTGATGTGTATGTATTTAGTAAGGAGCAAATATTTAGATTAATTCTTGAACCACCACAAGCCTGCTAAGGGGTCACCTGAGATCTTAAAGGCTCCTACTTTGCAACTTGTCATATGCCAGTGATGTTACACTTTGAATATTTACATACTATACAATGTGTCTCCTTCTCTGATTCCTCCTCTGCTTCTGCTGTGTCTCCGTAAGAGTTCCTCAAGGCTCTGTCCTTGGACCTCTTCTCAACTTACACTGCCTCTCTTGGCTACCTGATACCATCTTTGGCTTTGAGTATCACATGTTTGTTGATAAAACCCCAATCTACATCTACTTACCTAACCTTCTCCCCATCTGTTGTTTCATGTCACTGACTGCCTATCCTCAATTTATGACTGGATGACTACACTATTCCTAAAAATAAATCTCTTGATGAGCAAACTCTTGATCTATCTTCCCTCCAAGGCTTTATCTGTGCTTGTTTACCTTAGGGTCAACTGAGCTATCAAAACCTCAAACCCGCAAGTGGATTGCCTTAGTGTGCTCTTTGACTCTGACTATCACCAGATCCCCCCATGTTCTCCTCACCCTCCTCTCCCTCCCACGTTCTTCTCACACACACCCTCCCTCCATTAGTGGACTCTTCCCCCCCACCCACGTTCTCCTCACCACCCCCCTCCCTTAGTGGACTCTTCCCCTCCCCCCACATTCTCCTCACCTCCCCTTCCCTCAGTGAACTCTCCCCCCAACATTCTCCTCACCCTCCCACGTTCTCCTTACCTCCCCCTTCCTGTGTTCTCCTCACCTGCCCCTTACCAGTGTTCCCCTCACTCCCCGTGTTCTCCTCACCCCCCTTTCCTGAGTTCTCCTGCCCTCCCCCGTGTTCTCCTCACCTCTCCCCAGTGTTCTCCACACCCCCTTCCCTGAGTTCTCCTCACCTCCCCTTGTGTTCTCCTCACCCCCTGTGTTCTCTCCCCCTTCCCTGTGTTCTCCTCACGCCCGCTCCGTGTTCCTCTCTGGTCCACTGTAAGGAGTTTCTGTTTCCTGTACCCGGCTGGACTGACAGGAAGTGCACACTAAGTGAACACTTCCTATTAGTCCGGCCGGGTATAGGAAACAGATGTTCCTGTACCGCGGACTGGAGAGGAGCTCAGCCACGCTACACAGGGAAGGGAAGAGGGGAGAGAAGCAGTGCTGCAGCCGCCTGAGGCTCTCTATAGAGCACTCAGGTGGCTGCAGTATTAGAAGGGCCAGCGATGAGGGCGCAGGGCGCCCCCTCCTATGTTGCGCCCTGCATATGGGTGTAATAAAGGGGTTAGCAATGGATTAAGTGTGCGGGTCAGCAACTGGTCATAGACTGGTACCATACATAGCCGTGTTGTCTTTATGACATTTCCACATCAAATGACATAGAATGGAGTTATATTGTTCCTTATGATAAATTCATTGTCTCTAAATTCATTGTCACAAGCACATTCATACACATGCTCACATATTAATTTCATTTAACATGAGATATTTATTTGGCGTTACATAAAAACAAATAATTAAAATGTGTAGTACATTGAAGTGAAGACAGATGCTTCCATATTAACTTTTGTTCACATGAAAAGAAGGAGAGGAAGAAGAATTATTTCACTTACCAATCAAAGATATATTTATTTTTATAATTTTCCACAAATATACAAGTACGGTACTTAGAAAACAATTGTGGAATATTGCCGTTAACCAGTTATTTTATAGTAAATCAGACATGCGGAAACACAAGAAATGTAATTTTGAATGTGCTGTTTAAATTTCCATATGATGATAGACTGAGTGAACTTTATTTGCAAAATAAAATTTTTTACCTTAATTTTTCGCTAATTCTGCACATTTCACGAATGATTATTACATTTACTGGATTTCAGTGCATTTTATTGCACAGGAGAATACCTTCAGAATGTAATAATTAAACATGTTGGATGCTTTCCACTGTTACTCACGATTATGTAAGCACCAGATTCTTGCCCAGCAGGCGTCCCATTGGGAGAGTCAAAGTTCACAGTAGCTATAATTCCAGAGGCTATGTTTCACTGTTGAGGGTGCGTTCGTGGGTGGAGGAATTCAGAGCATTGTTATCTTTTATATGTATGTGATTTAGCCTGTTAAATTATAACCATAACTCATATAGACTCTAAGCTCTACCGGGTGTGGATATGCTATTCTAATGTGTACATGTATATTGAACTCCTTTTCAAAATAGCTCGCCTCTATTGGAATGTATCCTATACGGCAGTGGTTCCCAACCCAGTCCTCAAGCACAGTCTTGAGATTATCAGGTTGTGTCCAAGGTATTTTTAGGAGAAGAAAAAAAAAACACCTTAGACACAACAGGGTAATCCCTAAATCCTGGGCTGGTCGGGTATACTTGAAGACTGGGTTGGGAACCACTGCTCTACAGTAAGTGTGCCAAAAAGGTAGATCCCCAGATGTTGTAGAACTACAACTCATATGGTGCTTTGCATGCATCTAGAATGTTTTTAGAATGACAAAGCATCATGGGAACTGCAGTTTTAAAACATCTGGGGATCTACCTGCTCTACAATGTGAGTTACACCCGTTTCTGCGTGTTCTACTACTGGTAGATCAACTCAAATTTGACTTCATTAATTTGCATGTTTGTTAGATTTCTCTTTCCTTCAAGGGAAATATAAGTCTCAGTGGAGGTAAAACAAACTTATTTTCCCTAACTTACAAAGGTTCAAATATTGTGTAACTGGTAAACATGACTTAAAGGAAAAAATGTTTGCAGCACATGATTTTTTTTTTAGTAAACTAAGGTTTAAAGGGAAGCATGAATTTAGTATGTAATTAAATGACTAACTGGAATTTTTACCAACAGGCTTGTAAAGTTGTATCCATTCTTGTATAAACTTGCCCTAACACACCCGTGACAGCAACATTAAATGCCTGTCAAACACATCTGCAGGGATTGATGTTGATTGTTGCATTGAAACCAATATCTTTTGTGTGTTTTGCTTTCTTGTTATTAATCTAATATTACTTTATGTTTAAACTGAAAATAGCCAGAATATCGTTATTATAGAATTACTCTGAATAAAGGAATCTCTAACTGGTTTCTTGCCAGTATAATACTAAATCAAGTATCAAGGATTTGCCTAAATTCATATTTTTGATACTTGTGATTAATATTGATGAGAAATATAAAAGAGAAATGCGTCAGACAGTGCAGCTTTACATTGCTTGCAGAATGTCACTACTACTGGTAATTAAAAGAAAGAATACAATCAATGGACATTTACCAAAAAAACAGTCCCTTTCACAAATGTCACCAGTGTAACAAAAATCTATTTCACAAAGTTTCTTGCAGTTTCTACTTTTGCAGTCCAGTATGCACAATATGTAGATAATGGAATTTATACAACTGTTTAGAAATAATTTCCTAGTTAGGATCAAGCAGTACCATTAACCCTTTATACACAAACAAACAGGGTCACAGTTAATACACAGATCAAGACTGTCAGGTGCTGAAGCACATATGGCATAACGTTTTCTGACCTCTGATGCAGAACTCATTCCATACCAAGTTCAACGATTACTCCGGTAGCAACATCAGCACAAGTATTGTTTGTCAGAAGATGTATTAATTAGGTTTCCATGGCCAAGCATCAGAACACAAACCAATAATCATCACTATGTGCAATGTCAAGCGTTAACTGGGATCTTGTAATTCTCCTTGGCCTTGGGTTCTGATATAGTGCAAATATGCTCTCTGGAGTGATGAATCACGTATCTCCATTTGGCAATCTGACGGATTTTCCGAATGCCAAAAAACTGATACCTGCCGGACGGTCAATACTCTGAACATTAAAGCAATAACTTAAAAAAATATATTTTTTTTCGCCCTACTATGCTCATGTTAATTGCGCCTCTATGTTGAGCTTACAGGCACCTGACGCCCATATTAGCACCCCACAGACACAGATAACTTCACTTTGGCCTAGACGAGAGAGGGTTCCTCAAACAACTAAAAATTAAAAATGGGTTGTTTCATGCAATCTGTAACTTCTCTTAAAACCTATATTTCTATTTATTTTACCTTGTTGTAACAATTGCACTAACTCGCAAAAATAAAGAATATGTTAAAAAATATATATATATATATGATTTGTTTCCACATGATGCCATATGTTATGATATTTACTACCACAGCTTCCAAAGCTCTGCAATATAGCTGGCTGACAACCTAGAGTCAATATGTAGGCTATAATAGCTAAAGCTAGTCATATTGTCTATTTGTTAACATTCTGCAACCTTTACTTAACTTTTTTTTATGTGAAGTGCGGCAACAGACGTTCCACTGCTTTCTTGTTCTCCCAACACGTTATCAATTTTTTTTATGTTGGAAAAACAAGCCTAAAAATGTCTAAAAAATTTAAACAAAATGCTCCAGGCAAACAGCTTGCAGCACCTATACTCTTCTTTGACAGTTTTGGCAGAAACTGGATGAAGTCTTTCCATGAACTTTGTTTTCTTTACTCATCACTCAGTCATCTCCGTGAGCACATGCATACCATATGCAAACCTATTTCCTGTCAAATGACTTTGTGTGAAAAAAAAAAAAGAAAGAACAGAAACGCACAGTCTAATGATAAAGAAAAGCGTCATTCACTGACAATTGATACGGGATGTAATGGTGTGTTACTTTGCAATTGTGAAAGTCTAAGTCCATTTCGGAGACAAAGTTATCATTATGAAAGTGAAAAACGTTAGCATTTGAATTAGCATAGGGGTTTATTGAGTGAGTGGACAAGCAATTCATAAAAGTACTTTTAAAAAAATTATCCAACATTTGCAGGCGTCATTAAATTGACGTCACAAACTGTTGTAGTATTCTTTGTTATATTTCTTTGACTGTATAAAAATAATGGTTTAAAGAAACATGGCTCATTATCTACTAAACTCCTATTAACAGTTTTCATCTCGGTTAGTGAGACACCTTTAATGATCAGCAACAACTTTAAAACCACTGACAGGTGAAGTGAATAACATTGATTATATCGTTACAATGGCACCTGTCAAGGGGTGGGATATATGAGGCAGCAAGTGAAAAGTCAGCTCTTGAATTTCATGTTTTGGAAGCAAGTAAAATGGGCAAGTGAAAAGATCTGAGTGACTTTGACAAAGGTCAAATAGTGATGGCTAGACGATTGGGTCAGAGCATCTAAAAAAATGCCATGTCAGTGGTTGGTACCTAACAAAAGTGGTGCAAGAAAGGACAACTGGTGAACCGGCGTCAGGGTCATAGGCGCTCAAGGTTCGCATGTGGGGAACGAAGGCTAGCCTGTATGGTCCGATCACACAGAAGAGCTACTGTAGCTCAAATATAAGTATATCATAAGCAGAATATACAATTTCTATGCATTAATAGCAATGTATCATTGAAGTGAACGTGGGGGGCTTATTGAGGAAACCGGCCTTGGGGCACCAAGGAGGGAAATCCTATAGCAATATCAAAAAAATTCTAACTCTATTTCCTCTGCATTTTAACTGATAAACTGTTTATTGATTTTGATCAAGATCTTTAATAAAAGCATGCTTCTTCATTTGAAAGTGGTGCTCCTGCTCTTTCACATTTTTTAATATAGCCGGCATTGTTATATTCTGTTATATTCTTTATTTCTGTTATTAAAAAATAAAACCCTTTCAACCTTTAAACATCAGACTTGTTTTGAATGAAGTGAAATGTATTGTTAGACGTTCTGTACTGTCTGCTATCGAATGCTTGACATGTAAAGGAGGATAAGAGTAGGATTGCTTTGTATGTATTCAAGGTTATTAGAAAAAAATATTTTTATCTACTTGTATTTCTCTATTAAAATGGGCATAGTCATCATGCACAAAAGATAGATACAATGTGCTAGTTATACACAATTATCTAATGTTGATAAAGTGAAATTATTCATATGATGCATCCTTAAAGGGACACTCCACTGCCCAAATAAAAAATCTAAATCAGTGTTTAGTAGATATACTTCAAGTGAAAACCTATAAGCATTTAATCCGGCATTTTTTTTCATTGGGGGTATATCTAAAACCAGCTTGCACAAGTTCCCTTGCAAGCCCTTCCGTTCCAACTCTGCCCAAACATTCTGTGGCTGTCCAATCACACACATTCCAATGCAACTCAGTTAGAAGTCTTTGCAAGGCAGGTGCTCTGTACAGTTGCTGCCTCTTGAGTTTAGCTTCACTGATCTAACCTGTTGTCTGCTTGAAAGCCAGGGGGTTGTAACCAGGTTAATTTATAAAAGTTTAAATTTCTATTGAACTCTTCACTTTTTGCAAAATGAAAATAGAGGACAATCTCTTCACACATAAAGCTTTTCAGCAAGCTTTAATGGTCTAAAGTGTTACTTTAAAAATTAGTCTTCTTTGAGCCTGAGCTATAGCAATAAGCACAATAATTAAAGGGACATAATAGGCACCGGACCACTTCAGCTCATTGAAGTGGTCTGGGTGCAGTGTCCCATGTCCCTTTCTGAGAAACTGCCATAATTACCTCTCAGGGTTAACTCCACCTCTAGTGGCTGTCTACAAGACACCCACTAGAGGGACTTCCGGGTGGTTAGGCGACCAAAAGTCACCTAAATTACATTGAACGTCCTCAAGCTGTGCATAAGGACATCCAGTGTCAATCAAATCCCTATAGGAAAGCATTGAAACAATGCTTTCCTCTAGGGAATCCTAATGCGAGCGCGGAACTTGCCGCACATGCACCTTAGGTCTCCCCCGCTGGCTGACGTCAGCGGGAAAGGAGCGTGGACTGAGGCTGACCCAGTGCCAAGGGACATCAGCGCTGGTTTCAGGTAAGTGACTGAAAAAGTTTTAACCCCTTCAGTGTCGCAGGAGGGGGGCACGAGGGAAGGGGGCACTGTAGGAACCAATGGTGCCAGGAAAATGGCTTTGTTTTCCTAGCACTATAGTATCCCTTTAACACAGGCATTGGGGTACCACTGATAAGCTTCTGCACACAGAGAACTAGGAGCATATGAGTCAAGTTCAGCCAAGACAGGCCCCAACTTAATAGCCTGCCCTATTACATGATGGAACTGCTGATCCACATTAAAAAGGCAGTCTAAGCAACAGTGTAATAGCAATACTCCAACAGTTTTCTACAATATTAGAAAAAGGGCTCTGGGTTAGGTTTAATCATAGCCTGCACTGCATAGCAGAAACCCAATGCCCCGTATAAAATTAATTTGACCAACTAAATAATCCAATCTGAAGAATTAAAAACAGTATTAAAACAAACAGTCCCTGGTGTGTGCAGAGCAGAAAGAAAGACAGTAGCAAGGACTGACACTGGCATTTGCACACACTGCACATAGCTAAACATACAAAGAATCACAATCCAATATCACTGGTTTCATCTCAGAAGGAACATCGTGCGTACACAGTTTAGCACTTTCTTTATTTGGATGAATAAACACAATGCTAAAAAAACACATGACTTACATGCTATAGCCTCTGGCTTAGTGTTAAATTAACATTATTTTAAGTCAACCCCTGTTATAACTGAGCTCTAAAATTAAGTATAGTGAAACTACAGCAGAAATATAGAGATACAATGACGTGTAAACTATTTTCAAAGATCTCCAAGCTCCTTGAGGGTTTAGTCCACAAACAAATATCTCCATATACACAGTCCGCATCCTAATTAATCCCCTCTGCTGCCATTGATATTTCTACTTTGCTACCCTGGATAACACAGTTCCAGCCCTGACTATCATTTAGTGTTGCGTTATTTAAACATGCTGATACCTTATCTCCAGTCTGAGCTGCAATACTTTAGTGTAAGTCCTCCAGGAAACTCTTTAAAATCCCCTTGGTTACAAGTTGCACACATGGGATGTAGTTAGGTAAGTATGTTATATCTTAGGTGGTAGCACAGTCTCCTCCTCTTCATCGAGGGACACTTCGCTGGAAGACCTCTATTGCCTCCCTGGCAGCAGTGCCAAGACAGACTTCTGAGAACATTGAGGCCTTCGGAGGAGATCACCACTTTCAATGGCAAGACCCAGTTTGTCTCCTTTATATTTATTGCACTAGGGCCCCATTGCAGGAGAATGGTTTCTTATACAAGATGGTAGTCAGAATTACCAGAAAATAGCAGTATTTTGCATGAAAAACAGACGCTGGTTTAACCTAGCTCTGAATATATGTCCAACCAGGATGGCTGTCGGTGTCGCCCCATCTATATTTGAATTTGATTCGATGCTCAAATTCCTCACTTAGATTATGCAGATCTTTCTACACACTTGACCTTCCTTCCCTTCCTCCTTTGTCTTCCACTATAACACAATCTGTCTTCTCTGCATCCTTCCTCTATTACTATAACTTCAACTATTACTCTATATTCTCTTTTCCAGTTAAACTCATTCTCTCCTAAAGCACCATAAAACAGCAACATACTCCTTCAAATTCAATCAGCATCTACTCCAAACCTGAAAACATGTCTATTCACAAATTAATTTGTGTCCTTCACCCTCAAGCAGACTTCCTGTTTTTTTTTTTTTGTTTTTTTTTTAACCTTAACATCTCTGTCAGTTTAACTCATTTGATTAATCGGTTTATGATTTATATACTTTTTAATCATCGTATAATCATTTTACTCATCAATGATAGTATTATTACTAATGTATGTAAATTAGCTTGGGAAAGGTCACTGTATTAGACATGTTAAATAAATAACTACGGCAGCTAATTGCAGTGCTTGGAAACTGTAAACGACTTTACAACAGAAGACACATTCCTGATACGCGGATAACAGACAACACATCTACAGCAGTAGTATCTCTTAGTGAGTCACAGCAAGACAGGAAAGTTCAAGCAGACACACCCTTCCTTCCTGATACTGAATTCTGAACCCAAGCAAATGCAAGCAGATAAATCTAGCAGCACAGCGAGGCATTTAGTAAACTCTTCAATACAAGGCAAAGTGTCTTTTCATTTCAGTGAAATATGCTCCACATGAGCTGGCTATTTTCTATTCAATATCGTTAATTAATTAATTAATTAGTAATAATGACAAATGAGTTGTTTAAATTTATATACGCTTCCTACCTAGTGTTATCAGAACATGCTATCTTGATAGAAGGTAACACAGCTTTCTGACAAATATAAGTTTTGTTCTCATCAAAAAAAAAAAAATGGTGCCTATCACTGTGTTGATAAAAGCAGCTACACTATTGCCTGGCCTTATTGACACATAACGTCATGTATTTTTCGCAATGCCAATTCTAAGTAGCCAAAATTAGATTATTATATATCTGTAATAAAAGAAAAAAAAAGAATAGGAGGTGAGAGAATGTTTGTTTTTTTTTTATTCTTTTTTTTGAACACTCAGCATGTGAATAAGGCAATACGTTACAATATGTGGGATATCGCCCTAAAAGGTCACATTTCACAATACATGTATAATTAGTAGCTGGATCGCTGTCCCATGCTGAGTGGGTTTTAGTTTTTGTAAAACAAGTAGGACAACATTATAATACATTAAATTGACAATCCCTTGAGCACAAAAGTAAGGTAAAGGTAAAATATGGGTATCATGAGTTTTGAGTGCGCCAGGGGAAGGGGGACCCCCTCCGGGGATTTATCACATTGAGTTATCTCATGTTCTGGCATAAGGGGTAAGAGGAGGGGGGGGGGGTGTATCGGAGCTCGTGCCTCAACAAATCTCTCTGATCTGGGGCCTCTTTATATGTTGGCGCATTCACTATGGCTGCGTGATAATCCCTGAGTTGTTAATACTATGGAGCATCAGTCCCCTCTGGTATACCTGGGTGCGCAAGTGAAAAAGGGTTACAATCTTGGGAGCAGCACGCCAGAGAAGTACCTATGAAGCATTAATGAAAAAGAGCAACATTAAAACAAAATAACTTGGTGAATATAGTCACGGGTTTTAGTTGTGGAGTCTATGGCATCCTAAAGGATGGAGAAATGGTCTTTTGGCGACGTTCAGGTTGTGTCACCCGCTTGCGTAGTGTGTCAAGATGACCTGGGTATAAATTATTTTGTCGCAGTGGGGTCCAGCCTGGACAAGGTGCTTGTGGGCTCTGGTCGTGTGACCGTCAGGCCCAGGTGGCTCAGATGAGTGTCCAGCTCTTGTGGGCTTCTCGCCCGGAAGATAGTCCCTTGGAATGTGAAGGTGATGAGGCTTGGTGTTCCCCATCGATACTGAATGTTGTTGGATCTCAGATGTTGTAGGCTTGGTTGCAGTGTTTTGTGCCAACTTAGGGTGCTTCTCGTTAGGTCTGGAAACAGTAGTAGTTGAGAGTCCTCGAACGTTAGAGAGTCCTCGAACGTTTTCCCTCGGGTCGCTGCTAGAACCGTGGTCTTGTCCTGGTGGTATTGAAATCTCACAATTATATCAGCCGTGGCGGTGGAGGGTGCGTTAGTTGGCTTGGGCAGACGGAACAGTCCATCTATCTTAAGCAGTTTTGCCTGTTTGGGTTGCAGTAGTGTTGCTATCTGGCGTCTCATATAGTGTGGAAGGTCCGTTAGCCCTATATCATCAGGCACCCCTCTAACCTTTAAATTGAGTCTCCTTCTGTGGTCCTCCAGGGCCTCCACCCTCTCTGCTGTGCCCATTTGTTGTTTATGGAGGTCGGACAGTCTGTGTTCCAGGGTGGTTAGACGTTTGTCTTGGGAGGTAGTTTTGGTTTCCAAGTGGGTGAGCCTCGTGGTGGCCCCCTCCATGGCCTCTTTGAAGTGAGCTCGGTCGGCCGCCAGGTCTTGTCTGAGCTCCATAAACATTTTCGTCAGCAGGGCTGCTGTGACCGGTTCTCCTGCCTGGGAGGTTTTAATTTTGTGCCCTGTGGGCTGGCTGAGCGATGCGCCTGCTTCTGGGTCTGGGTAAAAATCTCCCGATGAGTCGGAGTACCCGTCCTCACCCAGCGCCATCTTCTCCCATGCGGCCTTCTGCGAGTTCTGCAGGAGTTCGCCGATATCGTGGCTGAGCGGCGTTTTGTCCGGACGCGTTTTTTTAGTTTTCTTCCCCATATTCTTTGCCTCGACCTATGGGTCGAGTTTGGAAAAGGTGGGTGCCTGATTTCCGCCTTTAAGTCAGGTTCTTGAGCGGTGCACAATGCGTCCGTGCTGGTCTGCAGCTAGCTCCGCCCACCCGAGAGAATGTTTTTATTGATTAGTGGCTATATTTTTTTCCTTTTGCTATCTTGTATTGTGAAAGGGAGCAGGATCATTTTAAAGTGAAAAGAGTCGATTTTTCCAAACATGAAAGGAAAATAGCAGTGGGTAATTGACCACCCACTCACACCTTCTACCCTGGCAAGAAGAAAGCTTTCCCACACATCCAGTCTGTAGTGTCAGTAACCGTCCTTCAGCAAAGGAAATAAAATTATTATTTATTATTTTTTCATTGCCAAATTTTAGAAACCAACAACTTTAAAAGGTGAGGTGAGAGGCCAGTTGGACCTCATCAGGCAAAATGATGGCACCTCAAGTATCAAAGTGAAGAGCAGTGTAATCTAACTTGAGAAAATTGAACTTGAAGAAGACTATTTTCTCTGTCAGTTTGACATTTGTGAGCATTGGGGTCAGAATGTCCCCTGTATCAGAAAACAATAGCTCACTTTCGACAGTGGTCCATGGCCATACAATCTTCTTCTTACCCCAGTAGCTCAGAGTATCATCAAAGGGAGACACAGCACATGTAGACAGGTAAACTTTGACCACTTCAGCGGCACTTCTATCTTCCTGCTGAAAGTGACTCATGAGAGAAATACATAGTGCAGAGCAAGGCTATAAATCAGCTGCTTAAAGGAAATTCCCACTACAGCGATCAGCTGGTTAATTAGGATGGTGATTTTATTAGCCTGGTGTTTTTTTACATTCTCCTGGCATTAAATCCTACAAAATGTTCAAGTCGACTTGGGTGATGTAGAGTTGGAGTCTGTCTGTCGTTTTCACCTAGTAGCACTGCTCTACCCCCTGTTCTACCTAAGGATGGTAGAAATGGAGGAAGTAATGATGGTCATAGTTGTCTGTGCAGAATAATATATAGCACCAGTGAACCAGCTGCCTGCCCTATTAGCTTCTCTGTTTGCTTTTTCCTTCAGTAATGCAAACGTGTCATGTCTTTTTGGACTTGTTGTTCATATCGGCACTAGGGAGATGTGTGGATTCCCACCCAATCACTTCTTTGCTGCACAATTACCAGAGCAGACCAGATATTGTGGACACTACTTGGGTTCTCTGCTCTACCTCTTCGGTAAAGGGTGGCACTAGTAGCACCAACAAAGTCTCTGCTTAGCTCTCCCTTAGTTAATTTTGGGGGGTGCTACAAAAAATCGGGGTGGCAACAACTCCACTGATTTCATCAATCCCTTGCTCCAAGCACCATAAAGCATAGAAGCTGCAATGGTTGAACTAGCTGTGGTAGAAGATGCTGCAATGTCAATAGAAGCAGAACATTTTTCAGAATGGAATGCTAAAAAATGTTTAGTCGCCTCCTGGGCAGTAAATCGAATGTAATAGACATGCTGCTAACCCCACTATCCTGAGGCTGAATACTACTAAGAGTGAGGTTGTGGTGGAGATGTCATGTAATTTTGCTTGCACTGTGCTAAACGCAAGGTGTGTAAAGCTCTTTAGTAGTTGAGAAGCCCACTTTGGGGGGGTAGGAGGTCTTCGGTGGTGACATAACATGCTCAACTCTGTCACTCTGGTCTCTCTTATTGGGCTGCTGTGTTTTCAGATTCCCTAGTCAAAATTTTGTACAGTCCAGCCCTGCTGGTGATAACAACTCTTCATCTTCTGGCTGTAGATTTTGTTAAATCTGTTTTTGTTAAAGATAACATACTGTATTTGTTTTATTTTATATTACAGTGAAATAGAATAATTTAAGGGATTGACTCTCTCAATAGTAGCAGACAAATAGTTGTAACATACATTTAAGCCACAATTACAGACAAAACAAGAATTCCTGCTGAGGGACTGCATGCTGCTCATATCCTGAGAATACCTCAGAGGCAAATGGTGCATCATTACCAAAATACATTTCCTTCAGTGGAGCTGAATATGGTCTTGCCTCCAGTGAAGTAATCTGTATAGTGGAATGTTCTTGGGGGATGATTTAGTTACATGCACTCTAACAAAATACATTTTAATTGTATTACTTTAGGTTTTCATCCCAAAAATGTCTGGTCTGTTTGCTTTAACAGGGTTATTCACACAAGTAAAAATTCAAGGTGAATTCAAAGAGAATTTCAACGTAGAGGCCAGAATATAAAATCTGAAAGCTGGGCGAATTTAGAGGATTTTTCCAGCTGAACTATTTTGATCTTAAATTTGAAATTCACGTTGAATTCACTTGAATTCTCACTTTAGTGAATATCACTGTGCTGTTCCTTGACACAACTTCAATTCACTGATATCTAGATTTTAAATGAGTAATGTTACTTATTTGAGATCCCGGTTTAACTCTCCGGACTGACTGCTGCAATTAATTGCTTCACATGATGTGTCACACTTGAGCCATGTACAGCTGAGGAGCAGTTGTTTTATGCACTATTGTCCCAGAATCTGCAGGCATAACAAGGGCGTTAGATACCAGGGAGCAGGGCTGGATTTATATGTTAGGTGCCGGTAGACACAGAATTCTAAAGCATCCCCTTATTGATTATTGTATTAGTTAGGATGCAAGAAGGATATGGATGTAGTTACTTAATTTCCACTTCCTCATCATCCATCCAAAATTCTTGTATGGCATATAGAAGGCTTCTGCACAGAACTGGTACAGTCCTTCCGATGCGGCCAAATGTTCATCATTAAAGATGTCATGTAGGGCAAAAGCTCACCCACACCTTTCCCTTAGTATGCCAAGACCAGAACCTATGATCCTGTACATAAGAAAATAGAGTTGTTAAATCATGGATATCTACAAACATGTGCTGTGGATGTTATCAGTTTTGGAAATTCATTACTGTTTTTATTTCTTGATAAAAAATAAATATTAGAAATTAGAAAGTATTTAGAAAAATATATAAATATTTAATTATTTACACTAACACATATCCCATTTCAATTTCTTTTTCTCCTTTTCCCTTAACCAATATGGCAACCGAGATTCGAGATCGCCTTATGATTGCCCGTTATCAGATAACAGATATTAGGGGTTGCGACTGGGCGACGTGCTCTGTGGCGACGTCTCTCAAGCCTACACCAGCCGTCGCTGCACCGGACATCCCCTACACCGAGGCACCAAAATGCTGTGGAGGAGAGATGAATTGGGGGAGGTGAGGCCATCAGTGTTAATTGGAGGAAGGGACAAGTGCAATATCCCACAACTTTACTTGCTCCAAACACACATGCGACACGCTTCCGCCAACCACCACTCACCACAAATGTAATTTTAAAGAAAACTAGCAGGAAAACTACCATCCTATCAATGCTTGGATATCCATTTTTTTGGATAAGGGGAGAGAAACATTAGGATAATATAATTGGACAAATTGACAATGCATGGGACCCAAACGGAGGGTCTTATTTAAAAGATAGAAGATTCATGGGATCAGATCACAACTGACAGAGGAATCCCCAGGAGGAGTGCAACGCATTTTAGCTACATTCAGGACTTTTTCGTTATACAAGTGTAGATTTTATTTGCTTATTTTATGTTTCTTTTTTATCTGTTTTAATACATTTTGCATAAATACATTTAATAGCACTTTAAAAGTCCTCTGAAGCCTTAAAGAATCTTCATTGGGGTCGTGTCATTTCCTTCATATTGGTACTCTACCTGTTCTCCTCAGAGCCAGGATTTTAAGGCTCTGAAAAAGGTGAGTTAATACCTATATTATGATTTAATGTTATTTAATTGATTGTACTACACATTGGATGTTTTTTTCTCTTATTTATCTTACCAAAGTGAATACTAGAGTGAAGTGGTGTGATGCTTCCCTTAAAGCAAGCCCTATTTACAGTGCCAATATATAAATATAGGCTCTTTAAAATGTGAGTGATCCATTTTGTCTCAATCAGTGAGAATTTTATATTTTATCACAATCTACACTATATTCTATTTTTCTTAGTTTTTATATATATTTGATGCATGCAGTTATACCAAGATAACATGGGATAAGTCACCCCCTTTTTCACAGCTCCACCAAGGGTATAAATAAATCCTATAGTGTAAGTGACTTTGCATGTTACTCACAAAAATGTCCTGAAATGGACGCTAGTGGCAAGTAGACAAAAGCAATAGCATTGTATAGTATAAACGACTTAAAAAACTTTCAGATTACATGAAATGTAAGAAAATGACATGTCATGCATGGCAGACCTGTTATATTAATACCATAATTTCTACCAATATTTGTTTTGCATCAGAGCTTAAGTAAATGTATAATATTGTTTGGCTTGGCATGCTATCTGATAAAATAGCACGTTTAAGCCCTGATAATAAAGCATGTATCCATGTTGCCTATGAGCAGTTTATTTTCAGTCTCTCCCGTTAAACTTGATATTTATTTTGTGATCCTTAAGGCTTGGGTAAATAAGTTGACTTGCGTAAGATGACTAGGAATTAATGCAAAATCTAGTTTTTCTTGCTTGTGATTCAGTTAAACTGCATGACTAACCATTTAAAGTGGTAGTGGCCCTTTCAAAAAATACACAGTAAATAGATTTTATTCATGAGGAAAATCTTGTTGGGCAGGTTTCAAACACTTTAGGACTACAGGACTTTCAGGGCTGTTTCTCTGGAGAGACTTTCATCTTAATTCTGCTACTTCACTGCGGTTATTAGTGCAGTGATACTACTAATTAGTAATTAACATTTCTTTTTTCCCTGAGTAATCCCTTAAAGAGAAACCATCACTTTACAAAAACAGTAATAAACGGTCTTCATTCAAGAACAAAATGTTTTGTTCAGACATTAAATAACAATAAGCCAAAAATACTATAAAATAAAGTTTCTACACAACTGTATCTCTTCAATGAGACTAGGTTTAATGTACAAAACCAGGGACTGAGGAACATTTACACAGGAAGCTAAAAATCTGAGCTAGAAAATAGCTGCGTTGGCAAAGTTTTCTAACTCAGCTATTTTGACTTAAAATCTGCAATTACTTTCTCAATTCTCCACAATCCCTGTGTTAGTGAATGACTCTGTTTCTTAGCCCTAACCCTTGGTCTAACCATATAAAAAAAAAAAAAGTAATATAAAAGAAACATAACACTGAAGTGTATAGTAGGGGGAAGTTGTATATAAAATGTATAAAAGTTACTTGCCAACTCAAATATGAGGCAACTAACCCTCTTCCTCTGTAGCATTAGTACTAGTCACCATGTCCCCAATATCATTAGCCTTTTCTTTCCTTTCCCAACTATCATGCAATTTTGAGATGTCCTCCAGATTCCCTGGGGAGTTCTATAATCCTGGTGTCTGTTTAATGGAATGTGAGGGTGTATATGGAACTAAAAGGGTACAAGTGCGACTTGTCATGCATTGAAAGTGACATGTGCAGATGCAAAATCCATTCACTGGGGAACTGGGCACTGGATGAGATTGAATGGGCTGAATTTCCACTTACCTTTCTCAGGTGGACAAGTGGGAATTTTGAGTTCTGTTTTACTAAAGGAAATGAGCAGTACTAGGGTAGGAAACAGGTACACTGGTGCTGGTTATTACAACCTACCACAAGCACTACCTCCTCCACTACTACCACCACTACCCCAAGGCAGAGTAAGGGGGCCTGGGGGTGAGGGTTGTGTCAGTAGTCGACAAAGGCAGGTTGGACAGAAACAGTCAGACCTCTTAGCTGCTACTTCCAGTGGCACTTACACAGACTTTGATTCAATGATTTAGAAATATTTTGCTGGTTTCCTGATTTGTGATATATATTTTATTATTTTATTTTATTTCTAGTAGTACACAGATTATTTGATTTGCTGTGTGCTTCTGTTCCACTACTTGTGCTTTGGAGACTGCAAGGTGTTTCCTTTAGTAACATACACAGAATGTGGCTACAGTTTACTGGACTTAGTGTGGCAGGCGTTTTTTAAAATGCAGTTCTGGTGCTGGTGGTGGTAGTAATGTTTTAAAATGCCTTTCATTGTAATGGTTTTGCCCTGCTTTTGTCTCAAAGTGCCTGCAGACGTAGATGAGAGTAGTTCATAGGGCACTGTTTTTTCCACACTGATGGACAGTCACCATCCCTACAGGCTAGATGTGTGGGAAAGATGTGTTCATATCAGGGTGGAAGGGGTGATTTGGTGGTCTATTGTCTACTGACTTGTTCCTTTTTTTTTATAAATACCCCTTTTTTAACTTAAAATGGATCCTGCTCCCCATGTTATCATTAACACAAGATAGCAAAAGAAAAAAATTTTGGGGGGGCCAGGCAGTGTATAATAATGTAATTTTTGCATCTCATTATTGGCATTGCAAACATTATTGATATGGTATAGCCATTAAGCCAGGCAATATTGCAATATTGTAGCTATTATTACTAGCTAGCACTGTAATGGGCACATTTTGGGGCACTTTTTTTCCTGCTTTACTGGCTTCCCAAATTCCTTTCCTGAAATTTTCCACATTTTTCCCCTGCGCACAAATCTATTATTTAATCTAACTGAAAAAATGGCAGCTAATATATACTCATAAAATATTAAATATTTTGGAAATTCCTCTTACATGCATTTCACACAGAGGCATGGTTGATGTGGAGTGTCACGAATAGATGGTAATATGTGTTACAAGCTCTTTTCTATTTCTGAGTGTCCATGGAACATGGGTTGACCTAACAGGGTTATCAAAATTGCCAGCAAGAATATTGTATCAATAGCAATGACTTCGAAATGCTTGCACACCAAACCCTCAGCTGACCCTTTCAGGCCTGGAACCTATAACCCGGTGATTTGAATGGATATGGAACCATCTGAGCTATTTCACATCTCAAAAATGAGTTTTCTGCAGATGTCTTAGTTTTTTTGTTTTGTTTTTCAGTTTACTGCTTTGTCAGAAACATTGCTTAATAAATATAATGAATTTCTGCACATTAAGGACTTTACATACAGAAACAGTTGCACAAAAATAGACATCTGGAGTCATGTGAGTGCATGTGTGAACAAAACATCGCTTGTATCAGCATAGTTTCAATTAACTTTAAATATTCTCGAGAGGGCAAAAAAAGTCTGATGTTACAAACTTTGGTTCTAAGTGAATAATTTGCCAAGCTGGATATCACTGAACACATGATACAGGTGTTACTAATGTCCTTTGACGTATCAGGAGATGATTGTTTTTGACTTTAATGTTCTACTTAGTAAGCGTGCAGTCTAAATTGTGGCTCTACGCACACATGTGATAGTGTAACTCACTCACAAAACGCAGTTGGATATTTATTATCATATAAACACATCTTAAACTATTTATCTATCTATTGCATAATATGACTAAAAAGTGTTTACTTCCTTAACCAGCTGACGTTTTAGAATAAAAGTACAATAATTACTTAGATGTAACAAATTCTAAAACACAGATGTTCTGCAAACTTTCCCCCCATTGCTTTGCTCAGTAATTTGCAAGATCACGCATGTACTTTGACACGCCATACTGGAAAAATGTAATGATTTAAAATGCAAATGTATTTAACATTTTCTCTGGCATGCTCTTTTAACTGTAATTGAACGTGTGTACAAAACACATGTATTTTCATCTTTTTGGTATGCTATACAAGTTATTATTTTTATTTATAAAATGCCAAAATAAATTACATTTAACGGTAAAGCATTGTTCTAACTGAGCTATGTTGTCTTTGGCATTCCATTGTATCTGAATTATATATAGTAGTATAGTTAAATGATATTCAAGTGACAAGAGAATACTTAATCCCATACACTCTGACATGTTTTTCAATGCATGCACATTCTCTCGTTATACTATATACACATAGATCCATACATACACAGACACACCAAAATGTATTTTGCACACAAAGTCTCATTCATACACACATGATCAAAGGATATAAAAAAATAAATACCAATTTCAGACATTTGTCCAACTAAACCAGTGTTTCCCAATTGGTGTTCCGCGGAACCCTGGGGTTCCGTGAGAACACAAATGGGATTCCGCCGTAATTTTGCAAAACAAAATGGCCGCCGCTATTTGCTCACTTAACAGGGGCCCAGGTGCTACGGCACTTTATGAGCATGACTGGGCCCCTGTAGTATCGGCCGGCTGGGAGGAAGTGACAGCACTTGTCCCAGCTTCACAGAGTTGCTGCCGCGCAGTAACTCTGTGGGAGGATTGACTGGAGAAAGCCACGCAGATAACCATGTATGGCAGAGGAGAGGCTGGAGTGAGCATGCAGCAGCTCACTCCCATCAATTTCAGCCAACATCACCAGGACCACAAGGTAAGTTAAATGGAGGGTGGCTCTGATGTATGTCAGATTGTGTGTGTATGTGCCAGTGTGTGTGTGTGTGTATCTGTGTGTGTGTGTATTTGCCAGTGTGTATCAGTGTGTTTTCATGTGCCAATATGTATATGTGTGTGTCAGTGTGTATATGACAGTGTGTGTATCTGTGTGTCAAGGTGTGCGTATGTGTCAATGTGTATGTATGAGTGTGTGTATGTGCCACTGTGTGTATCTGTGGGTGCAAGTGTGTGTATGTGTATGTGTCACTGTGTGTATCTGAGTATGTGTTTGTGCCGGTATCTGTATCTGAGTGTGTGTATCAGTATGTTAAGGTGTGTGTGTGTATGTTTGTATGTGACATTGTGTGTATCTGTGTGTCAAGGTTTGTGTATTTGTCACTGTGTCTGAGTGTGTGTATGTGACAGTGTGTATCTGTGTGTCAAGGTGTGTATATCTGAGTGTGTGTGTATGTGTCAAGGTGTGTAAGTGCCAGTGTGTGTATCTATGTGTGTATATGTCAGTATGTCAGTATCAGTGTGTTTGCATGTGCCAGTGTGCGCATCTGAGTGTGTGTGTATCTTTGTGTCATGGTTTGTGTATGTGTCACTGTGTGCATTTGAGTGTGTGTGTGTATGTCAGCATGTGTGTAGTGGTATTTGTGGTTATGTGTCAGTGTGTATCTGTGTGTCAAGGTCTGTGCATGTGTGTATATGTCAGTGTGTATATGAATGTGTGTGTATGTGCCAATGTTTCATATGTGTCTCTGTGTGTTAATTTGTTTTGTATGTATGTACGTACGTACGTACGTATTTACGTACGTGGCAGTATATGTGCATACATCCCAGCAATCAAACACCAACCCAACATGCAAACACACTTCTGCAAACACAAACATTACATACAAAAACATATACAAAGAAGTGGAAATCACCCAGAATACGTATAAATGTAATATATATAATAGAATGACCTGTATTTAAGTAGACTCTCCAGGCATATGTTCTGTGTAAATAAATCAAATAGCTAACATAGCGTAAAATAGTATGTTATAAGGATGTGAATAAATGTGATATGAATGCACTCACAAACGGATGAGAGAATCAGGCCTTTCACCCACTCAGGGGTACTGTGATGAATATGAGATGCAATATCTTCCAACCAAATATGTAAGATAAGAAAATCAAATATAGTGAAGTACGTTTAAAATAATATATAACAAATTTATTGGTCGCACTTCACTTAAGTAGTATAAAAACAGCGTGTCTCCAAGTTATTATGGACTCCTGGATAGATGTTTCTTCCAAAGTTTCTTCTTGGTTTATTACATACAAAAACCCCTGGATTCAAATTTCAAACTTATATACAAAACACACCCTTCACTCAAACATTAATACTACACACAAGTGTACATCCGCATTTAAAAGCCAACACTACATCCAAGCACACCCCTGCACACAAATGCAAACATTACATACAAACACACCGCTGCATGCAAAGGCAAACATTACATACAAACACACTCCTCTATCAAAACGCTAACATTATATACAAACACCAACTGTACACACAAACACACACAAAAGTACACCTGCTCCTAAGTACTACTATATGTTTACTTTCTGCGCTACTGCGCCCAAAATTGTTTGGGGTTCCATGTTGTTAGCGCATTATGTCAAAGGGTTCCATGGGAAAAATTAATTGGGAACCTCTGAACTAAACTATTTAAGAATAGATACAAAAAATACCCACTATATACAAAAATTGAACGAGTCTCCTAACAAGTGTCTCACCAACACCCAACATTACTTATGAATCCACAAACGTATACAAAAAGTATTACAAAAAAAGAGAAAATGTCCTCTGTTTTTTTGTTATACTTTTTGTATACATTTGTGGATTTATGTTTTAGAATAGATTTTGCCATTTCCAAAGTGTATCTGGATGTTTTAATTTTCTCTTTCTGGCTGACTATCAGTATTGTGTTTTTCTCCAATATACTCCCGGAGGCTGGCTGATTATGCTATGGTATTAAGAAAATGAATTTTAAGCTACTTGACACTTTGCTTAATTTGTGCAGTTCTCTTTAGTGTTGCTTTTAGTTTTTGTTGCTCACGGTTTTCCTTGTGTTGGTGGAACTAAGAAGGTACAGCATGTGCATGTTTTTGCTTTATTTTAAAATTCCCCAAAAAACAGTTGCCAATAAATAGTAAATAATAGACTTGAAAATGTTAGTCTGTTTTTTATGTATTTTATTTTAGTATAAATATTGAAAATATTTGTTCTCAATTCTCTGTTCAGTGTACAAAGTTCTTAATGCTGGAAGAAGAAATTAAAGATCAATCCATGATGGCGACACAACCATCCTTATCCATGTCCCTATACATGGAGAAAACAAAAGTTATTAAACTTGTCAAACATGTCTGATGAGTCCTCTTCTGGTGTTTTAACAAATCAATTGGACAAATGTTCTATCAAGATTGTACTTTTTTATTAGCAAGTGAAAAGGCATATGCTACAACCAGAAAGTGATAATATTACATTATCATCACATTTTCACAAAGAACCCATGTGACACTTGATCCGACATCAACATAGTAAAATTTAATAGTAATAGTAAATGTATCTATCTATCCTCTAGTATCACCTTTGTCTGTCTTGTGTGTACTTGATTATTCAATTTAAAGTTTACTTATCTTAGCTTTACATAAATGTACTCCAAAATACATATCATCTCTAATGTGTGGCTCTTGCAAAGTAAAAATTAATTTTACTAACTTTATGTCATCAAACCATCTCTTTTAGAACTTCTCAAGGACCTCCACACTCTTATGGAATGCTCTTCTTTAACCCATCAGGACATTATTCTGTTATTTATATAGCGCCAACAAATTCCGCAGAGCTTTACAACGGGTGAACGACATGTAGTTGTAACCAGACAAGTTGGGCACACAGGAACAGAGGGGTTGAGGGCCCTGCTCATTGAGCTTACATCCTAGAGGGAGTGGGGTAAAGTGGCACAGAAGGTAAGGATAGTATTAGACTAGTGACAGTTGTAAGTGAGGAATCAGTCAGGAGCTATTAACAGTTTCATTGATACGCTTTTATGAAGAAGTGGGTTTTTAATTATTGTTTGAAGCAGTGGAGACCGAGTGAGCATCTGCATGTCTCGCGAAATGTGATCCTATGTTATGTTTTACTCTTTATCTAATGTTCTTTATGTAAGTAATGTGTATTACTAGATATAAAAAATGTAACATCTTCAACCAGGGGCGTACCTAGAGCATTTGGCACCCGGGGCGGGTCCTATTTTTGGCATCCCCCCTCAACTTTAAATATAAAAACAACCAAAACATTTTTTTTATGTATTTAGCACCAAGCAGTGTTTGTGTGTTTGAATGTATGCATGTTTTTGTATGGAGTATATGTGAGTGAATGTAGGGGTGTGTTTGTATGTAGTGTTGGTGTTTGAATGCAAGCATGCATTTGTGTGTTGTGTGGTATTTGAATGCAGTGGTATGGTTATATATAATGGTGGGGTTTGTATGTAGTGTTGACGTTGAAATGCATGAGTGTATTTGTGTGTAGTGTTGGCGAGATTTTTAGATGTCTGCACATATACACATACACGGACATACACACATGCAGATACATATACACACAAACACAGTCACACACAGATACACATTGACACACATGCAGACATCGTGGCGACTCTAGGAACAATATATATGGGGGGGCACATAAGATACCACAGTCAAAACAGGAGGGGGAGGGGGAGGAGGAGCAGTAAAACTTTTCACTAGGGGATGGGGTAATATGCTGCCATTGGCTGTCTGATGCCAGGATGCTGTGATCTGCATGCTGGCATCTGACTACACATTTGCATATAATTCACATTAGCCACCCAGATTTCTTGATGTGGGCTGGCTGACACCTCTTAATTTCTATCTTTGTTTAGCAGATAACTCCTCTAGTTGCTATCCTTATGTGGGATTGCCATATTTAAGGACACCAAATAAGGTGTTATCTGCTAAACAGCACCCTCATTTGGTATCTTCAAATATGGAAATCTCACATACGGGCACCAAATCAGGGAACTATCTACTAAGCAGCTAAAGGATCAAGATTAAAAAAGCCCTTTTTTATTTTCATTTGTTTAGTAGATAAATCCCTTATTTGTTATCCTTATGTAGGATTGCAATATTTAAGGACACCAAATAAGGGAGCTATCTATTAAACACATACACAGAGATACACACAATCACACATAATCACAGATATACACAAACACAATCACAGATATACACACATACAATCACAGACACACAATCACATACACACACAAACATTACATACATACACACATTTAATAATTAAGAGGTCCACCCAGCCTCCCTACCTTGCTCTACAAAGGCTGGAGTGGATCCTCAGTCCCTGGTGGTCAGTGGTTGCTGATGGGATCTCTGTGCTCTTCCTGTACAGGTCCATCGCACGCCCTGTAATGACGCCGAGGCCGCAATGACATCATATCCTGGCTGCCGGTTCACTGCAAGTCGAAGACCGTCAGACACAGTCAGATGCACACAGTCCCACACACAGTTACTCACACACAGTTACAGGCAGACAGTCAAACATGCAAGCAATCACACAGGCAGACAGTCACACATACACACAGATTCACAGACAGTCACACACACAATCACAGGCAGACAGTCACACACACACACAACACAGTCACAGACACACATACAAAATCACAGGCAGACAGTCACACACACACACACACACACACACACACAATCACAGGCAGACAGTCACACACACACACACACACAGAGTCACACAGACAACCACAGGCAGACAGTCACACGCACACAGTGACACACACACACAGTCACACACACAATCACAGGCAGACAGTCACACAGGCAGTCACACATACACACAGCACATTCACAGACAATCACACACACACACGCACACAGACAGTCACATACACACACAGGCAGACAAATCACACACACACACAGGCAGACAATCACAAACAGGCAGACAATCACACACAGAGTCACACAGACAATCACACACACAGATTCACACACACAATAACAGGCAGACAATCACAGGCAGACAGTCACACACACAGGCAGACAATCACACACATAGTCAATCACAGGCAGACAGGCAGACAGTCACACACATACACACACACACACACAGTCAAAGACAGTCACAATCACAGTTACACACAGCACACACTCTCTCACTTACAGTCAGCTTGGGCTGGAGGAGGAGTGGATTCAGTCCCTGCTGTGTTGTAGTTGGGGAAGCAGGGACTCCTTCCTGCTTCCCCTCTGTGTGCAGCAGTATGAGGCTTCATTTAGCTCCGCCCCCACGGCCCATCTGGCTCCGCCCCCAAATCTCTGTGCAGGTTTCCTGCTCCTGCTCCTGCTCCCAGCCCCTGCGTGTGTGAGCTGTGTAGGCTGCCCGGCACCCCTGCTGCTATGGCACCTGGTTCAGCCACACAGCTCACTGAACCCCAAGCCTGGTCAGCCCTGGTGGCACCCCCCCTGCCTGATGGCACCCAGGGCGGACCGCCCCCCAGCAGTACGCCACTGTCTTCAACAAATACTTACAAATTACTTTTTTTCTTTCAATATCATTAGAGAACAAATTAAGTCGACCTGACATAACCCTGCAGTACTTCACTTACCACATTTGTACAAAGTATTTCCATTAACGACTACTCTCTGCACTCCACCAATGTTCAATTCAAAACAAGCATTTTCGGGGGTGGAGTCTGGCTACAGAGCTGTACAGACGTGTACTGCTTGAGCTCCTGTAGCTGGTACACTAAACTTGATGAAAATACCGAGCCAAATAATTACCGGGCTGCAAAGCAACACCAAACCTGTTCCTGACATGTCAGCGGTTCCGGGGATACCTCTTGCGGGTCTCTCCTCCACTGGCAAATCCACCTTGAGACTTTGCGGCCTACCAGTGACCGGACTGAGGAGAGGCGTCCGCTCTCCTACAGTTTCAACTGGCGGTAAAAATCGACTACTGCTGTCCCCCCCCCTATGGACCGGTGGGGGTTATCCCGGTCCTCCCTGGCATGCACGACTCCACCGGGCAGCCGGCACCTGCTACACACTACCGGCAACCACGAGCCCCAGGGGCGTCTAAGATGGCGGACAAACGCAGCTCAATCACCACAATGTACTCCACGGAGGGGACACTCCAACAACTGGACGAGCTGTTTGCCCGATTCTGGGCTAAACTAAACAAGGTTCAGATCCAAAATGTAACACATTACATGAGATGTGGAGAGGAAAGAGGGGCAAGACCCAAACGTAGAAACATACTACTGATCAGCCAAGCATGTGCGTGTCACACAAACATTTACCATCGCACACATAATACACAGGACCAGCCAGAGGTGAGGGTCATCAATCTGCTTCTCAAGCACGTCTCTCCTAGTTAACATACATGTATAGCCAGTCAGTATAGCTTGACTTCTAATAACATATTGTGCCATCACTGACTAGCACTCTGTTTTTCCTTGACAACCTTTTAAAACAAAAATGTGCAAATGTTCCCTTTGCCACGACTGTTTAATCTTGTTTACCTCAGTACATGCTAATGCTGTTGGGGCAACGCATGGAAGCTTGTAACATTAACCTATGCACGAAAAATAAAGAATAAAAAAAAAAAAAAGCATTTTCATCCGAACCAACTTCTCTCGATTTGTAAAGTAAAATCCATGTAGATGACATAAATGACAACACCCTATTCTATACTTCTATTAACTTTCAAAAAATGCAATTATATTTTTATTGGCTTGTATATCTCTGCCCTTTGATATTCGTTCCATGAGATCATTCAAACATCCTTGTAAATAAGCTTGGTGGAGAATAATCCATGTATCTGATTTACTAAGCTTTTTCAGAATATTCATATTAATTGTATCTATTTGGCACTTATTTTGCAGAGACTTCATATTCACTTTAAACGAGAATTTTTTTTGTAACCTGATTTGAAAACATATGAAGTAACTTGTTCTTTTACTATTACTTTTCCAATGTTTGCAAAGGATGATGGTGAAATAGAGAGGCATGTCAGTTCTTGTCTGAGCGATTGTCAACTGCATTAATGTCATTGCCAAGCTTCAACTACGGTTCAATGCAAAATGTCTACTGGATTCTGCATCTACGGTGAAAAATCTAGCAATGTTCCAGTTCTTCTGGTTGGTGTGTACTTCCCTAATATTTTTATGACAACCTGCTGAGTGGGTGGAATTGATGGTTTGGAAGATAAGAAAAAATGGGATCAAAACTTTTCTAATATAATTCTATTTTGGTATTCACTGAGTGAAGTAATAGGTTTATTTTCTGCCAGTCTTCGGCTAAAAAAGATTATTTTGTCCATACAATTATTCACAAAACATATTTTGATAACAAAATGTGCTTTCTAAAATGTTATACACATGCAAGATATTCTTCAGTAAAACAAACTTGCAATCTAAAAATGCTGTTAAATGCACAATTCTTTAAGTGAGCATTATCTTAGGAAACAAACAATGTTGTTTTGTTCTCTCTCTCTCTCTCTTTATATATATATGCGTGTGTGTGTGTGTGTGTGTGTGTATGTGTATGTGTATATAATGTAAAAATATGCATACAATAGTCAACTATTGCATTGAAAGACATTAAGTTGCATGGAAATCCAGTCAACTAATAAACATTTTAAAACATTTAAATGCATATTATTTGACAATGAATATGCATTTTATTGATCAAACAAGTTCCCCCTAATTGATTTTTTTTTTACACTTTTGAAAGGAAAGTTACATGTAGGCAATATGTAATTAAAAGAAACATTATAGAAACACTAGTCTAAGTAGTACATTGAGGGCATTGTCAGCAAAATATAAATAAGTCAATAAATAAATATCATTGTAAGCTGCTGTGACTATATGTTTATATTCAGAGTAGCTTGCCTTGGTGACATGCGTACTAGAGACAAAAGGGGTTATTTATCAGTGTTCTGTTCTAAGAAAGAGTCATCAATGGAATGTGCATGCTGGTTCTGCTGGTGTCAAAGATAATTTCTCCATGTTTAATGCTTTATACCCCTTTTTAGAACAGAACCTTTACTTTCTCGTTCAGCATTTACAAACTAGGTTCGGATTAGAGTACTATGTTAAAAATTACAAAGCAGCAATAGAAAATGGATACATTGGACTTTACCACTTCCTGAAACCAAGACATGAGGATTCCAGGTCACAGCTATAGTGAAATAGAAGAATACTAGAGAAAGAAGAAATATATTAATAATCCAAGTGGGAGGGAGAGAGACAATACGAAGTCATCTCCTACATACCTCCCCAGCTGGAGTTAGTACCAAAATAAGCAACCCTAAGGAATATATGTCCATAAAGCATGTGCACAGAAATAAAATTTTACTTTTAATAGAAAGATTAAAATTATGTCAAAAAAATAATAAAAATAATGATAAATCAGTAAAAAAAAACAGAGGCTGAGATGTAAAATCCCATCAACGTAAATATAGATAGACGTAAATGCCCTAGTCTGATGGCAACATTCGTTGGTGTAACAGAGGGTAAATAGAAGGAACCTCCAACTCCCACCTCTCTAAGCCACAGCTTAAGCAAACGAGTATGAACTCTCAGTGGTAGACAAAAACGTCGGCGGCTGTTTGATTCAGCCGGCTATCTAATTTAACGTCTAAAGATTAACTAAGCTAAGTGGTAATCCTGGAGAGATTCTATCTAATCAATCATGTTTGTCTGTCCAATCTCCACTTCCCACTAGCTACTAAAGTAAGCGTCCCGACGCGCGTTTCGCCGAAACTTGGCTCTTCCAAGGGAACCCGATCAGTATTAGCCTGTGGTTTAAATATCCCGCCCCCTATTCTGATTGGTTGATATTTTGTCAACCGTTAGGGGGGGGAGGAAAGAAAACGAAAAAAGAAGTTTAACCCTTTGTGGCCGGGTAATAGTAGGCACATGTAATTTCTTTATTGAAATGGTATAAAACTTTAAGCAAATATTTACAAAGGAGGAACATAGTGACGTTCCATGTAATTACACTATCATTATAAGAGGAGTGTTGAAGCTAGTGTACTAAAACACAGAACTAAATTAATAGTTGCTTGTAAATGATAAATAATAACAGTGTTGCAAATATCCATACAGAAAGTTAGGATGTAGCAATTGCACAGAATAATGTTAACTTTGTAGTAATGATGTGACATTATCTGTTCTTAGCACAGACTTACATGTTTATAGGTATAGAAATGGATGCCATCAGACTAGGGCATTTCAGTCTATCTATATTTACGTTGATGGGATTTTACATCTCAGCCTCCGTTTTTTTTTTACTGATTTATCATTATTTGACGTTAAATTAGATAGCCGGCTTATCAAACAGCCGCCGACGTTTTTGTCTACCACTGAGAGATCATACTCGTTTGCTTAAGCTGTGGCTTAGAGAGGTAGGAGTTGGAGGTCTGACAATATGGTATTTTAGATAACCTACAGCAGGGTTTTCCTTATATTTACCCTCTATTACACCAACATATGTTGCCATCAGACTGGGGCATTTAAGTCTATCTATATTTACGTTGATGGGATTTTACATCTCAGCCTCCGTTTTTTTTTTACTGATTTATCATTATTTGACGTTAAATTAGATAGCCGGCTTATCAAACAGCCGCCGACGTTTTTGTCTACCACTGAGAGATCATACTCGTTTGCTTAAGCTGTGGCTTAGAGAGGTGGGAGTTGGAGGTCTGACAATATGGTATTTTAGATAACCTACAGCAGGGTTTTCCTTATATTTACCCTCTATTACACCAACGTATGTTGCCATCAGACTGGGGCATTTCAGTCTATCTATATTTACGTTGATGGGATTTTACATCTCAGCCTCCATTTTTTTTTACTGATTTATAATTATTTTTATAATTTTTTTGACATAATTTGAATCTTTCTATTAAAAGTTAAATTTTATTTCTGTGGACATGCTTTATGGACATGTATTCCTTAGGGTTGCTTATTTTAGTACTAACTCCAGCTGGGGAGGTATGTAGGAGATGACTTCGTATTGTCTCTCTCCCTCCCACTTGGATTATTAGTATATTTCTTCTTTCTGTTGTATTCACCAATAGGGGTTATCCCCCAATTCGTACTTAGCATCCTGACAACTTCTCTTGACTTTCTCCTCTTTTTATTAGAAGAATACTAGTTTTAAAAGCACTCAACCTCTGCTCGCAGGTTATTCCAGCCAGGATAGTTTTTCCTTCATTTTCAGAATGCATCTGTAGGATCAAGAAAAACATGTGTTGCTTGTTTTGAACACACCTGCAGACTATACCTGTATTAATGAGTATGGTTGAGGTTGACCTCAGAAACAACCACTTGGCAGTGAATACCTTTGCTGTAAATATTTTAGAAACAGGTTTCTCTTAAAATCTAAGAAACATTTCCAATAATTAAATTACAATGATTTTAAGTATCAGCATAAAACATTTATAAGAGACATTTATATGAGATTATATACATCGAGTATACGTAGCTTGAACACTACTATTGGAACCCAGGCATATAGGCTAACATACGCCAGTTGCCTTTTTGATTTGACATCTAGCCTAGCCATCAGGGAAAAGCCATACCTTTGACATTTTACTTGAATAAGCAGATAAATGTTTAGCCTCTACCAAAGTAAGTAAGGGTGACCAACACACAGGGCTTGAATCCTATGAAATTCCCCAAAAGCAGGAAAATCCATAATTAAATAATTAATTATTTATTTATAAAATATTTTACCAGGAAGGATACGTTGAGATTTCTCTCGTTTTCAAGTATGTCCTGGGTCCACAAAACATTACATTGATACATTAGGGTACAATAAAATACAAAAACAATATATATTTTTTTTTTTAATTCTTTATTTTTGTCATATTTTATAATGTTTTCATTGTCATTGGGGTGGGGGTACAGAAGCAAACAAGGGAATACAATTACTGTTACAGAGGCCAAAAAGCTTAATTACCATGTGAATGACAATCATACATGAGATACTTGTAAGGTAAGGTCTTTCAATGGTTACATTATCCGATGTTTAGTTGGTACGTTTGTATTACCTATGTAACATTTGTCGCTGCTCTGATTCTAAGGGTTAGGGAGGGGTACAAAAACAGAGAGGGGAGGGGGTACGGGTGCCCTATTCGATTTTTAAAGTTCTTTATTTTTGAGAAAGGTTACTTTCATTGTCGTTGGGGGAGGGTACAGGTGAAAATGAGGAAGTAAGGTAGGTGGTACCAACATTACAAAGTGTAATATCGTTGACAATAACAGTCATGCTTTATAATCATGTTAGGTACAATTCGTCTTTGGTTACATTAATTGCTGTGCATCAGAATACCAGTGCTTTGTGTGTAACCTTTAATATCATTCTAAGTCTAAGGGTAAGGGGGGGGGGGGTACAAAAGTAGAATAGGGAGGGGGTACGGGTGCCCTATCGATTCTGTTCACGTTATAGTTCGATAGTTTCCTATATTTGATATGTGCGTCTGGTTGTGCTCCAGGAAAGGTGGAGGTGGTAGAGCAGGTGAGGGGTTATATAGGGTTGAAGGGGGATGTCGGGTCCCTGAGCTGTCCTGTTTTACCGTCCGATTTGTTACCCCGTATAGATATATGTTCTTACATAGTTATGGTCGGTACATCTGTCTGAAGCAGATTCTGTATTCGTAGCTTGTATCGATGTGTGTCCGAGTTTGCGGATTATGCTAGGTGGGTTTATCGAAGAATATGTTTATTGTACAAAGGTAAGGCGACGGGGTTATGAGTGGAGGGTTGGTCTTAAGGTAGTTCATTCTCACGGAGGTCTCTTTTGGCTGTTGCATGGGGTATGGTAAGGCACGGGACCCCGGTCCGGAGGGGTCCGGTAGCGGGTATGCTCTGGGTAATCCTTTTGGTTATAGGGTTACTCCCTGTTCTTGCGCAGTGGGAGGTTCCCAATGCCATGGGTTTTTTGCTTCATATATTAGAATTACCAGGGTAGGGATGTGTCTCCCTCGATCCAAGGGTCCCAAATTTTGTGGTAGCGTTTAGGTGTGTCGTGGATCAAGGATGTGAGTTTGTCCATTTGTATGTGATCTAATATTTTTTTTGTGATAGCTGTCGGAGATGGGATTCGGGGGGTCGACCAGAGTTCCGCCATTGCTCGTCTAGCTGCAAGAGCTATGCGGGCGCTAAGTTTGTTTTCTGCTCTTGTTAGGTCTTCCAGGGGTTTTGATAATAGTAATGCCCATGGGTCTAGTGGGTATGGTTTGTGCAGTATTTTAGTCAGTAGGTTTGTGACCTTTGTCCATAGAGGTTTGATCTTGGGACAAGTCTACCAACAGTGGAGGTACGTCCCTTGTTCGCCGCATTGCTTCCAGCATGTGTCGGGTGTTTTGTGTATGATTGCTAGCCGTTTGGGTGTGAGGTACCAGCGGAATAGCATCTTATATGCTTGTTCCGTATGCGTCACACAGATGGATATGGTCGCTGTAGCGTCCCATATATCTGCCCAGTCTGTGTTATCTCCTGGAGGTCCCAGGTCCCTCTCCCACGCCGCGATGTATGGGAGGGTGACCTGGGTGGAGTGGGTTGCTAAAGTCGTGTATAGGTCGGATATTTGTCCTTTTCTGGTCGGGTATTTCATGCACTCCTTTTCAAATCGGGAGAGTGTTGCTGTGCCTGCTTGTTGGATTATCGGGTTTGAGGCGAAGCTTCGTAATTGGATGAATCTAAAGTGATCGAATGTCGTCAGTGTGTCGGCGTCTTTGATTTCCGTGAATTGAATCACCTTGTTGTTTAGATATAGGTGTTGGAGTCTGTCTATGTCCCTTTGATCGAAACTGGCAAATTGTGTTGGAGTGAGCCCTGGTGGGAATAGCTTGTTCCTCCATATCGGGGTCATGGGGGAGAGAAATGAGGATAGGTCGAATTTGTCCTGTAGTTTGTCCCACAGGTCTAGAGAGTGGGTAATGGCTGGGGCAGTTGGGGGGGCAGGGGTCGATGGGGTCTAGGGACCCACATGTAGAAGGATGGGAGGTCTCTTCCAAAGATAGTATGTTCGATATCTACCCATCGTTTAGTTTGCGGGGGTGCGTGCCAATGTTGGATTTGGGCCAGTTGAGCTGCTGCATGATAGTGTGAGAAGTTTGGAAGCCCTAGGTCTCCTTGCTTTTTTGGGACATAGAGGGTGGTTCTGCGGACCCGGGGTTTACGGCCATTCCAGATGAATTTGTCGACCGCCTTTTGTAGCGTTTTGAAGTCTGTTGTGTGGAGAGGTATGGGTAGTGTTTGGAAAAGATATAATAGTCTGGGCAGTAGGTTCATTTTTATGGATGTGACTCGGCCAAGCCATGATATTCCCAGGGTCTCCCATTTTCGGAGATCGTCATGTGCTTTGTGCAATAGTGGTGTATAGTTTCTTTCGTATAGGGTGTGTAGATCAGCTGGGAGCTGAATTCCTAGGTATGTTATGTCTGCAGGGCAGATTCGGAATGGGTATTTGTGTCTGAGGTCGGTTAGTTGTGTTTCCGAGATTTGTATAGGTAGTATTTCTGATTTCGCGATGTTTAGTTTGTATCCTGCCACTGCTGCGTATTCATTTAAGGTGTCTAATAAGGGGTCTATGGAGTGATCCGGGTTAGTGAGTGTGAGGAGTATATCATCTGCGTAGGCGGATACCGTGTATGATTCGCCCCTGATGGTTACTCCCTCTATGCTAGGATTGTCGCGGATAGCTTGGAGAAGGGGTTCCAGTGACAACACGAACATGAGGGGTGAGAGAGGACAGCCTTGCCTCGTGCCGTTTAGAATCGGGAATCTAGGTGGGGAGATATTAGGGAGCAGTAGGGCTCCCTGTGGGGAGTGGTATGTTGCCCGTAGGAATGCCAGAAAGGGGTTCGGGAAATTCATGTATTCTAATGTGCGATAGAGGAAGGGCCATAGCAGGCGGTCAAAAGCCTTCTCGGCATCTAAGGAGATTACTGCGGTGGGGATTTTGCGGTGTTTGGCCAGCCAAATGAGGTCAATGTTTCTTCGTGTGTTATCCAACGCTTGCCTGTTGGGTATAAAGCCCACCTGGTCCGGGTGTATTAGTTTGTCTAGGTATGGATTGAGTCTGGTGGCCATCATCTTGCCCATGATTTTGAGATCTACATTATGTAGAGAAATAGGTCTATAGTGATCTGGCTCTGTGAGATCTTTGTTGGGTTTGGGGAGCAAGCATATGTTCGCTGTCATCATGTCCGGTGGGAGGTGATCTCCCTTCAGGGTAGCATTAAATACTGCGCAGAGGTGTTTGAGGAGCAACGGGCTAAATTCTTTATAATAGAGGGCGGTATATCCATCAGGGCCTGGGCTTTTGTTAGGTTTACAGGCCCCCAATGCCGCCGCCATCTCTTCCACCATCGCTTCAGCCACTATGGCTTGTTTAGCATTTTGGGGCAAGGTGGGTAGTTTTATGCGCTGTAGGTATTTATCTAGTATTTCTTGGTATGTTACAGACTCTTGGTTAAGGTGTGGGGAGTGGTTATATAGTGATTTGAAGTATTGTTGGAACGTGTCACCTATCTGGTCAGGCAGATCGGTGATTGTACCTATTTTTGTGCGTATAGAGGATATTTTCTTGGCTTCTATGCGTTTTTTGAGTCGTCGGGCTAGCATGGTGTCGGCTTTATTGCCCTTTTCATAGTATTTCTGTTTAAGCCACATCATTGCTTTTGTTGTATCTGTGAGAGTGAGTCGTTTAAGGAGGTCTCTAGTGGCGGTTAGATCGCGTAGAGTTTGTGGGTGTGGGTTGTGTTTGTGGTTCATTTCTAATCTTCGTAGGTCAGTTAGCGTGTCTCTTATTTGTTGCATTTTTCCTTTTTTATGCGCAGAGGCTATGCTAATTAGGGTTCCCCTGATCACTGGCTTGTGTGCGGCCCACAATGTTATTGGGGAGGTTACCGAGGTTGCGTTGGTGTCGAAGTATTCTTTTATTGTTTGAGCGAGTGAGAGTCTTATTTGGGTATCATGGAGAAGTAATGGGTTTAACCTCCAAGTCCAAGGCCTTTTTAGGTCTGGAATGCGGATGGTGATAGTAATATCTGCGTGATCCGACCACGAGATGTTACCTATGGATGTGTGGGTTATCTGAGTTGTCAAGTTCGGGGAGACAAGAAAATGATCTATGCGTGAATATGAGTTGTGTGGGTTCGAGTAGAAGGTATAGTCGCGGTCGGATGGATGTTGCGCTCTCCATATATCAACCAGTGTTTGTGTGGCTAGGAATTGTGCGAAGTATATGTCGTTTCTTGATGGTTGAGGTGCCGGCACCTCACGGGTCGACCTGTCTATGGCCGGGATATGGGTGGCGTTGCAATCTCCACCTATTATCAGTCTCTTGCCTGCGTAGGCTTGTATGTGTGATGCGTAGTGGTTCCAGAACGTGCTATTTGGCACAGAAGGGGCATATACGGAGCTTATGACGTAGGGGGTTGCGCCTAGTTTACCTTCTATCGTGACATATCGGCCTTGTGGGTCTGCGGTGCACCTGACGTCTGTCAGGGGGCATGTGGTTTTGAGTAGGATCGCTACTCCTTTTGTTTTTGTGTTCGGGGAGTGGGCCATGTAACTCCGATTGTAATATCGATTGGTAAGGGGGAACGATCTCTTGGTCGTGAAGTGTGTTTCCTGTAGGAGTAATATATCTATGTGTTGTCTGTGAGCCCACCGTAGGAGGCCATGTCTTTTAGTGGGTGCGTTGAGACCCCTGGTATTGACGGAGACACATTTCAATGAGAGAGGCATTATGGCCGCTATATGCCCAAGATGGTTTTGCTGTTCGCCTGGGCGCGTAGGGTGGCTGCAGGCAATGGCCGGGGCGGTGGACGTGCCCAGGGGCGGGCCGGGATCCCGTGCCTTGGGTATAGGGTTAGGAGGGGGGTTGAGGGATAGAGGCGAGGGGTGGGTGGGGTGGGGGTAAAAGAGAGCTAGAGGTGGGGTTCTCTCTATGAGGGCCCTAGGGGGCCTATCTATTGGTCTTACACGTTGCCAATAGGTGGTGGGGTGGTTCGCCTGACGGCTCCTTAAGGGTCAAAGGTGGTAGTGGGTAGAGTGATGGTCTACAGTGGCGGGTAGCCAGAGTCGCGGTCTGGTCCTTTGGTCAAGTCATTGCAATTATCTTAATATAACGTAGTTGTGTGTGCCAAATGACAGTTTCTGTGGTATCGCCCCCTCCCCCCCGCCGCCCCCCCGTAGGGCGGGGCAACCGGGGGGGTTGGGGAGAGGCCGCGAGTGTGTCGCCAGGGAGCGAGTGGTGGATTTGCGTACAGTACCCAGAGTCAGTCGTCAGTTTGAGGGGTGTGGGTCTTTCCCAGAGGGCGATGCGTTTCAGTGTGATTGCCATCTATTGCTGCGGTCAGCACAGGTGTGTAGGGTGCCTTGGTGGAGGACCACTGGGCAAGTGGTAATGTTCCTGAGCAAGAGAAAGTAATAAACATTTGATCATCATCGCTTAATATTAGCACAGTTGTGTTTATACAAATGCTAGTACATTCTCATCACATTCTTATAACAGACCCATTCCCATCGGTATTGTAGGTTCACCTCATTCCCATCTTACTTCGTTTGTGTTATCTCTGCAAGCTCTTCCACTAGGTGATATAGGTTTAATGGTATATATGTTGCTGAGGAGCAGGGATTGAGCTGCTTTTATGTTGTAAACTGCTAGCTATCCATATACCATGGAATCTATGGCTCCTCTTGTGCGCTTAGCAATAGGCCACCTGGTCTGTCCTGGTTGCATCAATATGGCTTAATGTCTATGTTCCTGTTGTGGTTAGATCGGTTCTCTGGTGTCCCTGAATATTGCCCTTTCCATAGCGGAATCTATGTATGGTAGCTGTACTCAGGTGCTGCTATGTGGATGTTGTGGTGTGTCCATCGCACATCGTTCAATCTACAGGTAGTGTGTATCCGGATATCATTATTATTTTATCCTAATTTTCCTAATTTACTCAATTTATAGTGGAAATGTGTTTTTTTTTTTTTTGTGTGTGTGTGTGTGTGTGCAGTTCAGGGACAATTAGCATGTGGCTGGGAGTCATACTGCATGCTTCGTTAGTCTTATAACCATATCAGTCAGCCCTAGATTGCCTCCCAGAGGCAGCGTGCCTCTTTCACACTAATTAAGACAGAAGGGGTGGGAGTGGCTAGTGCATTGTGCGGGGTAACCCGCCCGTGGTGACCTCTATTACCACATACCTTATGGATTGGCATATAAGCATATCGATTGTTACCGTATGTTTATTTTAGCAATGATTAGGCGGATAGTGATTCTAGGCTATGTCCTAATTTGGTTGCATGTAGTCATTTTAGCCTGGGAGATATAGTCAAATAGACTGTGAAGTAAATAAACACATTCTGCTCTGGGTGCGTTAATGTTGAGATGTTGGCCTCTCAGGTGCGGTGATACTTGGGCCAGGGTATGCGTACCATATTGCTCTGGTACTTCGTGTCCCCTTTAGATCTATGCATGTTACAGTTATGGCTACTTCTTAATAATGGATGGTACAGGCCCATATGGTTGGGGGTGTTGTGAGTGCATAGGTGGTTGGGAGTGTGTATACGTCCTCACTATGGGTATACGAATAGCTATTGTCATGTCATACATATGCATAGGAATACTTAAGTGTCCATAATGAAGGATCATCGTCCGTTCGTCTTGCTGATGGCGGTGGCGTCGGAGGCTGTCGGTGTGTCGTCTCTGGGTGAACTTCAGCGTGTCAAGCGTTGGAGTCTCTGGGTTCGGGAGCAAACATGGTCCATGGCGATGTGTTGAGCGGGATCTTCATGTTAGTCGGCGGTGTTCAGTTCTGAGTGCTAGGGTTCAGGTTATCAGGAGGTAGACGGCGTTGGTGGCGTACATCTTCTTCCCTTCGGGTGGGTGGTGTCTGGGCTAGGTTGGATCCCTCTCCGTGGAAGGTCTCAGGGTGAGGGAGGCCCAGTCGGTCCGCGAAGTTGGCCGCATCTGCGATGTCGTGCAGGGTGTACGTGTGGTTATTCCGGCGTACTGTGAGTTTAAAGGGATGCCCCCAGGCGTACCGGATTCGTCGTCGCGTTAGTTCTAGGGTGAGTGGTTTTAATTCTCTTCGTTTTCGCAGAGTACTGGGGGCCAAATCCTGGAAGAACATCACCGGGTAGCCTTCAATTTGGAGGGGATTGTCTCTGGCCGCTCTCATTATGGCCTCTTTTATGTGGAAGTAGTGAAGCCTGACTATCACATCCCGCGGTCGGGCCATACCTGGTGTAGGGGCTCTCAGGGCCCTGTGGGCACGATCCAGAAGGAGCTCGGCCGGAGGTGCCTCTGGAAGCAGGCTGCAAAACGTTTCCCTGATGGTAGAGGCGAGGGATTCCATGTCGATCGTCTCGGGTATGCCTCTGATTCTTATATTATTTCGGCGTGACCAATTATTAAGGTCTTCCTGGGCATCCTCGAGTTGCTTCATTTGGTCCCTCAGATCTTTTATGGCCTGATCTTGTGTATCTGCCCTGGTGGTGGTGGCGGCCATTTTATCCTCTAGGGAGCTTGTTTGTTGCACGAGGTCGGTGAGGCCTGCTTTTATGGGCGCTAGGTGTTTAGAGAATTCTGCGGCCATATTAGCCTTGATATCGTGCAGTAATCCACGGAGGTCTTCTCTTGTGATAGGGTTAGTGTTCTGGTGATGGCTAATATCGCTTGCCGTCGAGTCGGAGTCATACTCCTTTGGGTCTCCGGCCTTTTGTTCCTCCTCCGGCCTGCGGGTTTTGAAGATCGGGGCCACGGCCGACCCCTGCTTGGATTTACGTCTGCCGCCCATACTGTCAGGTACACCTTCGATAGCAGGTATAGGGGCGAGTTTTCTGAGTGGCTTTGGCTTCAAATTGCTGCTAATATTAGCTTTTGTAGGACCAGGCTGTGCAGAGCTCTAGCAAAACGCCGCCATTTACACCGGAAGTCAAGCGCCGCCCCACAAAAACAATATTAATACACAATATATACAAAATTTAACATAGAACAGGTAGGAAATATATAATCAACCATGACACGTGCATTCTGTTTTGAGGTATGTAGAGAGGGATCTTTTAAAGGACTTTAGATTTGGGGAAGATTTTAAAGTGTGCATATGTGCGTCTTTAGAGTGGTCAGACTTAATGGGAGGCTTATATTATGGTTGGAACAAAAAGCAGTAAAATAGTCAAAGTAACAAGCCATGGTCAATGAGTCTAGAAACAGTTTAATCCTATCATAATGCTGTATGCATGATGCTTTCATACTTAGCATGATACTTATTACATTTACTAGAATCAATTTCAGGAGAGGAGCATGATCTATCAAAAATGTTACTGGATGGACACATGACACCACAATACAAGCAGCCAGAGAGACAGACCTTGTCTGCACTGCTTGCGATTTTCCAACCCCTTCCCCCTACTCTTAAAATATAAAGAGGCTTAGTGGGAATAGTATGGGTGGAAAGAAAGGAATAGAAAATACATGAAGGATATTGAATAAATTGGTCCTAGCATTACCTTGGAATTTGAAGAGCCAATTTTGCATTCTGCACAGCTTTTAAATTAGAGGTACTGTAGACAGATGCAATCGACTAATTATCCAATGTCCCTGAATAATAAGAGCTGGCCTGCTTCATAGATTAGTTATTTTACATTTTAAAGGAACACTCCAAACACATAAACCACTTGAGCTTGCTTTATGTTCACAGTGAATATCCCCTTTGTTTCATTTTATAAAAATACCAATTTCAATGCTGGAGCTGCAGCTATTGCAAGCAAAGATTATTTTTGTTACAAGGGGTATATTTGCTAAACTGCTATTTTTGTGGAGTTCATTTAATACCTTTTTAGAATTATAGTAGACTGGAAAATTGCATTTATCTAATTTACCTATATGCAGCAAAAATTAAAGGGAACTTTCAAGAACCATAGCAGCTTAATTGTACTTAAGTTGCTATGGTGCCAGGAAGACCCACGGAATGTTTTAACCCCCAAATGTAACTGCTCTCAGCTAATTGGCTGAGAGCGTCAGTTGATGCTCTAAGCCAATTAGTAGTTCCACACTCACCAAACGACTTGGGAAACTTACATATGGGAATCAGCGGCGCCGCAGGCCAAGGTAGTCTGCTTTTACTGTTTACCGAAGAATCTGAGAAAAGTAGAAGGATGAGGAAGTTGTTATAGTGCCAGGAGTGTTCCTTTAACTCAACCAGAAGGGGCCTGCCATCATATTGACACCTATTAAAATGGCATTGGACCAAGATTATTACTAGTCATGCAGTTTTCCTGTGTATAAACATGCACTGTAAGTAAATCTTTTTTTAGATTGATTTATGTTTGGCTGTCTCTCGGGTGTCGTTTGAATTGATGGCATAGAATAAAGATGTAAAAGCATTTCTATTCTCTTTTTGGTTTAGTAGAAGCACAGAATGCAAATTCAATACATTTCTAGAATTTTTTCAGTGTTTTTTCACTAGATCTATAATTGGAATCTATATTAGTTCTCAAACGCAGGATTTGATGAATCATAGTTTAAATAATATTATTAATGCATGTGCATGAAAGTGACGTAAATGTAATATCTAAAACCATCTACAAGCACTAATTGACACTAATAACTTTAAACATAAAAAGCCACATATTAATTTAATTTAACCGATTGTCAAGGAAACAGATTAACTACACTTCATATATTGAATTATAGATATTTATAAAATGGAAAATATATTCTATATGCTGTGCAATGCGTAAAGAAAACATATTTGACGCAATTAAGCTCAGAGATACAGGAATGAAACATAAATGGTGCTCTGCTAAAATATGACAAATATGTTAACTTGCAATTGTAAGAAAATACAGTATTATAGAGGGGATCTAAGATCAGAGTTAAGAATCAAAAACGTAATTCTTTGTTGTACAGAATAGTATGTATGCAAGGATTCAGAAAGATTCAGACACTAAAAGGGACAGTATTTTGTACTCTTTTCAAAGAGTATGAGGCAACTGCAAATACACATGAATTATTTATTAAAGCAACACTATAGTGTCAGGAACACAAACATGCATTACAGACAGTATAGTGGTAAAATAACTATTTAGATCTCCAGCTCCCTCTCCTTGCAGTAACTGTGTGTTTACTCTCTAAATAATCATCATAAAACTTGATAATCTCAGCCAGCCCAGTGCCAATAGGAGGCTATTGTGCATGCATAATAAAGTGCTGCGCTGCGGCAATCAGCATCTCCTCATAGAGATGCATTGAATCATTTTATATCTATGAGGAACGTTCATTGTCGTTATGCAGTGTGTGAACACCAATGCTGCACATTGTGCAGCACTAACACAGGAACGTCTAACGTATGAGTGGTTCCCACTAGTGTTGTTACTAGGCAGCAATGTAAACACTGCCTCTTCTCTGAAAGCACCGTATTAACATTAAATTGCCTGCAGGGACAGGTTGTAGACACCAGAACCATTACATTAAGCTGTAGTTGTTCTGGGAACTATAGTGTCTATTTAACCTTCACTCCACTTAACACAAGTTAAGGACTCCTAATTGTTTTTTCTTTTTTTTCAACAAAAAAAATAAAAAAATAATAATAATAATTAAAAAATAGATATATATTAATTGTATTTATCTACTTTTTTTGTAGAGAGACAGAAAAAAGGAGTTAGTAACTCATGCAAATCAAAGTATTTAAATTGGAAATAGTTGGGAAATACAGGTGATACTCGAAAAATTAGAATATTGTGCAAAAGTTGATTTATTTCAGTAATGCAACGTAAAAGGGGAAACTAATATATGAGATAGACGCATTACATGCAAAGCAAGATAGTTCAAGCCGTGATTTGTCATAAGTGCGATGATTATGGCTTACAGCTCATGAAAACCCCAAATCCACAATCTCAGTAAATTAGAATATTACATGAAATCAATAAAACAAGGAGTGTACATAGAACAATATCGGACCTCTGAAAACTATAAGCATGCATATGGACTCAGTACTTGGTTTGGGGCCCTTTTGCAGCAATTACTGCCTCAATGCGGCGTGGCATGGAACCTGTGGCACTGCTGAGGTGTTATGGAAGACCAGGATGTTTCAATCGCAGCCTTCAGCTCTTCTGCATTGTTTGGTCTCATGTCTCTCATCTTTCTCTTGGCAATCCCCCATAACTTCCCTATGGGGTTCAGGTCAGGCAAGTTTTCTGGCCAATCAAGCACAGTAATCCCACGGTCATTAAACCAGGCTTTGGTGCTTTTGGCAGGGTGGAAAATGAAGTCAGCATAAAGTGCTCCAAAATCTCCTGGTAGACGGCTGCATTGACCCAGGACTTAATGAAGCACAGTGGACCAACACCAGCAGATGACATGGCTCCCTAAATCAACACAGACTGTGGAAACTTCACACTGGACTTCAAGCATCTTGCAGTGTGTGCCTCTCCATTCTTCCACAAGACTCTGGGTCCTTGGTTTCCAAATGAGATTCAAAAGTTGCTCTCATCAGAAAAGAGGACTTTGGACCACTGAGCAACAGACCAGGTCTGTTTTTCTTTAGCCCAGGTAAGACGCTTCTGACGTTGTTTGTTGTTCAGGAGCGGCTTGACAAGAGGAATACGACATCTATGGCCCATGTCCAGGATCCGTCTGTGTGTGGTGGCTCTTGATGCACTGACTCCAGCCTCAGTCCACTTCTTGTGAAAGTCCCCAACACATTTGAATGGCCTTTTCCTGACAATCCACTCCAGGCTGCGGTCATCCCTGCTGCTTGTGTACCTTTTTCTTCCACTCTTTTCCCTTCCACATAACTTTCTATTAATGTGCTTTGATACAGCACTTTGGGAACATCCAACTTCCTTCGTAATTACCTTTTGAGGCTTTCCCTTCTTATGGAGGGTGTCAATTATGGTTTTCTGCACAACTGTCAGGTCAGCAGTCTTCCCCATAATTGTGGTTCCTACTGAACCAGACTGAGAGACCATTTAAAGACTCAGAAACCCTTTGCAGGTGTTATGGCTTACTTAGCTGATTAGAGTGGGACACTGAGCCTAGAATATTGCACCTTTTCACAATATTCTAATTTACTAAGATTGTGGATTTGGGGTTTTTATGAGCTGTAAGCCATAATCATTGCACTCACTATCTTGCTTTGCATGTAATGCGTCTATCTCATATATTAGTTTCCCCTTTTACATTGCATTACTGAAATAAATTAACTTTTGCACAATATTCAAATTTTTAGAGTATCACCTGTAGTTCAGGAGTTCACTCAAAGCCTAATACTGACCTAACTTATTTGAAAGCAAGTTAGACAATTTAAAGGGACACTATAGTGTCTATAGTCAGTCCTAACAGGCTTTTCAATACAAACATTCAGAGAAAAGGCAGTGTTTACATTGCTGTGTAGTAACACCTCTAGTTGCTGTCAATCAGATGGCCACTAAAAGTGCTTCCTATCCCAGTGCTGCACTATATGCAGCACCTACATCCAGCATTGCAATGCTCTGCATGGAGACACTGAACTCTCCCTATGGACATGCACTGATGCAACACATCTCTAGGAGGAGCTACTGACTGGCGCAGTGTGGCATTTTTCCAATGGGAAAGCATTGAATTGGCTGAGATCATCAAATTGATCTGGACCAGGCAGTGCCAGCTGCTGAGAGACCGGCACGGTGTAGGAAAAAAAGTAGGTATGGAGATGCTGACCGCTTCCCATAGAGATGCATTGATTCTAATGAGGAGATGCTGATTGGCACAGTACTGCATTTTGCTGCTTTTGTGCAATTGGGTAAGCATTGGATTGCCTGAGATCATCAATATTGATGATCTCAGCCATGGAGGTGGGACTCGGGAGAAAAGGTAGGTAAAATACCTTTTCACTGCATTCTAAGGGGGCCGGGGACCTAAACAGCCACAATACATTCCCAGCACAATAGTGCTCCTTTAAGTTAAACCTTCACATAAATATGTTGCAATATTGTTTAACCCCTTAAGGAATGAGCCAAACGTACACGATGTGATCAAAACAAAACGTAAACAAAACCTGGCACTTGCGCTATATGTCTGTTCAGGCATAATTCACCTCTTTCATATTATGTGCACCCACACTTATTATATATCTTTTTATTCAGGGAAAACCAGGCTTTCATTTAACATCAAATATTTAGGTATGAAGCATAATAATAAAAAATGTGAGAAAATATTATTTGTTTTAGTTCTACGTGACATTTTAACTGTGCATGTTATAATACTGTTTGCTTTTACTGGAATAAAATACACATATTTGTATTCAGCGATGTCTCACGTGTAACACAGCACCCCTATGTACAGGTTTTATGGTGTTTTGTGACGTTACATGGTCAAATATAGCATGTTACATTTTTCATTTTTTTCACATTGAAATTCGCCAGATTGGTTACGTTGCCTTTGAGACCGTATGGTAGCCCAGGAATGAGAATTACCCCCATGATGGCATACCATTTGCAAAAGTAGACAACACAAGGTATTGTAAATGGGGTATGTCTGGTCTTTTTTTTAGTAGCCACTTGGTCACAAACACTAGCCAAAGTTACTTCAGGCACTGTTGTGGTTATGGTGCTAGGACTGCTGTGCGCCCCTCTGATGTAAGTAAAACCATTTGCTAATGTCTTCACAACTTACATGTATTCACTTCTTTCATGAATTCCAGAAGCAGTCTGCATTGAGGTAAGCCCTGGTAAGCTGGTAGTTTTGATGCATCAAGTGTTCCTTTAATAAAGCAGCACAAATATGCAACACCTTTAATCCAAGAGGACTTTCACGCATGCAACACTCACTGCTATTTCTTTTAAGAATGATGATGATGAAACTTTACTTTCTACATTTATACCTCGATTATTAGAAACTGGATTCCTCCTGGTAGGAATATATCCAATTTATTCGCACCATACACACAAATAAAACACAAATCGAATAAAACCAATGGCTAAATAAATGTCTAAATACAGCACTGACGCGTTTTGACCAGCTAAGGGTCTTTTTCAACGTGCAAAAAAGATGCTGTAATCATTGTCAGAATTATTTCTCCCGAGTATTTATTTCAACTTGCCTATAAAATTGGCAAGTAAAATAAATGCAAGAACACAAAATACTAGACGAGTACAAATACAATTAGCAAATGTTAAAAAAACAAGAAAGAAAAACCAATATGGACACAAGACACTGTATATCAACAGTAAAAAGATTCTTATATGTGATAACCACTAATTAACATTGAAATTATAATGTCACATATTAATGAAACATTTAAAAAAAAAACATTAAAACTGTGAAAAAGGCTTCATTGCAAATTTTAATACAAAAGAGCAATTTCACTGTGCTGCTATGAAAAGAGCAGTACCCAAAGGATTGACTTTAATACAGAGGAACCTTGTACTGATTGCTTGAAGCAATCACATGTTAGAAATGGTTCTACATATATAAATATAATTTTCTAAGTATTCACGCACATATTTACTTAGTCAGTATATCTATTATAGTAATACAAACAAACTTACCTTGCGCAAATATGATTGCAGACCACGGATTAATCTTTTCAGAATCTCAAGTGATCATTTTCTTCAGTAACTACATGTTCCCTTTACAAAAAACACTGAAATGGCTGATGACATACAAACATGATAGAAAGCAAGTTTATGTGTAAGTCCCTAAATATCATTTGTTTGTTTCTTACTTATAAGCTCTGCAAACTGATCGCAGCCAGAGAGCAGAGTATCATGTAAAGGTCTTAACTTTCCCGTAATGTGCAGACATACAGATTGTGTGTCACAAAAATATGCATGACTGTGTCTTGTTGCTGCGTTGGGACAACATTCATGTAAAAACCTGTTTAGCATGTCTACTAAGTCATTACATCCGCATTGTTCACCAGTTGAGCATGCTACAATATAACTGTACTGTGTTTAAATAAACAAACGTAACTAATTTAGGGTATAACAAATTTAAAGGGTTATTCCAACCACCATGACATGTTCAGTGATTTGAGGTGATCATGGTGGTAGGAGACAGAATGTGTGTGTTTTGGCTTGAAACACTGCACATACTAAAATATTTGTAATTGTGTGCTGGGGGCTAGTAGGCACTCACAGCACACGTGACATTGGCAGCGGCTTCCAATGTGAATTCTGTGCATATTTTGCATCTGTCAACAGTACACAGTGCATGCGGACAACTGGCATAGAAATCTTACCCCTTGCAGGTAGTGTGCCTGCAAGGAGAAGATTGTTTCTTCCTTCCAGTGTTGCCTTAAGTATTTTAATATTTTTAAAAACCCTCTTTCTTTAGTCACTCCCTCCCCTTTCCCTCACTGGCCTTGGGCACACACATGTGCTCTGAGCCAGCGTAACCGGCCAAGCTCTGCAAACCAATTAAAATACAGAATAGTAGATGCAGCAGCCCAAAATAGTGCTGTTGGTATTATTAAACAATTAAACTAATTTAAAGAAAAAAAGGATTAACCATTTCAGTAATATATATTACTGCTTTGTAGAAAGCTGTGTCTTTCTTTCTTTCTTTCTTTCTTTCTCTCTCTCTGTTTCTTTTTTTCTTTCTTTTAGATCATTTGAATGATGTGTAGCACTCTTTGGCATAACACTGTCTAGCAGGGCCGGTTCAAGGATTTTTGGCGCCCTAGGCAAAATAAAAATTTGCCGCCTCTCGCGTGACATCACAATGCCCCACCCATATGATCTGCCAAATGAACTAATGCCAGTGCTGCACACAGTGTGTCTTTACATTAAAAAGCCTGCAGGGCTGTGCTTATGGAATGTAGTGAATAGGGAAACCAGTTTGTGTAGGTGATGTAGTGTGTGTGTAGTGGATGCAGTGTGTTTTTGTGTAAGGGATAGAAATCAGTGTGTTTTTGTGTGTAGGGGATGTATTGTGTGTTTCTGGATGTGTGTAATGGATGCATTGTGTGTTTCTCTGTGTTTAAGGGAAGTATGGTGTGTTTCTGTGTGTGTATGGATGCATTATGTGTTTCTGTGTATGTATAGGGATGCATTGTGAGAGTGTAGTGAGAAAAAGAGAGTTTGTGGGGTAGGATAGGGGCTGAGTCTTTGTGCTTCTATTTCCCTCCTTCCTCAGCCTCTCTCCCCTGTTGCCCTTTATAGCTCTCCCCTCCTGTCCATTAGAGCTCTCCTCTCCTGTCCATTACTGCTCTCCTCTGCCCCACTATCCCTTAGTGATCTCCCTGTAGGATGCGCCGGCCCTGCTGTCTACTGGAGTATCTAACCTTTGGCACTTCAGCTGTTGAGGACAACATCGCCCTTAATGCTCTTTCAACCATGATGCTGGCAAAGCATCAACGGCGATGTCTACAACATCTGGAGTGCTGAAGGTAGCCAACACCCTAATTTCTGTATTTGTTTTTGCAATAAGACTTTGAGCATGTGGGATGAAATGAGTACATTTTACAAAATAGTCTTAGATAGTTAGATACAATGTTCTTATGTTTACATATAAATTATCTCATTTATAGAGGGGTAATTGCAATTAGGCTGAACTAGCTGATTCAATATAATTCTTCTACTCATCTATAGCTGGACTATATTTCCTAAATGTTGCATTTCAGCTTTCAGCTCACGTCAGTTAGGTGGCTAAAGGATAACTAGGGCTGCAGACAAGAAAACTGCAACTTTTAAAAGCTGTTTGCCCCAGCTTGTACATTAAATCTGCACCAATGGAAAAAAAAAATTAAATGCATACATATTTTAATTTAGGGTATATCTACTTTGGTATATCTACTAAACAGTGATTTTTATTTATTTTTTATTTGGGTAGTGGAGTGTCCCTTTTACTTATTGTGTGATACCTTTTGCATCATTTGTGATTGCGATAATAGCAGCTACCTATGGTTTTTCCATTCCTCTACCTCTCCCCATAAAAACAACAAAATATCATATTTTACTCGGTATGCTTGTAAATCATTGTTGTAGAAGTGGCACATCATTAATACTGATGCTGAAATGTCACTACATTCATGCGAAAGGAATTATATTACAGCATAGTTAAACTATGTGCTATTTATAACAACACTGCAAGGATAAGGTTAGGGAGATGATATAGGGTTGAAGAGCTAGGTTTGGATGAGGAACATTGGGTTAGATGAGTCTAGAATTGGGGTGTATATCGTTAGCAGGAGCTTCCCTAGCGAGAATTTTGAGATTGTTGAATTTTGAGATATATAGTGCTTGTTGGTTGCAATTTATGTGCTATAGTGCTGCCAGTCTATTAGTGCAGTATTGGCAACTTTGTGGCATAGCTATATTGACATAAGCCTTATTATGGCAACATGTGAACGCCAGCCAAGAAGGCTGTCACAAAAGCCATTTGCACCATGAATACTGGACAAAAATGCCGAGTTCAAAGGGACACTCTAAGAACCAAAAAACAGGGGCATCATCAGAGGTGACGCAGATCCAGGATCTAGCTCCCGACTGGGCTCGAGAACGCCTCAGGTCTCATTTTAGCCTGTATTCATTCTGAGCACCGAGTCACCTGTTCCTCATCTGGTCAGGGGCTCATGGAGGAAGGCTCTGTATATTTTAAGTTAATCACTGAAGTTCCAGCAGTCTCCCTGTGGGGGATCCGTAATGTATGCCCCCAAAATGTAAAATTAGAGTGATTTCCCCTCTGCTCCTCACTAATAAAACTCAGCTTCTTGCAAGCATGGATATGGTGAAACGTCCAGGCCATGAGCCCTTCACACTGCACTGCAGAACAGATTTTCAGTTTTGAGCTGTTAAAGGAATCACTGCTAATAGTATGAGGTTTGCATACCTACCAAGTTTGCCTATTTTGGGCACAAATCCCTATGTCTATCCTATTAACATTGGTGCTCCATATTTAACACAGAGATACATAATATATTTAATAGAAAATATTTAGATATCAACTCCCTTCTGGTCCAGTGCCTCATGTTCTCAGCATCATAGCTGTCACACTTCTGTAACACCCATCTCAGGTTCGAACACGCTCTGCCCTTGCTCTTCTTTCAATTGCTCTTCCCTTCGCAATGAGCTGTACCACAGTGGAGGAGAAAAGTATAAGCCAAGTTAACAGCTTGACGATATGTCTGACATGAGGCACTGGACCGGAGGGGAGTTGATATCTAAATATTTTAAACTGTTCGGCCCAAATTCAGACAAATTGCAGTTAAATATAAGCCATGTATAATCCAGACTTAACTGCAATTTGTCTGAATTTGGGCCGAACAGTTGATTGTCAGAATTCCCAAACTCCTAGCCTAAATGTATCCGAATCACAAACCAAACAAAACATGCAATGGACAAGAATGTTCATTTTGATTTGTTATTCAGAATTCGTTTGGATGTAAGCATGTTTTTGTATAGAATATGTGTGTGTATGAATGTAGGGGAATGTTATATGGTAATATGTGTGTAGCGTTGGAGAGCTGAATGCACATATACATTTACACTGCCACATACACACATCTGAATACACATGCAGATACACTGACATACACTGACATACACACTGACCACCATACAGATACAAACACTGACACACACACACACACAGATACACCGGTACAGAAAAGTAGATACACAGACACATACTGACACACATACAGATCCACAAACAAACACAAACATACACACTAACAGATACACAGATACATATACTGACACAACATTATGGTGCACAGTCACACACAATAGAACACATGCAGATACACAGATACACACAATGACACTCATACAAATACTGATACACATACAGATATACAAACACAGATGCACTGGGGCACACAGTGACACACAGATACACAGACACACATATAGATACACTGAAACACATACACACAGATCCACAGGCCCACATACATACACCCAGATAGATACACTGACACACATACACACACAGACAGACATACAGATACATAGACACACTTGCACACACATACAGACACCTGATAGATGCACAGACACACAGATAGATACACATACATGCAAAATGTACACAATTTAAGCCTGTCACTTTCTCTCAGTGCTGCCATCTTTAAAGGGGCCTGGTTGTGCTATTAAAGGGCCATAGCGCAAGAGCGGGCCCCTGAAGACACATTAGTGCATGAGCCACCCAATGGGCTCCCTAAGCAGCTGCATCGGCATTAGTTCAGCCACTGATTGTAAGATTGTATGCGCAAAGCCTTCTTCCCCTTTCTATAGCTATTGGTAAATGGCTGCGGAATATGTTATTGCTATATAAATGCTAATAATAACAACGTTCAAATTACGCTATTATGGACTAAAATGTTAAATTCAGTTTCAACTTATTTTAAAAACTCTTGCCGATCTAGACATGCATGAATAACTTGTGAAACTTGATCTGGATAACTTTGTGGATATGTATTTGGATACCTCTGAATCCAGAGAATGTTGCCTTATTGGTAAACATTGCACAATCAACCTTGCCTTTTTTGCTTCGATGTATCATACCTAAAACTTTGTGCATGATATATTTGGCTTTACTTACCTGCAACTGAGTATATTGATATAATCCATTATTCCAGCCTTGCACAAATAAACAGTTTAAGATGTATATATCAGTGCAGACTATGGTTAGAAGTAGTAGAACTAATGAAGAGAAAAAGAAAGAAAAACCTTGTTCTCTATAGAAAGGGGTAGCCAAAAGGTAAAGACCCTCATCTGTTGTACAATTCCCACCATTCCTTGCCAGCTGGGGATCTATAGTTTACCTATCCTTGTAGGGTTGTATTTGTGTGCAGTGTCTTTGTGTTTTAATACAAGGTTGTTTCTGTGTGTGTGTGTGTGTGTGTGTGTGTGTGTGTGTGTGTGTGTGTGTGTGTGTGTGTGTGTGTGTGTGTGTGATTGTGTGGGTGCATTTACATGTAGAGTTGGTGTTTAAAGTAGGGGGTGAATTTTATGTAGTGTTGATGTTTGAATGTGGGGGCGTATTCACATATACTGCAAAACCCCAAAATGATACATTCACAGATGCACAAAAGCAAATGAGTACACTCAGGGTTATTTACTAAGGAAGAAATGCTGTGAACTGAAAATGAATGTCTTAATTTAGGCCAAGATAGTCCAACTGGAAAACTTCTCCAAGTCAGCTCTATATACAATTCAGCTATTTTGGCCTTAAATTTGATTTCACTTTCAGAAACCCACAGTTCTCAGTTTAATAAATGACACACACTGAAATAAAGAAAAAGAAAAAAAAAAGCTGCTGCACAAAGGTGGTAACATGGTCAACATGTTCTGATTTGGCAGGTGCCTGGTCCTGCTCTGTTAAATGAGTTCTAGCTTGGGGATATTTATTTTTTCCCAACCCCAGCCTGCATGCTAAGGGACCCATCAGGTGGTTAATGTGTCATCAGTGACCCAGTTGTGTGCTGCGGCCCTAAGAGAGCCAGCCTTTGACCCCCAAAAGCCTCAGCAGAAACCACCCTCCTCCACCCAAAAGGTAGGAAACAGGAGGGTGGATAAACATTGTAAATTCTGCCCAGCATGTGTGTCTGTATGTGTGTCACTGTGTGTATCTATGTGTCTGTCTATCTGTATATGTGTCAGTATTTGTATATGTGTGTCTGTGTATCTGCATGTGTGTCACTGTGTGTTTCTGTATGTTTGTCAGTATTTGTAGTGCATGTTTGTGTATCTGTATGAATGTCACTGTGTGTTTATGTATATTTGCATGCATGTCCATATACACACAAATACTACCGTGCATTCAAATGTCAACACTACATACAAACACACCCCTGTATTCAATTGTCAACACTTAATTCAAACACACCTCTGTATAAACACACGCATTCAAAAACCAACTCTACACAAAGATGTACGCCTGCATTCAAATGTCAACACTACATACAAACATACCCCTACATTCAAAAGCAAACACTACACACAAGAACACAGCTGTTTTTAAATGGCAACAGCTCATAAAAACACACACCTGCATTCAAATGCCAACATGCTTACATTCAAATACGCAAACATTGCTCAGTACTAAATACAACCCTGCAAGGATGGGCAAATGGTAGATGGGGCATCTTACACTTGACATAGATGGGGATCTACACTTTTGGAAAAACATTTGAAATAGAGGGGGCCCAAAGTGATTCTTGCTCCATGCCCTTTCTTTGTCAGTTCCGCCACTCAAATGATGGGCATGATGCAGATCTATTTTGTAAAATAAACCAGTTCTGGAAAACAAATACATTTATAAAAGAAAAAAGGTGTTAAGAAACATGTAAGCTCGATGGAAACAAGAAATGTATCTAGTGCTCAATAGGAAATACAATTAAGCCAATGTAACATAATATTGCACCAGTCCATTAAAAGTATCACTTGTAGTGTTAACAGACACAAAGAAAATAATTTAGTTACAAAGTTACTCACCATGTTCTGCCAAGGTTTTATTTATAAACAATAAGTTTGTGACAAGGTTTATAAGATGTAGCAATTGAGAAGAAAATGATGTTGTAGCTGGTACAAGCATAATGATTTCAGAAGCTGGAATACACTACAAAGTTGTCAGGTAAGAAAAACATACTCTGAGGAATTTCATGAGGTTGCGCAGTAATGGTTAGTGTTCTACTTATGAGATCTAAATTACCCAATAGGTTTTATTATTGGATGGGTCAATGCAACCTTTTATTTATCAGAGTTCAATTAAACTTAATTCAGAAGCTGTCAGATATGGAAGTCCAGTAAGGCCATGTATTGTAATATTTTTTATAACTTGTCTCAAGCAAACAGGTTGTTTTCTTGAGGTATTACTTCAGAAAAATATAAAAAATACATGGTCTCTCTGGGCCTCCATAGTCACAAGTGTATATTTAAAGATATATGAATGCAAGTAATCTTGAATCATTTGTGCCAATTTTATACAGTATATATATATATACACATGCTGCCTTGACCACCAAGATAAAGTTTAAATCATGCACATATGTACAGAACAATAATTGTTAGAATTACAAATTAAAGTTGACCTGTCATGTGTTTATTCCCTGTTTACTTTCCTTACCTTTAAAGGTTATAATCATCCCCCATATTGCCACTTGCCTTATTTATATTTATTTTATTTTATTCCTTGTGCTGCATCTCAATATCTTGGAGCGGCCATTTTATGCTCCTCTGTTTGTGATGTCTGCTTTTTGCCCGTCTGTGGGACAACTGACACCGAACCTTGCTTTAAGTCCAGCCCGTTGTCAAGTTCTGTCAATTTGACTACTATACATAACTTTAGTCCTCAGGAAAAAGTTTAATCACATTTAGACACATATGTAGCAGCATATTAGGTAAAATTTGGATTTAATGACATAGACACTTCAATACCATGTAGATGCATTTAGGAGGATATATATTATAAGATAATAAATATGTGAGAAACTTATTGAAATAAATCAATAACATATACAGGATTCAGTGGAAATGAGAATCTACAGAGCACATCAAATGAAATAACATTTGGATAGATGGTCTCTCTTTCTTTAAAATATAAATGTATCAGCTAGTCAGGTCATTACCTCCTGTCAAATAAGGTAGGTAGAGTACATAGGCTGCTGAGATAATAATCTAGTATAGGTTTAAATAGAGTACAAAACCAATATACAAAACCAATATACAAAATATTAGATCCCTCAAAGGGTTAAAGTACAGTGCCACAGACAGGTACTATTTAAAATTTATTAGTACAAAATAAACTGTCCACAAATAAGCACATACTGTGATAAAAATATAAAAAATATAAAACTACAAATAGAACAGTCCCAAAAAGAGTAGCAAATGAAAACAGCACCAGTACCAGGTATGACAGACTTCGTGTCCAAAGATGTTGAAATCACTTTCTTGCCGACCGGACAGAAGTGGATAAAGGCTTCCTCGTGCTGTGTATCACTGGATTCTGGCCGCGTGCGTTCCACTGCGGCTCAGGATGCGTTTCAAAAGTGCTTGCTCTCAGGGACCGATGTGTGTCGATATGAAGATGCCACCTTACGCATTTCGTGATCTCCGATCACTTCGTCAGAGGATGATAATGAATGTATGTTGTTATGAAACCTAAAGGGCAAATATGGGCCAAATAAAGAAATAAAGAGACTTAGAGGGTTATTAACTAAAGTCTGAATGGCACTGTACCAAATGGGGCAAAACCATTCACTGCTGTATGTGGTCCTTCAGACTACAAAACCCAGACACTGTTGATGGAATTTAGCAATGTCTGTATTTTGTAAGTCAGGTACTGAATAGGAATGAATTTGGTCAGGATTTAAACTTTACTGAACGCCGCCGGATGGCTAAAATCCAGTCTGAATGGATTAAATCAGGGCCCGGAGGCAGTCTGCGAGCAAATACTTAAAAATCCCTTGTCTGCATGAGGGTAATTATGTGGTACCTGGCCAGAACTTGCTAATCAGCCACTAGCCAATGGATGGATAGAGGCAAGGATGTAGTCACAAGTTTCACTGGATCACAATACCAGAAGCCATAAAATTTAATGACAAGCCAAATCTGGAAACCTCAGTACAGATAAGTCAAACAGGACGTGTCAAACATAAGTTTTAATAAGTGGCCTTTAGCTTTTATATGGCTGAGATCAAGCATCAACTTGCCTTCACTAAAAGGTGCAAGTATGCATGTTCAGTCGAGTTTCAGTGCAGTTGAATTGATGTATACATGGCCTAGTATAAATTGAGCAGAGTGGAGGAGAGCATCTTTGGATGTGCTGTCAGGGTGAGCATAGAGGTGAATATTCCAAACATACAGATGCAGGTATATTTTTAAGAAAACAAAATCCTGTGTTTTATAAAAGCATACAGAGTCCCAGACTAACCAAACAATGTTTAACATAAGTCTGTATGTGGCTATAAGACTACAAACAGTAAACAGTGTAAAATCTGTTTGGGTCCTGGTGAGCGGAGTCAAGGGCAGAGCCAATGGGGGCGGCAAATGAGGCTTTGCCTAGGGTGGCAACATACCTTGCACCAGCCCTATGTGTGTGTCTGTCATGGGGTGTCTGTCTGTCATGGTATGTGTCAGTCATGGTGTGTGTCAGTCATGGTGTGTGCATGTGTGTGTGTGTGTCTGTCTGTGTTATGGTGTGTGTGTCAGTCATGGTGTGTTTATGTGTGTGTGTCAGTATATGTGTGTGTGTCATGGTGTGTGTGTGTGTGTGTCTGTCATGGTATATGTGTGTGCTTGTGTTTGTCTATCATGGTATCATGGGAAGAGAAGGAAACGTTTGTACGTATTTTTTTTTGTAATACTTATATTATAAAGTAAATTAAAACATATATTCAACATATTGAATTTTTAAAGGGGTTGGAGACAAAATGACATACAGCAGCAGTTACAGAAAATAGTAGATAATGAGGGCCCAGCTTATGAGAGCTTATGTTTAAATGATTCATGAACTCTTCTTTTTTAAGTGCTGATGTTTCACTTATTTACTAATGGTGGACCTACATTACCACAACTAAGTACATCAGCCTTCTGCAATCCTTTTACGATCACGTGGTTAAGATAATGGTACTTCTGTATTTGGATTGTGATGAAACATAAGCTCCTTTAAGTGATGTTGCAATGTGTTGTTACAAGGGTCTAGAAATTACTTACTCTTGCAATGTATATGTTGCATGATGGGGCACTCAAAAGATTACTGGGTCTAATTTATAACGATTATTTATCATTCCATTGATAATAAGCTAGCATAATCAGTTCAAAATGTTTTTTTTTTTTTTTAATAAGTATAGTAAAACAATGGTTTGATACATCAGTAATCTGGAAAAATTTAAAATTGTAACTCAAACTATAGCTACCTATACCTGAATTAAAGGGACACTACAAGGACAAACTAACTTGAGCTTAATGAAGCAGTTTTGGCATATAAAGCAGGGTTTTCCAAATTCTAGTTGTCCAGATGTTGAACTACAACTCCTATGATTCTCTAGATACCCAGGCACACACTAGATCCTTTACCAACTTTGGATCACCTACACACATACACACACTAGTCCCTTATATACACACTCTCTACAACACCTAGACATACATACATTAAATTAAACCACAAAGACAACAAGACCGAAACCAACCTATTTACACAATACCACACACACAATCCCACAAGCAGGTCCAAACACATGCACAATACTCTGTCCTGGCATTTTTGTCTCCTGGTATCCCATTTTTGGAGACACCAGAGAAGAGTTTCAAGCAAACACAGTGCAAGCATGTTATTAAATTTGCTTGTGCTGTGCAGAACAAATACAGAGTCCTTTTTTCTCTGTGCATGGTCTGCCCAGGAAGAGCATTGAACCAACATGCTCACTTTGTGTTGGGGCGTGCTTGTCATTGATGATGACAAAACACACCCTATCTGGCCCCACCCCCTTCTAATGGGGGCCACTGTGATTTAAAAATGCCTGGGCCAAATTTTTTCCCAGTCCAGCCCTGAAAGCACCATTTTGATTAGTGCTACCTCTTGTTCTGGAAGCTCCATGCAATGTTGTGGCTGGATTCCCCCCTTTTTCCAAACCATGCTTCATTCATTAAATGTAGTAAGAAAAAAATGGAAATTATAAGGAGGACATGAGGATGGATATTGCTATTCACAAGACCGTGCAATCCGGATGTCAGGGTACCTGCGGTCTCTACCTCCGAAAGAGGTAGAGACTTAGCTGTTCCTCCATCCAGACGGCCTGATGGCTCCCTTCCCCACGGTCTATCCGGTCATGCAAGGCCGGCCGCGAGGGAGTGACTGCCTTTTACAGCATCTAGGCAGGAAGTTGTCATCAGGACACTCCTCCGGAACGACCTGTCACTCAATTGCTGCAGGACCAATCAGGACGCCTCGGAGGCGTGGTTACTGCTCTGAACAGGGTATTTAACAGAGCTTCGTTCATTAGCTCATTGCCCTGTCGTGGTTCTAGCTTGTTCTAGTCACTCAGTGCTTGTGTATTCTATTATCCCTTTTGGTTTTGACCCGGCTTGTTTACCTTACTCTGCTTATCTCTGTTACCCTTGATTCGGCTTGTCTCTCGCTTACCTGTCTTCTGTTACCCTCGACCTCGGCTTGTCTTTGACCATTCTATACTGTACTACTTACGTTAGTCCGGCCATTCTAAGGTCCGGTATACGTATCTGGCTACTGTTTGTACTCTGCGTGTTGGATCCCTGTCCCGATCCTGATATTACGACAGGGCCAATGGATCCTGCAAGTACAAACAGTCAGCTTGCTTCTCCTGATCCTAGGTTTGAAGCCATGGATCACAGAATGGATCAGATGGCGCTTGCGCTACAGGCTCTATTATCTCGTGCCAATAACCCACCAGAGGAGATACGTAATACCCCTGTTTCTCCTGTCGGTTCAGGTCTAGAGGTAGCCACAGTGGGTGCTTCTTCTCGCATTACCCCCCCAGTACGCTATGGTGGGGCTCCTGAGAAGTGTCGTGGTTTCTTAAACCAAATTAGTATCCATTTTGAATTGCAACCTCGCTCTTATCCTACAGATAGGGCAAAGGTAGGATTTATTATCACCCTACTTATTGAGAAAGCTCTGAGATGGGCCAACCCATTATGGGAGAACGATAACCCATTAGTTTATAACTATAACGCCTTTGTAGCTGCTTTTAGAAGAACATTTGACCCTCCAGGTAGAAAGGTTAATGCAGCCAGATTACTGTTGCGTCTGAAACAGGAGAACCGAACACTGGTGGATTATGCACTAGAGTTCAGGTCTCTGGCGTCAGAGGTCAAGTGGAATGAGCAGGCGTATATGGATGTATTTTTGAATGGCTTATCTGAAGTAATCCTTGATGAGGTTGCTACCAGAGAACTCCCTGAGAATTTAGAGGATTTAATTTCGTTCATCTCTCGTATAGATGAACGTTTAAGAGAGAGACAGAACACTCGAGAGAGGAACCGGAGACCTTCTTTTAGGTTAGCCCCCGCTTTTCCAAGTCCTGACTCCACGGTATCTTTGCTTCCTGAACCTATGCAGATAGGGTATACCCGCCTCTCTGAGGAGGAAAGACAGTACAGGAGAAGAGAGGGTTTGTGTATGTATTGTGGAGCTAAGGGTCATTTACTCTCAAACTGTTCTAACCGCCCGGGAAACGCTCGCACCTAAGTCTCTCTAGAGGACAGGCCTTGGGTGTTTCTATTTTGTCCTCTACTCCTAATTATAAAGATCACAGGCTTCTGATACCAGTTTCCTTAACTTGCGGGAGGGAAGTAGTAAGGGCTATGGCTTTGATAGATTCCGGTGCTGCTGAGAATTTTATCGACCAAGCCTTTGCTAGTAAAAACAATTTCCCATCCCAGCTAAGGGAGACACCCTTGGCCGTTGAGGCCATAGATGGTAGACCACTACTAGACCCTGTTATCTTTCGTGAGACCATACCCATTGAGTTAAATGTTGGTATCCTACACGTGGAGAATTTATCTCTTCTGCTCATTTCGTCTCCTTCCGTTCCCATAGTTCTGGGGTACCCATGGTTGAAAGAACATAACCCTATTATTGATTGGGAGTTAGGGGAGATACTCTCGTGGGGCCAGGGCTGCCAGGATCGGTGTCTGTGCAAGGTTTCTCCATTAGCTAATATTAACATACAGGAGAATCCTACTCAGTCCACAGAAAGACAAATACCAGACCTTTACCTAGACTTAAGGGCAGTGTTTGACAAGAAGAATGCCGATTCTTTGCCGTCACACAGGTCATTTGACTGTAAAATTAAGCTTCTACCCGGGACTATGCCTCCGAGGGGCCATGTATATCCTTTGTCTGTTCAGGAAAACTCGGTTCTAGAGGAGTATATTCAGGAGAATTTAGAAAAGGGATTCATCAGGAGGTCTTCTTCTCCGGCTGGGGCGGGGTTCTTTTTCATTAAGAAGAAAGATGGCACGCTGAGACCTTGTATCGATTACCGAGGCTTGAATAAAATAACTGTCAGAAATGCCTATCCCATCCCACTGATTACCGAGTTATTTGATCGTCTTAAGGGCTCCAAAATCTTCACCAAGTTGGATCTCAGAGGGGCTTACAATTTGGTGAGAATCCAGCAAGGTCACGAGTGGATGACGGCATTCAATACCCGGTATGGCCATTACGAATACACTGTTATGCCATTTGGACTATGCAATGCTCCTGCAGTATTTCAAGAGTTGATTAATGAGGTACTTAGGGAGTTTCAGCATGATTGTGTTATTGTTTACCTGGACGACATACTAATACACTCTAAGGAGATTGAGACTCACCATAGACAGGTCAGAAAGGTGTTACACCAGCTTCTGCAACATGGTCTATACTGCAAATTGGAGAAGTGCAGTTTTGATCAGTCTCAGGTAGACTTTCTTGGGTACGTGATTTCTGGGGAAGGTTTTAAAATGGATCCTCGTAAACTCCAATCTATTTTAGACTGGCCTTTGCCCAAAGGACTCAAGGCTATCCAAAGGTTTATTGGTTTTTCCAACTACTATAGGCGCTTCATTAAGGGTTACTCCTCTATCATTGCGCCTATTACCAATATGACGAAACAAGGGGCTGATACTAAGATCTGATCTGAGGAAGCTCTTGGTGCTTTTAAGACTCTCAAGGAACTTTTTGCCTCAGCTCCCATTCTACTTCATCCTGATACGACTCTGCCTTTCTTGCTCGAGGTCGATGCTTCTGAGACAGGAGTTGGGGCTGTTCTGTCTCAAAGGTTAGGGGTTGATAAACCGTTACACCCTTGTGGTTTCTTCTCTAAAAAAATTTCTGGGCCTGAGAGCAGATATGACATCGGGGAGAGGGAACTGTTAGCGGTCATTAAGGCTTTAAAGGAGTGGAGACATTTACTGGAAGGGACACTACACCCTGTTACTATCCTAACGGATCATAAGAACTTGTCTTATATTGGGGAGGCTAAGCGCTTGTCCGCCAGGCAGGCTCGCTGGGCTTTGTTCCTCACTCACTTTAATTATGTACTTACGTATAGACCTGGTTCTAAGAACTCTAAAGCCGATGCTTTGTCTCGTCAATATGAACCATCCACTATAACTGAACCACTTCTGTCCTCCATAGTTCCTAAGGGGAATATCATCGCGAACACGAATCTCAGGATTCACTCTCCATTGCTTTCTGAGATCATGAAGTTTCAGCATTTGGCACCCAAACAGACTCCTGGGGATCGACACTTCGTTCCTGCCGCTCTCCAACTGGAGGTGCTACGCTGTCTCCATAACAGCAAGGTGGCTGGGCATCCTGGCATCCGCAAGACTTATGCGCTGGTCTCTAAAGATTTTTGGTGGCCTGACTTATATAAGGATATTAAAGAATTCATCGGGGCATGTGAAGTTTGTACCAAGACCAAGCTACCCCATTCGCTTCCATGCGGATTTCTGCACCCTTTAGAGGTTCCTGAAAAGCCTTGGTCCTGTCTGGCAATGGACTTCATTGTTGATTTGCCTATCTCTAAAAAGCAGACTGTCATCCTCACTGTGGTGCCGTCCATGAAGTTTGCTCCTCGATATATCGGACCTTACAGGGTACTGTCTCAAATTAACCCAGTTGCGTATCGTTTAGCGTTGCCTAATGCCTTACGCATTCCTAATTCATTTCATGTTTCCTTGCTAAAACCATTAATATGTAACAGGTTCTCCTCCAAGATCGCCCCTCCCCGCTCAGTTCAGGTGGAGGGTCAGGAGGAGTATGAGGTCAATTCCATCGTTGATTCTCGAATCTCCCGGAGGAAACTGCAATATCTGGTCGATTGGAAGGGTTATGGTCCTGAGGAGAGAAGTTGGGTACCTCAGGAGGAGGTGCATGCTCCCCGTCTCCGCAGGGCGTTTCACTCTCAAGTCCCTTCTCGCCCTGGTGTATTCCGCCCGGTGGGCGTATCTGAGAGGGGGGGTACTGTCAGGGTACCTGCGGTCTCTACCTCCGAAAGAGGTAGAGACTTAGCTGTTCCTCCATTCAGACGGCATGATGGCTCCCTTCCCCACGGTCTATCCGGTCATGCAAGGCCGGCCGCGAGGGAGTGACTGCCTTTTACAGCATCTACGCAGGAAGTTGTCATCAGGACACTCCTCCGGAACGACCTGTCACTCAATTGCTGCAGGACCAATCAGGACGCCTCGGAGGCGTGGTTACTGCTCTGAACAGGGTATTTAACAGAGCTTCGTTCATTAGCTCATTGCCCTGTCGTGGTTCTAGCTTGTTCTAGTCACTCAGTGCTTGTGTATTCTATTATCCCTTTTGGTTTTGACCCGGCTTGTTTACCTTACTCTGCTTATCTCTGTTACCCTTGATTCGGCTTGTCTCTCGCTTACCTGTCTTCTGTTACCCTCGACCTCGGCTTGTCTTTGACCATTCTATACTGTACTACTTACGTTAGTCCGGCCATTCTAAGGTCCGGTATACGTATCTGGCTACTGTTTGTACTCTGCGTGTTGGATCCCTGTCCCGATCCTGACACCGGATCCACCAATCAGATCGCAAGTGTGCTGAACACTCTCAAAGAGGCCTGCTGACAGAAACAGCATGTGCCAGAATAATGTGAGGGCACACAATGGAGTTTCTTCAATGGTCATGATGGGTAAGAGAATGAAGGGGTTTTGGTGCGAATAAACCACAAGTCACTTAAAAAGACTGTTCTGATCAAATATAGGTTGAGACAAAAAGACAGTAGCCACTCATATACCTGAAGTATGGATGCCAGGTCCATCTACTATTCCAGGATAAATATCATACTCTATCATACTTAGAAGTGTTCACTGCTACACTAAATAGAATTCATACTCATCAACTGGGAACTCAAACAACCTAAAAGGAGCCACCTAAAAGGAATAACGGATTTCCTTTCTCCGTCATATAAACTCTACGTATTGCACTTAATGTTTACTGTAAACAGCAAGAAAAATGAATCCAGCAGCATTAGATGAGACAGTGATGAGGTTAATTTCAAATTAAGGAACTTAGCTCATAGTCATGGTCTGGCAAGGAAGGAAGTTCATGGAGGGGTTGACACCTTGAATTACCTCATCGGTTGACACCAACCTTAGTGATGCCACAGGAGGTATAATCAATGCTTCACTAACACTGGATGTTCTATAGTTTATGTTTTTATAAACTTGTTTTTTTTCTCCTCTCTACCACTGAAATGTCTTCATAAATGTTACCCAATTTATCAAACCTCGTTTACTCTACTCTGAGTGCCTTGGACACATTTCAGGCACGGGGACATTCTTTAATGGATTTCAAGTATAGTATAGCTTTCTCATAACACCCATCTGTTTAAAAAGGTTGACCATCAAAAACTATTACCAGTCATGTATGCAAAAACAAAATCTACACAACTCATAATAGTAGTTTCCATTTAATACAAAGTTATCCATACAATACTACTCAAAGGTAGGTACAATAGAGATATCCCTATACATTACACAGAATGAGTACAATGCAGAGATTTGTATAGAATACACAGAGCCAGTTACAATACAGAGATACCCATTCAATACAAAGAACACAGTAAAATAAGAAGATACCACAAAATATCGAGCACCATATATAAATACATTAAGTAAATCTCTTTGCTGGATTAGACCTCAGGCAGACACTAAGGCTTTAGGGGGAGAGGAAAAGATAATATTATATACTTACATTTGGCAGGGACCAGAAGCTGCGGAGCTCTGTCTGAGTTACTTCCAAGATGGATTCTTGATTTTCTCTCTCTGGTGCTATGGCCAATGATTGCCAACACTCATGGGACATGGGAAGCTGGCTCTGCTGCCGTATGACAACTCAATGGGAGGCCCCTGAGAGTGAAACAGGATAGATTTCAAATCTGTTATTGCATGTTAGTATATATTTTTCCTCATATTTCTTGGCTTACCTCCTCCCTCACCACCACCACCACCAGAAAAAGAATCAACATTGTAAATAATTTTTTTTCCCACATAAGAGCTGAACCAAACAGCCCCTACTGGTGCTAAAGCTAGAATTCAAACAGTTGGAATGAAACGAAAAACATCCTAAATAGTGGCTGTATTTATGACAGGAAAATAGAAAATAATAGTCTTATTCACAATCTATTGATTGGTCGAGTAGCCATGTGCCCATAATATATATATATATATATATATATATATATAAAATTAGATTTGTTTTCTTTAACAGTATGTCTATAGTTAATTTATTCTGACCCGTTTATTTCAGCATTAGTATATATTTGCATTGCATTTACACAGTTCTAATGAAGATAGACAAGAGGCTAAACAAAATGGACTATTTCTTGTCCTTATTCTGGCCTTGTAATCCCACCGTGGGTGGGGGAGCAATCTATAAGTAGATACTAAATAATTCAAAAGCGCAAAACAAACCATTTAGTAAGCAGCAGAGCAACACTAAAATTAAAAGCAATTGGACACACATTTTGAAAAGTTGCTTATTTTACATAATTTACTGTGTAATTGCAAATGCTTCATTTCAAAATGAAATGTGAGGTTTAGTGCATGGTTTGTTCCCTCTGATTGATCCCACGCACACAGAACTGGCACTGCTTTCTTTTGTGTGCTGAAGAAACCAAGGATTGAGGCACGGCTCTCAATATGCTATATAGTGCAAATATCCTAATGTGCAGCCCATTAACAAGATAGCTAAGTATCATGGGAGTTTAAGTACACAGAAGTTATTCTGTCAAAGGTTACCTATCTTTATGCATAACATCTTCCATTAGAAATGTACGTGTGGTTGTTTTTTGAAACAAGAATGTCCAACATTTCAGTAGTCTGGACCAACAACCTAGATCAATGAGAATGTATGTGAGCTCGAAAGTCATCTGCAAAAGTAACAGTCAAAAATGTTCAGGTAATATGTTTGTTAGCTTTTTCTAATCCTCAGTCCTCTCTTTTCTTTTGTTTTGTTTTTTTGCTAACACTTTTTGTTTTAGGCCCCCTTCCTTACATTTCTTTAACGCTCTATATCACTTACTTGCTAAAGACACCCGGAGTCTCGAAACGTTGCCCAGCCTTGGAGGCTGAATAAAACTACAGTTTGACCTTTACATTACTGTGTGCTGAGGACTTTATTTTTTATTTACTAATTTGAAGATTTGTGGAAGAGAAGTCTCCCCTACAGCATAGACACCTAAATATAGGAACTAACAGGTATGCTCCACTTTTCTATTTGCTATACATTAGCACACATAAAACTGTCAGCATAACTCCCCTATGTCCCCATTTAGGAGAGACAGTCCATATTTTGGGCCCAAATCATTCTGTCCCTCTTTTTCTATACTAAAGTCCCTATTTTCTAGCTCCATGTTCAAGCCTCCAATTGTCCTGATTTCGGCGGGATAGTCCTGATATTAGGGTCCTGTTCCGCAATCCAGGGTTTGTTTTCCGGTGTCCTGCTTAAGGGCAGATCAGAGAACTGTCCCCAAAAAGCATAGTGCAGGTGTATCATTAGACTACACCCAGGGCATTAACAGCAAGGAGAGAAATTCAAAATTCCCATTGAAATGCAAGAATGTTTGGGTTCCATGTTTGGTGTTTTTTTTTTTTTTTTTTTTTATTAATGCAATTTGGCTTAGGACAGATGGAACTTTTTCCATTAGAGGGATGCCAAATTAGTAGAAAACAAACCACATCTGGTAAACCAAGATGGTTTTCATAGGGGAAAAGTTTGATTACTTATTCAGAATTTCCCATTGAAATGCGTGGATGTTATGGTCCAAGTTTGGTATCATATTTTGCAATCAATATCATTTGGCTCAGGCCAGACTGATCGTTTTCTATTAAAATGATGAACAATTAGTATAAAACAAACCAAATCTTTGTGAGCCAAGATTGTCATAGGGGGAAAGCTTGTTTACTGATTCAGAATTTTCCATTAAAATGCATTGATGTTACTGTGCCAGGTTTAGTGATCAATATTATTTTACTCAGACCAGATTGAATGTTTTCCTATAGAAGAATTCCCAATTAGCAAAAGAAAAACAAGCTAGACTTAGGTGAGTGAAGGGGGCTTTCATAGGACAAAAACGTGGTTACTTATTCATAATTTTCTGTTGAACTGAAATGTATTGATGTTAGAGCGCCTGGTTTGGTAAATTTTTTTGCGATCAATATCATTTGGCTCAGGCCAGTTTGAACTTTTTCCATTAGGTGGATGCTCAATTAGTAAGAAACAAACGAAATCTGGGTGAGTCAATATTGTTTTGATGGAGGAAGAGCTTAGCTACATGTTCAAAATTTGTTATTGAAATGCATGGATGATAGAATATCAAATTTGGTGCATATTTTGCAATCATTATGATTTGGCTGAGGTCAGATGGAACTTTCGCCTGTAGAGCAATGCCTAATTAGTAAAAAAAAAAAAAAAAACAGATCTGGGTGAGCCCAAATGGTTTTCATAGGGGAGGAGTTTGATTATGCATTAGAATGTCCTAATGAAATGCATGGATGCTTGGGTGCCAAGTTTGGTGCAATATTTTCTGAACAGTATCATTTGGCTCAGGGCAGACTTACATTTCAATTAGAGGGTTGAGCAATGCATAAAAAAAAATAAGCTAAATGTGTGTTTGCCAACATGGTTTTCACCATGGATACATATTTAGAATATCCATGTAAAGTGCAAGGATATTAGGGTTCCAGGTTTTAAGATGAATATAATTTGGTGATTTTGAAATGTTTTGAATGTTGTTTAGTAAAGAAGATGGGGAGCAGAAAGCTAATCTGAATAAGAAGCTGGACAAATAGGAAGCTAACTTCAGCATCATCAAACTCCATAACCCTAAATGTAACCCCTCCTAAAACCAAAATAAACTATTTTCTTTTTCTCCAAATTTAAGTACTCAAAGCCTAAACCTGAAACAAAATCCTTTATCTTAATCATTAAACAAAGCATGCACCTCAGTCAAGGACACCATCAGAATTATTGGGGCTCATTGCAAACCTAAAGACTGGGTCCCCCAACACATACTAAGTCTGCCAGACAGAGACAGTAAAAATACTCTGACACTCTCAGAGAGACACACACATATATGCATCTCAGACCTATCACAGGACACACATAGACACACACTGGTACACACAGATATGCACATACATCTCAATACACAGTGCCAGGCATCCACATTACTAAAAACACTGTCTGTTAAACATATATACAATCACACTGATAACCACACGTACCCTGCTACATACACTATGTTGCACGCATACATTGCTACACATTCACACAAACACACACTGTGCAACATACATATATACACATACATTGATAAACATATATCCAGTTAGATACAATGCTACACACTATACAGCTACTACTACACACATCTACCCACACATAGACTATTAAAAAAAAACCAGCTACAAACATGTACTTTGCTGTAGACACACAAACTATATACATACATAAATACACACGCACACAAAATTAAACTCTTTTATTTAGCCACCATCCTTTTTAATTACCATTTTGCAGCTGGAGTATTACTTCCCTGGGTCAAGTGGGGATCAGGCTAGCACATGGCTTAAAATTGGGGACTGCACACTAACCACATCCCATTTGACTTGCACAAGAACTGGGAGAGTGGGAGGAAATAATTTGACATTTCCCAGCACTGCCATTCAGGGGTAAGGAAGGAGCTGCCAGTAAAGTCTGTTAAGGGGCCCTGATCATACAAGTCACATAAATCGACCAGGCCCCTTAACAGAGTACTGGCTGTCATCCCCTAATGGAGTCCCAGCAAGTAGACAGGAAGAGGCCAATGAGTTGTTACCGTACCGTAACAACACAATGTTCGGGGCCTGTGATCCATACACATGCAGATTTTGTAACTCCTGATGTAGGCACTGACCCCAATACTAGATTTAACCCCACTATAACCCTAAACACAATATTCTAAACAACCCTTACACCAAAAATATAACCCTTTTTAAGATTTTAATCCTCTGAACAGTAAACATTCTACATAATCTAAGTCTCACATTAACGTCTTTATAACCTTAACCCCCACCTCCCCCATTTACCCTAACCAATTTTAACATAATATTTTTGCCTGCATGCATTTAAACAGCTGTGTACACTCATTATACTCACAGATTCAAACTAAATACATTACAGGTAGACATATACACATACATTTATACATATACAGTTGTTAGATTTGAATGTCTGATTTTAGATGCTTTTTATGCCTGGAGTGCAATGTCCAGTTAATAAATTAATTAAACTCACTTTATCTGCTTTTTTGGGGGTTGGGGAGAAGAAGGGGTCTCTTTAGAATTCTGTTGCTACAGGCACGTAGCATACAAATCTGACTCTGTTTACCAAGCTACTACAAGCATTACTGTGCGTAACACTATAGATGAAAACTTTAAGAGCTCCCCTTAATTTAGAGATCATAGTTGGACAAGAGTTTACATAAATTAACAAACTAGAGCCTGATTTTGGAAAAGGTTTAAATCTGCTTTAAAACGGATAAATATATAAACATAATAACCTTATACTTACTGGGAAATATTTACTTATACATATCTTCAAAGTGTCCCTATTTTGGGCCCAAATCCCTCTGTCCCTCTTTTCTATCCTAAAGTCCCTCTTTTTGATGAGCTCAATTTTGTATGTGTGTTTGAGTGTATTGCATTCACACTAACTTGTCTTTAAAGTACAGTAAACTTGTTTTATAAATCAGACTGTGTGAATAAAATAATTTTTTTCTTCTATCTAAATTACCTTTAAGTAAAAGGGCGTGTTTGAACCACCGAGCAAGATGGCCGCATAATTCAGAGCTCCCTACAAACCCTGAAACTTCACCAGAAATGGGGAAGAATTCAAGACACACTGGGGCCTCCAAGCCCCAGGTCCCTAAGAAAGGGGCAATTATGCAATTATTGAGACGATACCTCACAATGCCGACATACCTCACATGGCAGGCCATGTGGTTGAAGGCCTCCATGCCTCAGGGAGACTCAATGTCGGCATCACCTCTTTCAGACCATGACATGATGTCAATCCTGATGGCTACAGACTGGGTGGCCCTGCAAAAGGCATTGACAACAAAGGAAGACCTGCTCACCTTCAGGCCACCATTAAGTGACCCTTATCACCCTTCCAAGGTACTCTCACTGTAGACCAACACACAACTTTGATGGCCTACAGGGACCGATTCTCGCTGCTCCTGAGTGCCAGGGTGGTTCGGAGTTAATTTGGGGGCCTTTTTAAACACCCAGAAAAAACAGATTAAAACTGCCAGCCCTTACAAGCAGTCATTTTTTTTCAATAGCCCCACTGTTACCAGCCAAAGTTTCTTGTTGACTGAGGCCACAGACGAGATGCCTGGTCCTGCCAAAATCTGGGCCCATTTAATTAATGGTCACACGTACTAAGACTACTAAGACTGAGGTGACTACTGCCCACCAATGGATATGTATGGGGTGGCTAAGATTGGGGGGGGGGGGGGAAGAGGGACCTATGTTTGGAGTGTCTATTATTGTTTGGTAAATTCAAATTTAATTTCCTCTTTTAGCTCTAGTATAGGCACATTACTGTTCCCATTTATTAATATTGCACCTTGGTAGCTTGCTATCTTATCCCCTGAGTACTGGGTGTATTTTGACAAGGGGGTGCCCTGTTACCCGCTGGTTATTAGTGGGGCTCACTATTTCAGGACATCCTTGCATCTCATTATGACTCACACACTGTACATACTTTTGTTGTTTGCTTTGTTTTGCTGGTGTTTTATTGCCTTAACCATAACTGGCACTGATCCACTAGCGAACCTAGCTCAAGTAGGGTATTTTCACTCCTACTGAGCATTATAGAGACATATCACATTCTCCTAGAGCTCATTAGGAGCATCTACAGATGCCCGCATCAGGTCTCAAACAAGCACCACTCACACTCATGTCCATAAATGCTAGGGGCCTTAGCATACCTAAGAAACGCTCACCTGCCCTTCACCACTTCCAGAATCAGACTTCCAGAACCAGATTTCAAGGAGGGTCACGTTCCAAGCTCACTAATCGTAACTACACAAAGTGCTTCTCAAGCAATAATCCAAAGGCAAGTCGGAAGGTATTGAAATTTTGATCCACAAGTCACTTCCATTTATCCATCACTGGTGGATCAGGATGGCAGATACATATTCGTCAAGGGCACAATATATTATAAACCCTAAACCCTGGCAAAGACTTACCTTCCCAACTGTAACCAACAAAAATGCTTGAGTATTATATCCCAAAAGCTTTCCTCTTATACAGAGGAATGTCTGATACTTGGGGGAGATTTTAATAATAGTCTTGACCCCACTCTAAATACCTCCAAGGGGTCAGCAGCAGTGCCCGGCCCTGTCCGACAACCAATGTAGACTATACTAAAATGAGCAGAGAATGGTGGACTGCAGGAAGGCAATTGCGAAAATTGAGGCAATACATTGTTTACTTCAACCAAAAATGCAGCTTTCTCCCATCTGAATTACTTATTTGACCCATACTGTTACCTACCGGTTATGACACAAATTGACATTGGCACAGCTACATGGTTTGGCCATGCACCCATCACAATGACGTTACTCCCCCTCCACACCATTGGAGAACAACTGTCAACAGTGGAAACAACATTCCCACCTTGGCAGTGGGGGAAGATATGTGACCTCACTTACCATTGCGCATTATCCACCAGTGTCCAAGAGACAGCCTATAAGCTCCTATCCCTGTGGTATCAGACCTCCCCCCCCCCACACCTCCTAAAAGCTATAGGTTCAGAGGCGAATAATTGCTATTGGCAATGCCTGACAGCTGAAGGCACTCTGATACACATATGGTGGGATGCCCCTTAATCCGCCTATACTGGACACAGATATACTCTGTCATAAAGAGATTCTTTGACAACCTGCCTCATTTTATAGAGGGCCCCATGCTGCTGCACCATTTTAATACCTCGTCCTGCTCATAAAAAAGTCTCTCATGTTAAGAATCCTAACAGTTGGAGTAGGGCTTATTCCCATCCTATTGAGACAGAGGGTTACAACGATCTCAGAGGGTTCACATGTATAGAGGAAGGTCTGTAGAGGACAGTATATTCCGTACAACGCCAACAAGACAAGGGCACAAATCTGGTCCCATTGGTTGCTAACCACAGAGGGATTTCCAGGGCCTCTTTGATGGGTTTGACCAGATTATTGATGAATCTGAATGTTTTATGTGTCTTGTGGAAAAACATTCAAAATATTTATTCATCTAAATTTAATTGCATAAATTGTTAATCAGTAAACCACCTAAAATGTCTCAGAACAGTACAGCCCCTAACTACACCCTTACAATTAAAGTGTATCTATTGGAAACATTAGCAGGAATGTGTTTAACTGGAGTAGTAAATTGCATAAAAGTGTCTGAGTTTTCTTTTCTTTTAAATCGTTTTGTAATTAATGGAGAGTTTCTTAGGAAAGTTGCATAACTTTGCATAACATGCTTCTGGCCCACAGATTGTAAAATATGAAATCTAACTTAACTGGATCATACCTTGTGGATAGAGTTTGTAACTTCCCCCCTCTCATAAACAATGATGAATAAAAAAGTAATTAAAAGAACAACAATATGCAGTATGCAAACAGCCCACACTGTAAATTACAAGGGAATATAGAAAATATATATACCAGCAATCTTCAGTACATTGGGATATGTGAAAAATTGACACAGGACTTAGGACACAAAAAACAACAATTTAGCTATTTAAAATATGCAATTCCCTTGTCAAGGCTTCATGATTCATAGTTCAGATGGTAAACACCAATGAAACTGCAAATTATAGGGCACACTGCCATACTGGCTTCTTTGTTCCAATGTTATTAAAGTACCTGTTTTGTAAATAAACCCCATAAAAAGGTCTTCTAAATGTACTAAAAGTCATTGCAAATCAGAAATCTCGAAAAAGATCTCAAATACTTGGGAGATCTGGAATAAATTAAATGATCGAAACAAAGACGTGGAGAAAATCGGAGATCAGTCCGCACACTCACAAGAAATAAAAAAGTTTTAACAATAAGACATCTAAATCTACAAAAATGCTACACAGCATGGAGTTACTCTGAAAGTGAACCTCTTAGCATTTTGGTTTTGTACTACCTATTTGAAAAGTAAATAGAATATGTTCCCCCTCTGTAATGGTCTATGTGAACTAATGCTTGCTTGAGTCTTTTGTAGAGACTAATCAAAAGGCAAGTGACTGTGTTATTATTTATTGTTTTCTGACCATTTTTGAAATTCTGTTTTGGCTTACTCTAGAAGTCTCGTGGACACTAAGGTATATATAGTTTATAGTAGAAACATAGGCATGCGTGGCACATTATATAACTGTGCGCCCCCAAAGAAAATCATCTAAACTAAGAGCATGACAAAGGGGTTATTCTCAGTATGTGCAGGGTTTTATAGTTAATCACTGCCCATACGGACTCCAAACACCATGACCACTTCAAATCACGAACCCTTTGATGTTGTTTGAATGTAGCAGTAGAAGCATTCATGCCTCCCTACAGTTTATGAACAAACAGGGACACTTTGATTTTAGGAGTGTGATTTAATTTCACTACTATGTCATGCCTGGTGTATCTGACAAAAAGGGATAATTCTGCTTTCAGACCATTTAATCGCTCTAAAATGATTTTTTCTAAATATTTCTGTAAATCATCTAAATGCAAATGTAAAATAAAAATATGATTTTTTTTTTCATTTAGATGTCACTATACACAGATTTGCGGTTTTATTTTGTGTTTTGAGTTAACATTAAGCTACTTTCCATTTAATCAAAAAGGACTTGGTAGTTAAAAGATTATATGAAAGCATAACAGAGTGGTAAAGATGAGACAAATTAACCCGCTACCATTCCCCCTTCAGAGCAGTCATCCATGCTAGTGTTATGAGTTTTGTTGATGTACATTAACTTCTTCAAGGTCAACTTTAAAGAGGTCTAAAATCTATTTGAGTAATTATAGTACTTATCTCATGCTTAGAAATATCTATGCTGATCCTGTAATTTTTGTAGGTTATTTTAACACGTGTGTATAATTATCTTGCTTATTCTTTTTACCATCTGTGTCTGAGATAAGGTGTAGAAAGGAGAGGACAGCTGTCAATCACATTGGGGTTTATTCACTAAAACAAAATTAAAAACTTTGGGTAAAAATAGTCTTGCCATGAGCTCGAGACACTTTAAAAACCATTTGTTTTTCACTAAATGTTGTAATTTTCAGAATACGTTTATCCATTAACAAGAAATCTTAGCCTCATTATTATTACTACTAAAATAGTTTTTAACAAAATGTGAGATGCTTACTTCTCTCAATTGTATGTAAATCCTATACAGAATTACAATATATGTAATATGTTGCTCTACATTGATATTATTTTGTTTTAAAGTGTTTAACCAACTTCCAATTCCCATATTGTCAGTATACTTTGCTTATTTTTTGAGGTTACCACAATCCCTAGAATTGCACATTTTGTGCAAGAAATAGGAAAGCCATTTGCTAAATACGGGAATCCTGATTAACCACAGTGCTATGTTATGACGTCAACATGACAGATTTTAATAGGTATGTATTAAAGGTTTGAAAAGTATACTGTTGTTTGGAGACACATTTTAGAACACAAACAGCCACTGCAGATGTTTTTGCCTTTAGCAACTTATATATCACTATAATTTTCTTCCAAGTACAGTTACAATGCTGCTTTAAGGCAACTCAGTCTTGCTCCCTATGCAGAGGACAGCGGTTGGCCTACTCCCAACAGATTATAATACATGTCAGCAGTCAGCCAACCCTTCATTAAATTGCTATACATAGTATTTACCATCAACACAGAATTTAAAAACCTCATCAGCTTTGGACCTGCATAGATGGCTTACTCAACAGTTACGCCAGTTAGACTTTGAAGCTGATAGCTTACATTTTTCAAGGTTCATAAACAAGATTTACACTGCAGAGTATATGTTATAACTATTGAGACAGGATGCTGTTTATTATAAAGAACACTGTCAACATCACAGGTGTCAGAGTGTAGCAAAGTTGAATGTATTAAATATTTAACTACACCTGTCATGATCAAGAATACTTGTTGTCACTTTAAGTAAAAATTAAAAACCTCATCTACACATTGCGCACGTCTAAATGATAGAAAATGTATAAATGGAATGTTCTCAAACTATGCATTCGTTTTACTGCATTGCAGTAAACACTGTATGTTTATAGGTGTGTGTGGGAAGCCTCCATGTTTCCTAATGATGCAGAGGTATCACACAACTCCAAAAGTGATCCCACTCACTAAGATTTGTAATATGGTGCTTGCATCATTTTGGGGGTGGACGCAGTTATTTAATTTTGAGATGCTATGTTAGGTAAGGAGTAAGATGTTACAGGTAAGTATGTATTTTAATATTTACTAGGGGTGGCCAATAGTTAGACCTTCAAACTGCATCTTTGGCAATCCAAAAGATGCAGATTGACTATTTCATGATCAAGTAATTTTTGTTTAAAATGCAAGATAAAAGGCTATTTTGCAATTTAATGCATTGATTAAATGGTTTAATACCATGCTATTTACTACTTATTTGGAAACCTGCTGACATATCTGGTAATGTGGCTTCATGCCACCATGTATGTGTGTGCATGTACAACTACATCCACAGCTTTCCATGCAAACTTAAAGGGACATTATAGGCACCAAAACAACTTTAGCTTAATGAAGTGTTGGTGTATCAAGCCCTTGCAGTCTCACTGCTCACTTCTCTGAAATTTAGGAGTTAAATCAGTTTATATAGATGTAGTCACATTTTTCTGCATGTAACTTACACAGCCTTCCTAAACACTTCCTGTAAAGTGAGATCTAATATTTAAGCTTCCTTTATTGCATGGTCTGTTGAATTTGGAATTCCTTATATCCTTCTCTGTTAACAGCCTTCCAGACACTGCCTCCCATGTGTGATTAAAGTTCAATTTACAGAGCAGGAGATAAAACTTAGCATCTGACTGAAACTGAAACCATTTTTTTTTCCCATGCAACCTATGTGAGTCACAGCCAGGGGAGGTGTGGATAGGGCTGAATAAACAGAAACAAAAGTAGTTTAACTCCTAAATGGCAGTAAGACGTCAGAGGCATGATCCATACAAAAACTGCTTAATTAAGTAAAGGTTGTTTTGATACCTATAGTTTCCCTTTGAAGTATACACATTTCTGTGAGGAAAAGCTGTAAAGACATTTTCCAGAAATAATGTCACATAGAAAATAAACAGAATGCAATGTTGAATTGTACCCATTGAGCTCTAGAGGTGTGAAAAACTAAAACTGTGGGCCCTTTTAATCATGCGTTACTTATTGTCCACATTCCATAAACCTTTAACGTGCTAGAATATATCGTTTTTCCTCAAAATATATATATGATATTGAAAATATTTCAAAATTAGGGAAAAACCCATGAAAGCTTTGACAAACACCGACACAGTTATTCAAAGAATTCCAAGTGAATTTTAAAGTTGAGGCCAAACTAGCTGATCTGAAAGCGTAGCTGACTCAGAGAATGTTTCCAGTTTGACTATTTTTACCTTTGAACTTGAAATTCATTTAAAATTCACTTTGAATTTTCGCTTTAGTAAATAACTCTATTCTTATTTATAAAAATGATAGAATATGCATTTGTATTCCGTCCCAGCGTGCAGCGCTGAACCATTTGTGTGAGAGTAAGAACGATTCTTTACTCCTTCTGTTGACTCATAATAACCCCCTTTTTGTTGCCAAAAGGAGAAAGCCATTTATGTCGCCCCATAGTGATATCAGTGCCCTTCACAGCATGGCTCAACTACAGAAGTTTCCGCCCTTTGAACAGAAACAGGAAGAGGAACACATCAAGTGTCTGCAGTAAACCTCCTTAGTCCTGCTATCCAGACACAATAATATCAGCAAACATGGTGTTAGGAGTGTTAACCCTTACATATCCACAGGCCCAACTCAGGCAAGAGAACACTATGCAGATGAAACGCATTCATACAAAGTATTCCTGAGAGCTGTGAAAGCTATTCTCAATAGCCCGACTGTGCAGGAAAATTTACACCAAACTATTACAGAATAATTGTGTTTTCTTCTGTAGGATTCACTAAATGCACTATGAAAAAAAAAAAAAAAGTCTTCCAATTAAGAAAACACAATTTCTGATGGAAAAATAATGCATCAGGCACCATATAAATAATATATTTCACCCAATGCATTTGAGTTATACCATTGTGTAAATTAAGAATGCACTTTATGTAAGGAAATACTGTATGCCAATATTTCCATAAATACCCCGTAAATTCCCCTCATGATCACCTTTCCCCAAATAATCATAAAAAGACACATGGAATTATGTCACAAGAAATGTTGTATTCAATTGATTTTAAAAACAAGAAAAAAAAAAAGACATGCCTTTCAGAGCATGCCCTGAGAAATCAAATTACAATGGTTAATATTCTTGGTACATCACAAATGTTAAAGATCTGTCATTTTGCAATGTTAAACCATGGCTGGCAAAATTAAAACCATGAAAAAAAAAGAATTAAATGAATTTAAAATGTATTTAAATAAAATAAACTTCCTGTTTGCTTACACTTCTCCTTCCAGGGAGGGATTGGCAAACCTGAAAGGGTTACTCAAGCCCCCACCCCTCCTCCAATATAAAAAAAAAAAAAAGTGCAAGACATGGAAATTACATTTACAGGCTCAGAAATAGGTTCTGTGGACAATACATCCCTTTGTCCATGCTTGTTCAGTGTGATTACTGTAAGGAAACTGTTAAGTAGTTTGCTGAATATTGGATAATGGGATTTTGTAGAGATTTTCACAGGTTGGCACGGCTGCAACAGCTGAGTTTTGAAGGCACTCTAAGGACACAGGGTGCTGGTGGCCCTGACATACATTTAAAGTCATTTCACTGAATATTAAATAACTAGGCATCACAAATCAATTATTGCCAGCAAAAAAAAAAAAAAAAAAGAATAAAATCAGTAACATTTTCACAGCTCATAAGATAAAAATACTACATATCTTCCCCCAAAACTCCCATTTGATACAGCAGGTAAACAAAATAGATTTCCCCCGTCCCACACACATACACACACACAATATCCGCAGGGTACCACACACAGTTGGCACTCGTACTGAGTTGGCATCGTTTATATGTGCAATACGTATGAATGGATACTTTGTAACAATAATCCAACTTTGCATAGAAACACCAAACAGTGTTGAGTAACCTTGGCAACCCCAGATGTTTGTGAACTGTGTGTTTTGTTTTGTTTTCTTGATGATCGCCATTGCTGGCTGTGCCTAATGGGCGTGTAAATGCAGTTCCCAAACATGTGGGCGCCAAGGATTGCCACCCAGGACCTAAAATGACAGTCAGTAGGTAAACACACTAGGTCTTAGGAGTTTCCAGTGGGCCTGGGTGGGGGCTGGGCCTCATGTTGCACTCTTCCAAATGTGCATTTTAAATGTATAATACACTCCATCCCTCTTCCTCCTACTTTCAACAGACAGACTACTCCAAAACGGGTTTGTTCTGAACTCTCCAGGGTCAGGGTGATGGTATGTGCATTCCTTTAAAAAAAAAAACATAAGAGCACATAAACGAAAGCCACTTTCTTCAGATTGATATCTCAGGGCAAACACACCCTTTTGGAACTGTAAAACGCAATCACTGTATGCAAAGTTGTTTCCAATCATGTTACAAGTCAAATAGTGCATTTGTAAACAAGGGAATGGTTTCTCAGAGAATGACACAAGAGGAGCAGCACTGATCATTCCCATTGGGCTGGGAAGAATAGTTCATCTGTCTAACAATCTCTGCAAACAGTTCATCCACAGAGGCTTTATGTTTGGCTGAAGTCTCCAAAAAGGGGCAGTTCCACTCATCAGCCAAGGCTTTGCCTTCTCCATAGGAAACTTCCCTTTCCCCTTCCAGATCTACCTTGTTGCCCACCAGGATCATGGGCACTTTTTCATACCTTTTCACCCTGATGATCTGATCTCTCATGGGCTTGATGTCCTGGAAGCTCTGTTGATTCACCAGGCTGTAAACCAGTATAAAGCCTTGTCCATTCTTAATGTACAAATCTCTCATAGAGGCAAACTGCTCTGTGCCTGCAGTGTCCAGTATCTCCAGCACCGAGGGCGAGGAGTCCACTTCGATCTCCTTCCTGTAGAAGTCTTCAATGGTGGGGTCATATTTCTCTATGAAAGATCCAGTGACAAACTGTACAGTCAGTGCTGATTTCCCCACCCCGCCTGATCCCAGAACAACTACTTTGTATTCTCTCATGGCTTCTTCCTTGTCTGCTTATTTCTGCTGCTTCAAGCTCTCCTCACAGGCAGAGTGAGGGGACAGGCAGCTCTCCCACTCAGAGGAATTCACTTCATCTGCTACACATGTATCAAAGAGGTTCCAGCAATAAAGGGAGAGGGAGTTTAACCCTGCCGATCCCTTGTATCAGCTCAGATGGAAGGCAGGTAGTCTGGAGCACAATGTGTTAGAGCAGCCCTGCAGCTCTGCTGCTCTTCTCTCCATTCCTCTCTAAGGCAGCCCACACTCTAGTTATCTTGAATTACACTTGCATTTTGCAACTGCTTGCACCCCATTGGCTGCTCAGACTGTCATCATCGAATTACCCAGAGAGACTCCTCTCTGATTGGCTCTCCTATTTAGCCGCAGAGAAAGTATTTTCATTAGTCAAATGTGACTCATTCACCATTGGCTAATCATGTGCAGCGTTCGATTGGTGATTGTATGTTATGCTCAGAAATACCTGGGGTGAATCACCTTATCATTACCTAATAGTCTACTCTCATTGTTTTGCTAGAAAGCAGATCTAAATATTTAAATTTTTATTTAAAGTGGGATGTTATTATTGCAATTAATTTCCTTTTTTAAAAACAAAAAACAAACAAAAAAAAACATTATTTTTTTATTTTGCTTTGTACAGTTTCTAAAGAAAACCTGTATCACAGACAATAAATAACTGGTTTTAAAACAGCGAGTTAATGATAATGGATTTACACAGTGGGGCGTGTTTCTGTGGAGATTTTACAATGAAGGAAATAGTTGTTGCTTTATTTTATTTTTAAATGTCAAGGTTTTAATAAAACAGACTTGTGAACTTCTAAAAGCCAGTATTCACTAAACCGTGAATTTCAAAATCAAGTTTCTAACTTTAGGCTGAAGTAGGGAGTTGGGAAAATATTTAAAATGTTTCCATTTAGGTTATATTGGTCTAAATTTAGCACAAAAAATGTTATCTATCCACTAAACTAGTAGGGATTGCTTTCTATCTGTTATAAAATACTCAGTTTATATAATCTTTTATTATATGTTTCATAATGTGTACAGATAAAGGGAAACAAGTGAAGGGGGGTGACCCAGATCTGTCAAGCCACATGCTTCGTGTGACATACCATATTATAATAATGCTTCTGTTCACCAGATAGATCTGCTCTGTCATCTAGTGAGTACAGTACTCAGCATGAGTACACCCTGCCATCATGGCACGCCTTTGTGCCAGGATAACGCAACCTCCTTTCTGGTGAGCAAATCTTTCCTAATACTGATTGTGTCACAGTCACACACCCCTCCCTGGCACATGTCAACCTATTGCTCTCCCAATATCAGACCTGCCAAAGTTGGCAGTACTGAATTGGTTCTATATTTTTCAATGCATTAAACAATCATTTAATGCATGAAAGAAAATAATGAAAAAAAAACAAAAATATATACTGTTTAGTGGGTCTGCCTGCAGGAACAGTTGGACTCAACTCTAATCCCCAGGATAGAAGAGTATCTCATTCTGGTATATGGAGTTTTTTCTTATTCCATAAACCCACTAATGTCCATACGAAGGCTGAAATCAACAGCGCAGGAAATCACAGAAAATAGGGGGGGGCAGTGATTCCTGCCCCACTTAGGGAGCATAAGAATTATCTTCCGTTTTCTACAAGTAAAATTATATATTGTAACTAGGAAGTAGATTAGTAGAATGGGATACCAACTATTTAAATATATTTAGTTTTTCTTATCTATCTTATCTATCTGATCATTTTCTGGGGTGGATTCATCCACGCCTCCACCCCCGACCCAGGTTCTCACACCCATGGCTGCAATAAGCCTTCACAGGTCCAGTGCTGCAAGTCTACTCGCTAACGGTATGAGCATGTGTCTTTATGGCTGTCTGTGTTTAGTGAGACCACCTCTCTCTGTTTGGTCTGCCACATGCTGATACATGCTATTCACAGAGCTGCTTTTCTAAGTAGGATTCTAACAGAGCACTGAATAATGAGAATAACAGAGTTATTCACTAAAGTGAGAACTAAAAGTAAATTTCAAGTATAAAGTTAAAATAATCAGGTGGGAGAAATCTCTAAACCAGTTTAGCTACTCTGGCCTTAAATTTGAAACTCACTTTGAACTTACTTTGAATTCTCATTTTAGTTAATAACCCCGTTAGCATCTGTATTACGGTGGCCAGGGTAGAAGTATATATTGGCATCCTATGAGCTATTGCGTTATGTAATTGAGTTTTATTCGTTCAATGCAGCGGAAGCGCCTGGAAGTCAGCCACTAGAGGTGGTTATAATCCTGCACTGTATATGAAACCAAGAGGGCTACACTCATCTGAACATTCATGTATTATAGGGTGCTGCTGTGGCCATTTCATACATCATACAAGACCCAGCACACTCGCTCATTCACTAAATAACAATTTCAATTCTCACAGAATGTAATAGTTTTATTCAAAAAACAGCTCACCAAGGCAAAAAATAATGGGGGTTTAGTTACAGTATATGATCATACATTGCATAAGCCAACCTCGGCAGGTCCTACTCTAGCAATCTAATGTCTGCTCTTCCACTTCCACTTACTTGGGATATGCTTCCTCCTGGGACTCTCTGCAGGGAAAGGTTAAATAGGGCCCTGAAAATAAAACCTGTAATGTTTTACATTGCGTGGGTTAAAATGACAGGACCACCGCACTCACACCACTTAATTGAGATGAAGTGATCTGAGTGACTTTAGTGATCCTTTAAGTGTATTTGTGTTTCTGGTCATTTTAAGAGGAGCCCCATGTAGGCTATGTATATTTATTTCTTATGTTATAAATGTATTTTGCACTGTTTTGGGATGCATTTATAGAGTGTATAATATAGGCTAATTTTGCACCTTGAAACGCAGGATATAGAATGTACCTACATACTTGTTTTTTCTTCTTTTTTTCCATTGTTTTACATTCTTATGAATTGTTTGTAATCAATAATCACGTAACAATTTATGAAATTAAATGCCAGTATATGGCTTAGTTTAAAGTACTAAAAAGAATAGTCGCTACCTATTATTGAATATGCTAAATCTTTACGACCATGACGTCAGTCCTACCCGGTATATCTGGCTAACCCTTTTGACTAAAAGGGATTATCATTTTACAATTATCAAGGCTACATCAACTTGAACTTTGGGTGACCTGCCAGAAAACATTTTTCTCAAGTTGACATCTTCTCAATCTTCAAACAACAATTATACTATTACATTAGCGTGACACAAAGGCTTCTTTTTTTAGAGAGTGTTTCACTCAGCCTGAATAGGTTATAATAAGCAAATGGTGCACCCAGCAAATGGCACACTTACTCAACATAAGGATTGAAGATGTCATTGACTTAGGGTTGTTACAGGATCCTTTTACTAAGTACTAAATTTAAAATAAGCAGAAATGGCTACCTGGAGATCAGTCAACCTCAACGTATATCCCTAAACATACCCAGTCCCTTTCCTATTGTTTTTTAATATGTCCTCTTACCTCTTTCACTTCGTTCTAGCGTTCATCTCATATCTGCCCACGTGTAAACATGATCATATCTCATATCTGCCCACATGTAAATATTATTGTTGTATAATATCAGATACTTTAATGGCATAAATCTGTGTTCTGGAAAAAAACAAAAAAACTATAAACCTGTGTTTATAATGTTATAGGGGCTGAAATACCTAGCCTTTATTTTTCATACCTATAACCTCATCCACATTGTTGCTATAAGATGTTGTCCAATGAACCTTAATTTAGGCCAGATTCCTTAAAACACACCATCATGCCAAAACACAAAGATCATATTCTGTAAGAACAACTAACTTTGATTACAAAATATATATAATGGGGACAAACAAAGTGCACCTATACATGTTTTATTAGTTACAGTAAAATTCCCCCCTCCCGGGGCGGGGCCGGACCGCCGAGCTGGACGGTCGCAGGCAGTAGGAGCTCCTGCTGCCTCAACTTTAAATATGCCGGAAAAACTTAATTTTAGCCAAGAAACGACCGACCACCATCACGCCTCAAAGCAGAGGGCTTGCTGGAGCCAGGGTGAGGCTGGCTTTTTAAGCTACAGTCCCCTGGAGGTGAAGACTGCGATACCCAGGCCTTCTCCCGCGGTGAGTGGAGCGGACGGCCGACGCACCACTATCCCGCCTCACAGCACCCAGACTGGGGCTCGAATTTGAGCGGATCCGGCCCTGGTCCCCCCCCCTATGGACCGGGGGGGTGATCCCGGTCCCCACCCGGGGGCATAGCAGCCGGAAAACACAGGCGCCGCGGACACGCTTGAGGGCCCGACCGCATCGCACAAGATGGCGACTGCCAAGTGCACTGAGGGCACTTAACAAGCACGGGCCCAAGAAGCCTGAGATGACGGAGGCCTCACTCTCCCGCAGCTAGCCAAGCGATATCTCACCTGACAGAGCAATAAATCGGAAGACAGACAGCAGCAGAGGCTTACTGGACACGGAGTAGCGGAGACACCAACCTGCAGGGACTCGGCTCCATACCCACGAGTCTGCCGCCAACCGAAGGGAGCCACACGCCAGAAAAAGCAAACCACCCAATTCCGATCCTGAAGACCGCTCCACCCGACTCCCAATAGTGGCAAGCCCAGGCAACACATCTGGAGAGGTACCCCAGCCTGCAAGACTACCAACACTGGGTCGCGCTGAAGGGCTGAAACCAGCACTGGCAGATTAAACGCTCACGGCCACCCATGAAGCAACAGACCCACCATGACAGCGATTCCTGAAGAATATGCCGCTATACGAACTCTTAAACGGACTGGGTGATATTATGATATAAGCTGTCTGTAGATAGCTGCCTGGCTTTAACATATATAACGCTTACATGCTACTCTGACCACAGCATACTGTTTACACCTCACTCATCATAACATGTATCATGCTAGCGCTTAGGGCACCCTACCAGTGCAGAAACTGCTAGCCAGCCTGCACTCACACCTCGCCTGCAACAACTATGTTTTAGGCCATACTGTCTATTATGTGAACCCACAAGCTGCCTGTAATTATAACACGCACCCTTGCCTCCCCGGGTGAGTCACTAAGGAGCAATTCTGAATAAGCAACATCAGCACGCAGAACACAGCGCCTACACACGTGTACCGCATCTACTTGTTTAAATAATTTTACATATAACTTGTATATCCTGCCTGCATAACTCATATAACCAAACGACTTAATATTGTTGTACATCTTCTTATCAGAACGCGACCTTTTAAAAAAAAGAAAAATGTGCACATACAAACGCATACCCCAATGTACTTATTGTCTGACCAACATGAGGATTGCCTTTGGGGTACCCCGTGTAAAGCTGTAACATCTTATGCACTGCAAAAATAAAAAATTTAAAAAAAAAAAAAAAAATTCCCCCCTCCCTCCTCCCTGCCACACACACACTTTCTTTTCGGCTATGGAGGTGGCTTCACTTACTAACGGCACAATAATTTGAATTAGACAGTCATATACTAGGAAAATCTGTATTTCTACGAGGCTTATGAAAATCAATAATGTGTTCTATAGATGTGTTTTTTAAAAGTTTGGTTTGGGCATGATACGCTATCCAGTCTGTCTAGATAAAGTTCCCTGCCTGCTGGAAGACTTAAACGTTGATCAAAGCATTATTAGAAGAATTCTGGTTTTTCTCAGTCATTCAATTTTGAGGCTACTGTTTGTGCTTTTTGCGCTTAGAAAAGACACTGACCAAACATTCGTAAACAATAGCAGGAAATAGCCTACAAAAGACAAAGTTCTTTTAAACCAGCAATTTTGTTTGTTGTTTTATTATGATAGTGATAAAATGTATCTTATGTTTGTTTTACAAGAAAAATACACAGACAGACAACAGCATAAGGACATTTGTGCCATCAAATTAATCAAAAATACAAAATGTGTTAATGAATGAATTTAAATGGATGCTCCTGATGTAATCAGGAAATTCAAAACATTACGTAATCCGCTTACACCTTAGACCTTTGTTGTAGGCATTGATAAACATGTTTAGTTTACATAAACACTGATTACCTTGAGTGATCACATGTGTATTGCACTCACACTAACACTGTCTCATTGAAAAGGGTATAGATCAAAAAGAATGATGGACATTATCATATATCTCACAGTTAATGTAACAGTAGAGGGGGTTGTTATTTGCTCATTTAGATCTTAACAGTTCTAAACTTGCTATTTACAATCCAGTTTTGACCTTTGCTGTTGTAGAATTCAAGCTCCTTTTGTTGAATCAGGACAATAAAGAATCAGTTTTATGCTCAGTAAGCTTTTGAGTGGCAAATGTTTGAAGAAAGGGTTGAGTTGTATGCCTGCCTGCCACTGAGGCATTATATGCATTTTCCGCTGGTGATTTAAACACTTCTGGCATTATTCAATAAACTGAGAATTTGCATTTGAATTATACAATGTGTGTACAATAAACAAATTAGATTTAAAGCACATACAGGGACACATTCACAAAAATCCGATTGGATTCATTATTTAGGAGTTTAATGGGAAAATTCAAAATAAATAAACAGAAATACAACTCAGAATAAAAAAGAAGCAAGATGATTCATACTAGTCCAGGAAAAACGCCACTAAAATACTTCCTAAAAAAATATTCATTTTCAAAAAAATCAACACGTAAATGCTGAATTAAAGAATCAATCTTTATTTCAGTTTGGGAATTGCTGTCCACAGTTTGGAAATGTGACCAGTTGGAGCACAAAGTTAGTTTGGTTTAGGGGTGCTTAGGGTAGGGGTCAATTTTTATTGTCAGACATGGAAACTTAATGGGGCTATGTTATTTATTTTTAACCAAAGAAACATCATTATCTATTGGAAAATCATACACTTAACGTGTTTTTGCATTTCAGTAGTGCACTTAACCATAAACAACTTAATTTCCTTAGAAAAGTAGGTACTCTGCTTACTGAATAGCAATTTCCCATCAGATAACAATGGAGTAATGGCTATTCAATAAGCAGAGTAAACAGGGCCGGATTAACATAGGGGCTGATGGAGCTGCAGCTCCAGGCCCAGGCCCATGGAATAGGCCCATTTTAAAAAAAAAAAAAATTGAAAAAAAAATATTTTTGAATTTTTTTTTTTTTTTTTACACACTACTCTTAGGTTTGCCACCTGACTGGTATTTTACTGGCACAGCCGGTTTTTGAGGCTGCCTGGCCGTACTGGTATTGCAGTAATACCAGCAATACGCAGGTAATTTTCTCAGAATAAATGGAAATTACTCTGCAATACCAGCACCAGCCAGTAGGGGTCACTGTGTGTGGAGAGAGGCAGGGATAGGAAGTTACAGAATATCCCTGCCTCTCTCTACTACTCACTGATCCGTGGGGGAGCAGCTACACAGCACAGAGAGTCCAGACAGCAGATCTACAGCTCAGGTAAGTGAGGGATGGGGGGAAAGGCAGCAGGGACACATGGGGACACTGAGACACTAGGGGACACTGAGACACTAGGGCACAGACACTGGGAGACCTGGGAACACTGAGACACTTGGGGACACTGGAAAACATGGGGACACTGAGACACTTGGGGACATATGGGGACACTGAGACACTAGGGGACACATACACTAGGGGGCACTGAGACACTAGGACACTTGAGGACACAGACAATAGGGGACACTGAGACACTAGAACACAGACACTGGGAGATCTGGGGACACTGTGACACTTGGGGACACTGAGACACATGGGGATGCTGAAACACATGGGGACGCTGTGAGACAGAGACATTGGGAGACACTGAGACATTGGGACACGGAGACACTATGTTCCCATGTCCCCCAGCCAGTGTCCCTAGTGTGTCAGTGTCCCCAAGTCTCCCAGTGTCTGTGTCCCATGTCTCTCAGTGTGCCTAGTGTCCCCATGTGTCCCCATGTCTCCCCAAGTGTCTGTCTCCCAGCCAGTGTCCCCTAGTCTCCCAGTGTCCCCTAGTCTCCCAGTGTCCCCTAGTCTCCCAGTGTCTGTGTCCCTAGTGCCTTAGTGTCCCCAAATGTTTCATTGTCTCCATGTCTCCCAGTGTCTGTGTCCCTAGTGTCTCAGTGTGCCTGATGTCCCCATGTCTCCCAGTGTCCCTACATGTCCCAGTGTCCACATGTCTATGTCCACAACTGTCCCCAAGTGTCTGTCTCCCAGCCAGTGTCCCCTAGTCTCCCAGTGTCCCCTAGTCTCCCAGTGTCTGTGTTCCCATGTCTCTGTGTCCCTTGTGTCTTAGTGTCCCCAAATGTTTCAGTGTCCCCATGTCTCCCAGTGTCTGTGTCCCTAATGTCTCAGTGTCCCCATGTCTCCCAGTGTCCCCATGTCTCAGTGTCCCCAGGTCTCTCAGTGTCCCCATGTCTCTCAGTGTCCCCAGTATCCTAGTGACATGGGGACACACTGAGACATTGGGACAATGGGAGAAATGGGGACACAGACACTGGGAGACTAGGGGACTGGGCGACATGGGGACACTGACACTGTGATACATAGGGACACTGAGACACTGGGTGACTTGCGAGACTGAGACACTGGGAGACAGGTGGGAGCAATCCATCTATACAGCAGAATCAAACTGTGAGTAGTTTGTTGGTGATTTTACAGAATTTTCTCTGATGTCACTCCTTGTGATTTACATCATGTGATGTCACGTATAACTGATTAAGGCTGGTATTTTTTTTCCAAGAAAGGTGGCAACCTTAACTACTCTTCACATACTCTTGCTTAAAAGAGCACTATAGGGTCAGGAACACAATCATGTATTTCTGACCCTATCATGTTGAAACCACCACCCTGGCCCCTTCTTGCCTCCCTAAATATAGTAAAATATTACTTGTATTCAATTCTGCAGCTGCTGGCTCAGAAATGGTGGTCTGAGCAAATTACAATACTTCCCCATAGACTGTCAACTAGGCAGATCAGGGGCAGAGCCAGCACAAGTCCAACATAGCCCTGGCCAATCAGCATCTCCTCATAAAGATAAATTGAATCAATGCATCTCTATGAGTAAAGTTCAGTGTCTGCATGCAGAGGGTGGAGACACTGAATGGCAGTGCTGCACACTAGGCAGTACTGCCCCAGGAAGCACCTCTAGCAGCCATCTAAGCAGCGGCCAGTGGAGTTATTTTCTCTGAAAAGACAGTGTTTACTGCAAAAAGCCTGCATGGAATGATTCTACTTACCAGAACAAATACAATAAGCTGTAGTTGTTCTGGTGATTATAGTGTCCCTTTAAGTTTGGAAGCTTAAGAGGGATGTATGGGAACAAAACTTGTGTGGACTGGCTGACATTAAAATTAGTTTAGGTAATGCAGACGTAGGTCTCTCTAACACTGTGGCATGTCCCCTTTCTTCTACACTCACTACATACACCTTTTCTCTGTCTCAGACTATATACCAGGAACTTCTGCCTGCTAGTAAGAAGGTAAGGAGACAAGTGGACCAGCGAGTGCTAGGGTACAGTCCTTAGAAAGCATTGAGTGAGCGCATCATTAGATGCATTTATGCCAAGCTCAAGGTGCTGCCTGCATTCATGCCAGGCTATCCTTTAAATTCTTTGGACAAACATGCCCCCTTTTTGGGCATGTTCACCCCTTTTGGCAGGTCTTGTCACGTGATTCGCGCCAGTGGCACACGATTTTACCCCACCCATTGACTTCCTGCTTCACTGGACACTGCTGTTAGGGGTTATGGATTTACTTGAAAGATGAAAGCATAAATTAGAGAGAAATTAGCATAGAGTATGTGTTTTCTTATAGCTGCATCCCACGTGTTTCCCTCCAGCAGGGCCGCCACCAGAAATTTTGGGGCCCCTAACTCAGCTCAGGGTCTGGGCCCCCTGGGGCCTGCCTCCAATCCCGACCACAGGGTCCGCCTCCAAATCCCGCCCACAGGACGACACACAGACACAAAAACACACACTGATACAAAAGGACACAGACACAGACACACACAAAAATACATACTAACAGACACACATACTGAAACAGAAATACACGCATATAGGCATATGTACTGACACACACATACTGAGACATACACACATATACAGACACACAGGCAAACATAGTGACAGATAGACACATACTAACATTCATACAGACACACATGCATGAGGACTTACACATACATACACCGACATTACATACATACACACAGACATACATTAATTCATACTGGCATACATACATATATACATACATACATACAGACATACTGACATACTGACATACACACACAGACAGTCACAGACATTCTGACATACACACAGACATTCTGACATACACAGAGACATACTGACATACATACAGACATACTGACATACACACAGACATACTGACATACACACAGACATACTGACATACGTACAGACATTCTGACATACACACAAACATACTGACATACACACAAACATTCTGACATACACACAAACATACTGACATACGTACAGACATACTGACATACACACAGACATACTGACATACACACAGACATTCTAACATACACACAGACATACTGACATAAACACAGACATTCTAACATACACACAGACATTCTAACATACACACATACATTCTAACATACACACAGACATTCTAACATACACACAGACATACTGACATACAAAAAGACATACTGACATACACAAAGACATTCTAACATACACAGAGACATTCTAACATACATACTGACATAAATACAGACATACATACATTCTGACATACACACAGACATTCTAACATACACACAGACATTCTAACATACACACAGACATTCTAACATACACACAGACATTCTAACATACACACAGACATTCTAACATACACACAAACATTCTAACATACACACAGACATACTGACATACACACAGACATTCTAACATACATACTGACATAGATACAGACATACATACATTCTGACATACACACAGACATTCTAACATACATACTGACATAGATACAGACATACATACATTCTGACATACACACAGATATTCTAACATACACATAGACATTCTAACATACATACAGACATCCTAACATACACACAGACATTCTAACATACACACAAACATTCTAACATACACACAGACATTCTAACATACACACAGACATTCTAACATACACACTGACATACTGACATACACACAGACATTCTAACATACATACTGACATAGATACAGACATACATACATTCTGACATACACACAGGCATTCTAACATACATACTGACATAGATACAGACATACGTACATTCTGACATACACACATATATTCTAACATACACATAGACATTCTAACATACATACAGGCATTCTAACATACACACAGACATTCTAACATACACACAGACATACACACAGACATACTGACATACACACAGACATTCTAACATACATACAGACATTCTAACATACATACAGACATAGATACAGACATACATACATTCTGACATAGATACATACTAACATACACAAATACAGCTAATTTTTCTTACCTTTTTTTGCAGGTGGAAGGCTGTGGCTGATGGGAGTCGGCGTGGCTCCTGCGGGCTGCGGCCTGTGTTTCTTGCCTCCCGCGCGGCGCTGAGGGGAGGGAGCTGGGAGGAAGTGACGGCCACTTCCTCCCAGCAGTACTTTGCGGTTGGGATTTTTTTTAAAGGGGCCCGGTCGCGCTATTGCACGGCCGCAGCGCTGACCGGGCCCCTGAAGATACAGGGCCCATCGGGTGGCCCTAAGTGAGTGGACAACCGTTATGGTTGTCACCCCCTGATGGCGGCCCTGCCCTCCAGCACCATCTCCATCAGATACATGACGCTTGGGAGGTATGACTGTTTTAGTGTTTTTGGTCGATAAGATTCCGTAATTAGGCCCATCATAATTGTCAGCACCAGGCCCACTGTGCTCTTAATCCGGCCCTGAGAGTAAATACTTACTTTTCTTACTCAGTCCATAGCATTGGAGCAGATCCATTACTCACTCCTGTAAATGTTATTGAAGCATTTTGGGGTGAGATGAGCAGAAGAGATAAATATAAATCACATAACAACTACAGCCTAATGTAGTGGTTCTGGTGTCTATAGCCTGTCCTGGCAGGCCTTTTAATATAAATGCTGCCTTTTCAGAGAAATCCAGTGTTTACATTGCTGTCTAGTAACAACACTAGTGGCATTCAGTCACACAGCCACTAGAAGCACTTCATTCAGCGACTCCACGCTCTGCATGGAGACACTGAACATTTTCCATGGACATGCATTCATTCAATGCATCTACATAAGGAGATGCGGATTGGCTCAGCGTGGCATTTTTTCCAATGGGAAAGCATTGGATTGACTGAGATCATCAAAATGATCTGGACCAGGTGGGGCCACCTGCGGTGAGACAGGCATGGCATGGAAATAAAATGTAAGCAAAATCACCTTTTCAGAGAGATCTAAGGGGGGCTGTGGACCTAAACAACCAGACGAGCATTATGGTGTTAACATGTACTCCTAACACTAACGTTTTAAAAATCCAATTTATGTGGCAGGCCCCCACTTGGCCCCCTTAAAAAGAAAAAAAATCACCTTTATTCCAGCACTGAGAGGGTCCGCTGTGGCTGGCTCTGTCTCCTTGCCTGAGATCATCAAAAGTGATGATCTCAGCCAATCCATTGCTTTCCCATAGGTAAAATGCAATGGTGCACCAATGAGCATCTCATCTTGAATCAATGAATCTCTATGGGGAGCTTTTAGCTCCTCCATGCAGAGCAGAGTCCGTGCAGAACTGACCCAGGAAGCACCTCTAGTAGCCATCTGAGTGACTCCCACTGGAGATTTTGCTAGGCAGTAATTTAAACACTGCCTTTTCTCTGAAAAGGCAGTGTTTACACCAAAAAGCCAGTAGGGACATGCTATAGACACTGGAACAACTACATTAAGCTGTAGTTGTTGTCAGGACTATGGTGTCCCTTTAACATCCATATTATTGCCAAGTATAGAGATCATATTCCCCCATGGCATAATCTGTTTCCTGTACTTAGGGGGCTCAGTGTAATTAATGATACAATCATCTCTAACACTAAGCATGAGCTATTCATCATATATTTAGTGTTGTGTAGTATGTCTAAACATGTCTAAACATGTCTAAAACATGTTTTACACATTAGAACAAAATAGTGCATGTGTATCTTTCTTTTTCTCAAAACTTCTATTCTATAAATCTGCCTACAAAGCAGGAAGCAGCAAGTACAGGATTGTGGAAGTCTAAATTTTAATTAAGTGATCAAAAACAAATGTGCACTTCCCCCTTTTTGGACAAAATCGGTGATAAAATAACAAGCTAATAATTAGATAGTTTTTCTATTTTGTTGCAGCTTGCACACTGGGATGCATTTCTAAAATGAAATTTTTTATAGACAAGAGCTGACACTAATTGTGTACTAATTGCACCGTTTTCCTGTGGAAATATATTTGCACAAGACATAACATAACATAACATGAGTTGTTCTTAAGCCCACATCTTGGGAGCCTAATGAGTTACATCATATGTCAGGCTATGCCATGAGGACCTTGCATATTTATACAAATAAAAAGAAAAAGATTTTTACTTAAAATAGCGTAACAACAACATTTTACAACAATCTTTTTGTTAAGAGATTACAACTTATCTTTAAATGGAAGATCAGGTTTAGGCAAAGCCAGTGTGATCTTGGCATCGATACGTATTGGCCTCAAAGAGGTTAATGCACCACAATCTACTTTTTAGGAACTAGTCACATATGTTTTTATTAATGCTATCATTATTTATTTCGCATACGACAGTGGTGATAATGAAACCAGACTGACATAAGTGTAAATTATGTGAAATAAAGGGAATGGAGGCAAAGCTGTCCATAGAATTACTGGAACATTTCCCTCCGCACAGTAACAAATACGACACATAATGTCTATAAAAGAGCTCCTAGTAACTTGCATTTCTAGCACTAATTTACATTGCGTTACAAGTACAATTTCTTAAATGAAAGTATTTTTATACACTCTCATGCCAGCCCGGACCCCAGCAACACTCACCACCACTGGATCACCAGGACTTACAATGTCCTTCCTCCATGGCCAAAAGTAAGAAGAAGGGAGGGGGCATATAAAGTTTATTTATATTTAATAAAAAAAAAAAAAAAGGGAATCATGACATATCACACATGGGTTAAACCTATCTTTTGTCAGTTTGTGGGGGCTATTTCCAAAATGGGGAGAGCTGGTGTTCCCTGCAGTCCCTTTTAATTTGTGTCTAATGTGGGCTAATATTATGTAACCGGAGACCTAATATCCTTAACCTGGCCTCACCTATAGGCAGCAGGTAGGGGCTCTAAATAATTATACAAAAATAAAAAAAATACCCGATTTGCAAAAAATCATGATGAGAAAATGTAAAACACACTGAGAGGGCTCCATGCAGAATGAGCTTCAAGGCAGGAAAAGCCTTTAGAAATACTTTCCCACACTTTGGTTCTCATGAGAGCACTCTTGACAGCCAATATGTAGTCAGAGTGCTGTGATAGTCAAGCCTCGCTTCTCTCGAGACTTGCCTTGGAATAGATACCAGCTACTAGCCAACTGGCAAATAGTTTGCCGGATTTGAAGTATATATGTAGAGAGAGAAAGCTTGAATTCACATGAACATTTGTAATGGTGATGCTGGACCAGAATTACAGCAGACAGAGATATCCCAACTGTTCCACATTGCAGATCATGTTTTTGCTTCCTATACCAGGCATAGGCAACCTTCGGCACTGCAGATGTTTTGGACTACACCTCCTATGATGCTTTGCCAGCATTATGTGTGTAAGAGCATTATGGGGATGTATTCCACAACATTTGGAGTGCCGAAGGTTGCCTATCCCTGTCCTATACTATAACTGATAGTGATGTCATACAAACAATTATTTCCTGTAATGAATAAGGAGTAATCCACAGACCATCTTTGTGTTGTCTGGGGGATGTAAATCTCATGTGCCAGTCTGCCTGAAATCTCATACATGTTCCAGTCAGCCAAAGATTGAGTGTTACACTCCCGAGTGATACCTGATGTCATTTTAAAGGAACAATCTAACAGTAGGAATACAAACAAGTATTCCTAATGTTAAAACTGTAAAAAAAAAAAACAGATATAATTTGTATCTTGTAATACCTTTTTTATTGGACTAACAGAATTTTCTAATGGCAAGCTTTCGGGAGAAGCTCCCTTTCTCAAGTCTAAAGCATTTCTGAGCAAAGACGACACATAGAATTCAAAGTTGAGTTGTGATACAGGGGTTAGAAATGCTTTAGACTTGAGAAAGGGAGGTTCTCCTAAAAGCTTGTTATTACAAAATTCTGTAAGTTTAATAAAAAAAGGTATTACAAGATACAAATTGTATCTGTTTTTTACATCTGCATTACTGGACTAATAGGACTACAATCTCTACTTAATGTTAAAGCATTATACTAACTACCAAGATTATAGAACCTACCCTGAAATAATAAAATCTGGAGTTTTACATACCTTTTAACCAGGTCCTGCACGTCCATAAGACGGCACAAGTGGCCGCCTTAGGATGCACCTGCCCGGGGGGCGCTAGATTAGAGTGACCGGCAGAAGGTGGGCGCACAGCGCTCCTTCCTGCCAGTGACTCTTTGTAGGGTGGCCGAGCTCGAGCAGTGCGCACCGCGGTACAGGAACTTCTGCTATCTGTACTCGCTCGGACTGAAAGGAAGTGCTCACTGAGAGTGCTCCGCTCGGCCACGCTACACAGGGAGGTAGGAGACACCGGGGATGAAGGGGGGTAGAAACAGGGGCACTAAGGAATGGGGGGAAGGAACACTATGGGACAGGGGAATGGGGGAAAGAACACTATGGGACGGGGGTTAATAACACTATGGGAAAAGGGGGGGAAAGAACACTATGGGACAGGGGAGGGGACGGAAAGAACTCTATGGGGAGGGGGGGAAAGAACACTATGGGGGAGGCGGGAAAGAACACTATGGGGCAGGGGAGGGGGAAAGAATACTTTGGGACAGGGGAGGGGGGAAAGAACACTAAAAAAGAGGCAGGGGAGAAGAACACTTGGGGGAGAGTGAGGAACATTAAGGGGTGAGGCTCTAAGGTACAGGGGAGGGAAGGGAAAAGGAACACTAAGGGTGGGGTGGGAGGAACATTAAGGGGAATGGGGCAGCATTAAGAGACAGGTAAGGGGGGAGGAATTTATTGGACTAACAGGGGAGGGAGGGAAGAGGAACATTAAGGGACAGGGAAGGGAGGGGAGAGTAACACTAATGAACAGGGAAGGAGAGGAGAGGAACACTAAAGGACAGGCAAGGGAGGAGAGTGGAACACTAAGGGACATGGAGGGGAGAGGAACACTAATGGACAGGAAAGGGAGGGGAGAGGACCATTAAGGAACGGGGATGGGAGAGGACAACTAATGGACATGGAGGGGAGGAGAGATGAATGCTAAGGGACATGGAGGGGAGAGTGGCACACAGAGGGGCCTGAGTGGGGAGAAAGACACACAGAGGGACATGAGAGGGGAGAAAAACACACAGAAGGGCCTCGGGGTGCAAATACAAAGGGGCTGGGGGTGATAGAGACACAGAGGGGCTGAAGAAGAGAAAAAAGAGACACAGAGGGGCTGGGCAGAGATAGACGGACTGGTGGTTAAAGAGGAACACACAAAGGAGCTGGTAAAAGACACAAAAGGGCTGGGAGAGAAGGGGACACACAAAGGGGCTGGGGTGAGTAAGACACACAAAGGTGGGTTGTATGAGATACACAAGGGAGGTGTAAGGCACACAATGGGGAAAAATAGAGGATAAGATACACTAAAGGGGATAAGACATTTAAATAAAGGGATAAGAAACAAAGAAACAAAAGGTGGGTTAAGAGGCACACAGGAGAAGATGCTTTTGGGGGGGGGTGCCAAAATCATCTTCACCTGTGTACCCCAAAATCCTTGCACCGGCCATGCTTATAACTGGTGCTTCAGTCTCACCACGGCCGCTGACCCATCCCTGGCTGGGATACACTAGTACTAAATATCTGTCTGCCAGTCCGTCCATCCGATCATAATAATATCCAACTATTTGACACATATTCACTAGTTTTCAATTATGCCATTGGCGATTAAAAATTTGTTCTAGCGAAAATAATATGGCAAATGAAAAGGTAGAACAACAATACTGTTCTCTTGCCTAGTTGCACTCATCATACCTCTAAACGGATAAGTAAAACTATGGTGTGGACTGCCTTCATCTCTACACTACGAGCGCTAAAAAACAGCTTCCCTTAGTCCTATTTGAAATAATACACGTATTTATGTAGATTGCGCTTCTGTGCTGCAGAGACTTTGCCTTCCCCTGATGCCTCCAGTGCACTATTTTCACTAGAAGTGCCGTATCTGTGCATACACCATATGTACAACATTGCAAGAGTTAACCAATATGCAAACATGTAGATTAAAATAAGTTTTACTTAGCTATTAGATAATGCTAATAATTAGGAACTGACACTTCCTCTTTAACCCCTTGAGGACGCAGGACGGTTCAGGACCGTCATCGGCATTTTTGCGTTGCCGACCGACGACGGTCCTGAACCGTCCTAAATTTAAAATGTACTTACCCGATCGCCGTCGTTCCCCCGGCGGCGATCGGCGGTGCTCCCGTTGTGGGGAGACTGCCTGCAGCCCAGACAGTCTCCCCATGGCGGTTTAGGACCCCTGGGGCCATGTGATCGCCCAACAGGGCGACCACATGGTCACAATAGGTGTCCTAGACTCTGCCTGCAGGGGGACTGTCTGTGCTGACAGGCAGTCTCCCTGCATGTGTAAAATCATAAAAAAATTTAAAGTTATAGTTAATAAAAAAAAAATATATTATTATATATGTGTATATATATGATATATAGACATATATTATACCTATATAATATATGTCTATATATCATATATATAATGTCATGCTAAGTGTATTTTTATATTAATATGTACATATATTAATATAAAAATACACTTATAATTAATTTGCACACGTATATATATAATATATATAATAACTATATATATTGTATATATATATTATTATAAAATACGAATAATAAATAATTTAAATTAAATTAAAAAAATTAAAAATAATAATAAAAAATTGAAAAAAAATTATATATCTATACGAAATTTTATTCTAACTGTATTTTGATATTAATATATATATATTTATATCAAAATACACTTAGAATGAAATTGTATATATATCTATGTATATTTAAATAAATAAAAAGAATGCGAACTATTCATATGTCGATATACAAAATTACATAAATAATTATATAAATATACACGTAGACTTCAAATATATAAATATGCATATATATTTAAATTCTACGTGCGTATTTAGGTAATATTTTTACATAATTAAGTTATTTTATTGATTGCAATTTAAGGGACCTGCCTGCCAACCCAGGCCGAAAGACCAGAGAATTTAATTTGCTATCACTGTATTTTACCCTGTAACGTTCTACGACACCCTAAAACATGTACATGGGGGGTACTGTTTTACTCGGGAGACTTCGCTGAACACAAATATTAGTGATTCAAAACAGTAAAACATATCACAGCGATGATATTGTCAGTGAAAGTGACTTTTTTTGCATTTTTCACACACAAACAGCACTTTTACTGATGATATAATTGTTGTGATACATTTTCCAGTTTTGAAACACTAATATTTGTGTTCAGCAAAGTCTCCTGAGTAGAACAGGACCCCCCATGTACAGGTTTTATAGCGTTTTTGAAAGTTACAGGGTCAAATATATAGGTCAAATATTTTTACATTGAAAATGGCCAGGTTGGTTACGTTGCCTTTGAGAGCATATGGTAGCCCAGGAATGAGAATTACCCCCATGATGGCATACCATTTGCAAAAGAAGACAACCCAAGGTATTGCAAATGGGGTAAGTCCAGTCGTTTTTAGTAACCACTTAGTCACAAACACTGGCCAAAATTAGCGTTCAATTTAGTTTTTTACTTTTTTCACACACAAACAAATATGAACGCTAACTTTGGCCAGTGTTTGCGACTAAGTGGCTACTAAAAAAGTCTGGACCTACCCCATATTGAATACCCTGGGTTGTCTACTTTTAAAAAAATATGTACATGTGGGGTGTTATTTAGCAATTTATGACAGATAACAGTGTTACAATGTCACTATTGATACATTTTAAAAATGTATGTTTTGAAACCGCAATATCCTACTTGTACTTATAGCCCTATAACATGCAAAAAAAAAGCAAAAAGCATGTAAACACTGGGTATTTTTGAACTCAGGACAACATTTTGAATCTATTTAGCAGTTTTTTTTCATTCGCTTTTGTAGATGAGTAAAAGATTTTTCACATAAAATTCAAAAAACGTGTATTTTTTTCAATTTTTCATCATATTTTTTCATTTTTTTAAAATTAAATTAGATGAGATTATATAAATAATGGTATGTAAAGAAAGCCCCTTTTGTCCTGAAAAAAACAATATATAATTTGTATGGGAACAGTAAATGAGAGAGCAGAAAATTACAGCTAAACACAAACACCACAAAAGTGTCAAAAAGATGCCTGGTCGCAAATGTACAACATCGCAAAAAAAGTCCAGTCCTTAAGGGGTTAAATTCGATTTTAAATGGCACACTGTAATGATTGATAGTTAGGTGAGTTATGTTAACATACAGGAACCTGTTTTTTGTCCAGCTCAGATAACTTCCTTCATTCCGTAGCAGAATGTGTTTTGATCAGAAGAAGAAAAACAGCTAATCTCACCAACTTGACTGGAGCCTCCACTACTGTCAATCATAGTACATCACAGCAGATGTAACCGATTTGTGGACAGACTTAAAATAAATCTGACAACAATAAAAATACCTAGATACTGTATACAACTTTAAAAAGTCATGCCACATGAGAAATACTAACACTACTACAGATTATTATTGTACATAGGAAACACTTTGTATATAGCTATATTTTCCATTTATAAAGTATCACAGCTTTTCGTCAATATTTACTGTCATATTTCACTATTTAGCTGTATGAGAAGTGCAAACCATTAGATTTATACTTAGTTCTTGCACAGTAAGCTCGTATTGCTGTTTCTCTTACTACAATGTTTTCCTATTCCAAGAAATGTAGAACCGAAAATTGCACAATACAGCGTATGCAGTAATAGTTCATAATGCAAGTGAAATAAGGGAAAATCCAAAATTATACACACAAATAATTTGTCAATCACTGTTCTGGTAACCTATTTTCTAATCCAGTGTTGCTAAACCAACAAGAGATGACTTACTGGCACCCATCTAAATATATCAACCACGGGCATCCAAGCAAAGGTCTGCATTGCAACAGAACTAGTTAAGATATCTGTTTTTGGTAACAGCCCCTTCTCAATCCACCTGCTGATAACATTTTAATAGTTGATCATTATTGGGTGATACCATATGTGCATTACTACCTTGTAGTAGAGAAATCATGTTTTTTTTTTTTTTTTCCCAACATGGAATATGATAACTAGGCATTAGTCTCACTGAGATCATAATCAGTAATGGTTAGGACCTCTGACCTCAGTTAACCAGACCCTGCAGATGGTTAATGGACACTACCAAGTGGCTCTTAAGTGCATATCAGATTAAATTAACAGATTTGTTAGATTATCGACTAGTAGAGGAAAGAGAAAGGGAAAAAGAACCAGTGGTAGAAGGTATACAGGTATGCACACAAAAAGTGTACAGGTATATAGCTATATGTATACAGACCTCCAGCAAGTCTATACACCAGTGAGACACTCCAGGAATGTCTCAGGGCTTAACCTGATTAATCAAACATATAGGTGTCAGAGCACCTGCACGAAGGTGCACATGTTTTGCACCAAAACACGCATTGGGTAGTTCTTGATTTTTAATGGGCACTTCACTTCACAATGTTGTTTTTCCACATTCGGTGATATTCAAGCCTATTAGCTTAGATGATGGTTTGATTATTACTATTATTATTTTTTCATTTCCTCTACCTATCTAGCTAGCTTTACAGGGAGAGAAGCTTTATCTACCAGATTCTGTCTAGAAACTTACTGCATTGTCTGGAAAAAATATATATAGCGTGGTTGCTTCAAAAAATAGAACCTGGCTGTCAAAATAATATGGTCAGAGACCCCAATTAAACAAAGTATATACAAGTAGTCCTGCAGTCCTATGCCAGCCCAGGGTAGTAAGGATAAGGAGCTAATTAAATAAATATCTTCACTCCCCCCTAATAATACGCTTTATTGTGATCTGCTATAGGGATAGGAGTATTGAATGACTGAATCTCCATAATCCATACACCCTAGGAAATGTCCTTGTAAGACTAGATACATACTTCCAGACAGAGAGAGATATATAGAAACTGAAATCAGAGTATAAAGTCAGTCAAAAATCAGACTGATATTTTAAATTAAAAAAGCCTCTCTCCCTGTAAAGCTAACTAGACAGGCATAGGAAAGAAAAAAGAAAGAAATTAAATTAGATTAAGTAGTGATCATGGTGCTCCAAACACCAGTGCCCAGTGCAGAAAAAACGCCCAACGTACGTTTCGGTGCTAAGGGAATGCACCTTCGTCAGGGGCAAACAACTAACTGAAATGAAGCCTCTTAAATACCTAAAATACCAGGGGTCATGATTACCTGATGGCCACTAGAAAGTGGGGGTGTGTCTATCCACAGCTGACTTTAATATCCCGGCTAAAAGACTGAGACCGCAACTGCTCATTGTGGGTATGCAGGGAATCCCTAGCCAGTCACGTGACCCGCCGTGACGTGCGTCACATGACAGATCCGGCACTCCTCTATCTGGGCGGAGCCCGTTCATCATCCCTACTTGTTACCGCCCAACAGCCTCCCATAGGGGTGCTCGTCACCGCCGAGCCTCTCCTGCCCATCATCCTCACGTGGGCGGACCCCACGTGACCGATGGGCGGAGCTAAGCAGTCTCCGTGCCGGAGTCAGCCGAAAGTGTCTATTTCATAGCTAAATGCCCACATGTCTATATTTTGTCCTGGCAGAGCCTCAGTGTGTACTCTGTAAGGACTAGAATATCAAAATATATTACTACGCAAAAATGCTTAGGGAGTATGTTAATGTATGGTCTCCTACAGATTTTCACCCAGTAGAAAAAAGTACAAACGAAAATAGTAAAACAGTACAAAAGAATATGTATATACATATAGAAAGATGCTGAAACTGTCTAATGAACATACAATGTGATTTATTTCAAGCACAGGAAATATTATCTATTGTATATTACATATATTGTACTTGATTTATTATATACTATATATTATATATTATATATATTGTACTTGATTATTAGAAGACACAGGCCAGGATGCCCAATTAAAGTGGTACATCCTACCCATGTATCTCCCTCTTGGGTAAATTAAAGGTATCTGCCCCTATACAACCAGATGGTAATGTGGTAGCCAGGTGAAGGTATAGCACACGGTCATTTGTTAAAAGACCCTGGAAGATGTTAACCTTCATCAATCAGCTACCCCATTCCAGGAAAGTTTGGGACTATTGTACAGCTGTTGCCTTAAGACATTCCTGGTATTCGCAATTCAGTGGTCCTTGTCCGGTAATCATGTCAAAATTAAAAACCTATATATTCAAAATACTAAAATAAAGCAATAAAAATAATGTTCGTAATTCAAATAAGGTGTACCCATTGTGAAGCACAGCACGCTATATTTACAAATTTACAAGTGTATCAGGCCATACGAATCTCTCCCGGTAAGTATGTGTAGCCATCCCATACAGAGGAATAAGACACGTATGTGTGTAGAGGTCTCCCATGTGGTATCAATGGTCTGCGATGAAGGGTGTATATGAGAAACCTTCATTAAGGCCCGAGGGTGACAGGGTTTTGAGCTTATAAATCCAGAAGCTCTCTCTTTGGAGTAGCTTCTTGTCCAAATCCCCCCCTCTTGGTCCCAAGGTAACCCTTTCAATACCACTAAATCTGTTTCCTTCAGGTGAGCCCCCATGGTGTAGTTTCAAATGTTTAGAGACCGGAGTCTCAATTTGCCTTTTAGGGTTCACAGAATTAACGTGTTCCCGTATCCTGAGTTTAAACATCCGAAAAGTTTTTCCCACATAGAGTTTTTTACACGAACAGGAAAGTAAGTAAATAAGCCCCTTGGACTGACAGTTGAAGAAATTCTTCACTTTGAATTCCTGTATTCCAGAGGAGTCTGAGAACGTTTTGGAGGGTCTACGGATAAACGTGCACGCCTTACATTTCCCACATTGGTATGTCCCTAAGACTGGAGACTTCAGCCATGATGTTTTCTGGGGTGCACTCTTGAGATGACTAGGGACCAACATATCCTTAATATTGCGTCCCCTTCTTGCTGTCCTGTTTCTGGAGTTTGTTCACACCCTTAATTCCAACAACATCAATCTAAAACTGACTAGTGAAATTGGTGGTAATAGAATTAATTTTCTGGACCTCACCATTTCGCTGACAGAAGAAGGGCGACTAATTTCCACCCTGTTCCGCAAACCAACGGCAACCAACAACTTGCTGAATTGGACTAGTCATCATCCCCCATCCCTGAAGAAAGGGATTCCAACTGGACAATACCTGCGTCTTAGACGCAACTGTTCCACCGTGGATGATTTTAAACTAAAGGCCAAGGTCTTACAACTCCAATTCAAACAAAAGGGGTACCCGAATAAATGCTTAAAGAACGCATACAAACGGGCTCTCCTGTCAGACCGTAAAGACCTCCTAGCCGAACACAAGCCAGTGCCATCACAGGAAGTCATAAGATGCATAGGGAATTTTGATGCCGGCTGGCATCAAATTATGCAAATCCTGGATAGATTCTGGCCCCTTTTACATCAGGACCCACATCTACGTAAGGTTATTACACCTAAGGCCTCAGTGACAGCAAGAAGGGGACGCAATATTAAGGATATGTTGGTCCCTAGTCATCTCAAGAGTGCACCCCAGAAAACATCATGGCTGAAGTCTCCAGTCTTAGGGACATACCAATGTGGGAAATGTAAGGCGTGCAAGTTTATCCGTAGACCCTCCAAAACGTTCTCAGACTCCTCTGGAATACAGGAATTCAAAGTGAAGAATTTCTTCAACTGTCAGTCCAAGGGGCTTATTTACTTACTTTCCTGTTCGTGTAAAAAACTCTATGTGGGAAAAACTTTTCGGATGTTTAAACTCAGGATACGGGAACACGTTAATTCTCTGAACCCTAAAAGGCAAATTGAGACTCCGGTCTCTAAACATTTGAAACTACACCATGGGGGCTCACCTGAAGGAAACAGATTTAGTGGTATTGAAAGGGTTACCTTGGGACCAAGAGGGGGGGATTTGGACAAGAAGCTACTCCAAAGAGAGAGCTTCTGGATTTATAAGCTCAAAACCCTGTCACCCTCGGGCCTTAATGAAGGTTTCTCATATACACCCTTCATCGCAGACCATTGATACCACATGGGAGACCTCTACACACATACGTGTCTTATTCCTCTGTATGGGATGGCTACACATACTTACCGGGAGAGATTCGTATGGCCTGATACACTTGTAAATTTGTAAATATAGCGTGCTGTGCTTCACAATGGGTACACCTTATTTGAATTACGAACATTATTTTTATTGCTTTATTTTAGTATTTTGAATATATAGGTTTTTAATTTTGACATGATTACCGGACAAGGACCACTGAATTGCGAATACCAGGAATGTCTTAAGGCAACAGCTGTACAATAGTCCCAAACTTTCCTGGAATGGGGTAGCTGATTGATGAAGGTTAACATCTTCCAGGGTCTTTTAACAAATGACCGTGTGCTATACCTTCACCTGGCTACCACATTACCATCTGGTTGTATAGGGGCAGATACCTTTAATTTACCCAAGAGGGAGATACATGGGTAGGATGTACCACTTTAATTGGGCATCCTGGCCTGTGTCTTCTAATAATCAAGTACAATATATATAATATATAATATATAGTATATAAACAATCAAGTACAATATATGTAATATACAATAGATAATATTTCCTGTGCTTGAAAGAAATCACATTGTATGTTCCTTAGACAGTTTCAGCATCTTTCTATATGTATATACATATTCTTTTGTACTGTTTTACTTTTTTCTACTGGGTGAAAATCTGTAGGAGACCATACATTAACATACTCCCTAAGCATTTTTGCGTAGTAATATATTTTGATATTCTTTTTTTTTTTTAATTTACATTTTTTTATTTTTCTTATGCGTAAGACGATTACAAATGATAAACACATGAATGGTACAGAATGGTAAAGTAAACAATGAAACATATTAAGTCCGGATGAACATAATACATGGTGGTGTAACAGAGTGATTGCAATTTACAATTTTTGAGAAGCATAAATAGATACATACATAAGTGCAAGAAGTTATTTAGTTTTAACTCTAACATCCCAATTTAGTGAATTGATTGAGAGGTTAATAGGATGGTAATCTCATGACTTAATAAAATTGTAATGACATAAACCATGTATGAGACCCTAGGGGCTAATCGAGTAGATTGGACTCATTGGCGATTTTACTTGAGAGGTAATATCGTATGGGATGGGTCTGATGTGGAAAGTTAAGTGAGATCCTTGTGTTCTTCCATGAATTGGGTCCATGGTTCCCATATTTCTGTGAATTTGTTGAAGTCCCTAGATATTGTGTAGGTTATCAGTTCTAGTTGTCTAGTGCTCTCTACTTTGTTGATCCATTTCCTCACTGTGGGAGCTTGAGGTTGCTTCCATTTAGTAGGGATCAAATGAGCTGCTGACATCGTTAAGAGTTTGAATAAAGTGCATTGTGTTTTTTTTAGGTGTAGATTTGGGGGTGGTTCTTGGAAAAGGAATTGTAGTGGCGCCATTGTGAAGGTGATGCCCATTATCGATTTTATGAGGGTATGAATTCTGCTCCAGTATTTGTTGATAGTTGGGCATAGCCACCAAATGTGTGAGTGATGTGCTGTGGAGGAATTGCATCTCCAGCATTTAGTGTCCACGTTGTTATGCATTTTGTGTAATTTCTCTGGAGTGTAGTGCCATCTGGCGATACGTTTGTAATTATTCTCTTGGGCTATTAAGGAGGTGGAGGTTTTGTGTGATGATCTGAAGATGGCTTGCCATTGTGTGTGTGGGACTACTATTTGTAGTTCTTGTGCCCATTTATAGGTGCATTTCGGGAGGTCTGGGGATAGTAGGTCCCTTGTTAGTTGGTATAGTGTAGACAGTATCTTTTTGTGAGTGTGTGGTTCACACATATGTGTTCAAATTCTGTCAAGGGGCGGTTACCTTCCTGTAGAAGGTTTTGGGAGTTAATGAAGTGTTTGAGTTGAGTGTAGAGAAGTATTTGGTTTCCGGTTGGGGAAGTGGAGGGAAGAATTTGTTGCAAGGATTTCATAGCGTTACTTGATGTCATGTCACAGAGCCTCAAAGTGGTTCCCTTGTGGTAGCTACTGTAGGCCTTCCCTGTTTGGCCTCCCTGGAAGTTTGGATTGTTGGTAAGTGGGTATAGAGGGGATGGGTAGGGGGAAATTGTGGTTGAGTTTACCAGTTTATTCCAGAGTTGCAGTGTGGGTTGGATTGTCGGGTGAGATCTGATGAGGGAAGAGATGTGAGAGGGCTGTTTGGATAACCACGGGCACTCCTTCAAGGGAGTGGTTGAAAACTCGTTTTCAATTAGTACCCAGTGGTGGGCTGGCAAAGATCTGGTCCATTCGTATATCCTATTTAAATGGATTGCCTTGTGATATGAATTAATGTCTGGGAAATTTAACCCTCCCTTGTCTCTGCTTTTGATAAGGGTATCGTAAGCGATTCTCGGTTGGGAGTTCGACCATATGAAGTTAGTGAGTGACTTCTTAATTTTAGAGAAAAAGCTAGCATGTATTTGGATTGGGAGAACCTGGAGGATGTAGAGTAAGCGTGGTAGTATATTCATTTTAATAATGTTGATCCTACAAAACCAACCGAAACATGGTTTGTGCCAAGTTTGTAGGTCTTTGTTAATATTGTCTATTAATTTGTTGAAATTAAGGTCGTAAAGCAGTTTAAGTGAATGTGGAATGTGGACACCCAGGTATTTGATAGAGATGGGTTGCCAAGTGAAGTGGAACCTACTTTTGAGTTGGATGTTTAGGTATTTCGTAGAGTGTAGAGGCATCAGATCACATTTAGTTAAATTTGCTTGGAAGTTGGAAAATTTACCATATAGCTCCATTTCCTTGATGATGATTGGTATAGTAGTTAGTGGATTAGCTATTGTAAAAAGGAGGTCATCGGCAAAGGCCATTACTTTATACTCAAGGTTGTTCACTTTAAGGCCTCTAATGTTCGGGTTGTCTCTAATCCCATGGAGGAATGGTTTGAGAACTAAGATAAACAGAAGTGGTGAGAGAGGGCAGCCTTGTCTCGTCCCATTTGTGATTAGAACTTGTTGTGTGAGTTGACCGTTTATGCGTATGCGAGCTGTTGGTTTGGAATAGATTGCTGCCGACCATTCCATCCAACGCGGGCCAAAACCCAAGGCGTGCATTGTGTGCGTGATTAGAGACCAATTAACCCTATCAAATGCCTTTTCGGCGTCAATTGCTAAAAGTGTGCTGTGAATTTTATGTGTGTGGGCCCAATGGATCAGGTTGATGATTTTTGTTGTGTTATTTTTTGCTTCCCTGCCAGGGACAAATCCCGCCTGGTCTGGGTGGATCAAATTAGGGAGAAATGCTTTAAGCCTGTTCGCCATGATCTTTGTCAGGATTTTAAGGTCAATGTTTATTAGAGAAATTGGTCTATAGTTTCCGCACCCTGTTGGGTTCTTGCCTGTTTTCGGTATGAGTGTAATTGTGGCTTCTAAGGAGGAACCTGGGACATGGTGTGAGAGTTTTTGTGTGTTAAATGCCTCGATGAATGGTCGTGCTAAGATCGAGCTAAAAGTTTTATAATATTTCCCTGTGTACCCATCTGGGCCCGGGCTTTTACCTATGGGTAGTGATCTGACTACATTTTGGAATTCTTCCTTCGAGACCGGCTCGTCTAGGAAGGCTGCTTCATTTGGTGGGATCGTGTGTTTGATTCTTGGTTGTAAGTATGTGAGGATATCCTTTGTGGATGGGTGAGACTTAGAGATGTTGTATAGGTTAGAATAGAATTTATGGAATTCGTTGAGGATATCTGGCATTTTTTTATGTCTGTCCTGTATCTAGCTTAATCTCGGAAATGAAGGTGGATTGTTTTTCTGGTTTTAGCGATTGGGCCAGCAATTTCCCTGCTTTACCACCCTTTGTGTAGTAAAGGTGTTTCGTCAGGGTTACTTTGCGTCTGGCTTGTAGTTGTAAAGTGGTCATGAGTTCTGATCTTTTTGATATGATTAATTTGTATGTGGCAAGTGAGGAATCGTGTTCGTGGTGTATGGATTCTAATTTTTCCAGTTCCCGTGTTAGTTGGGCGATTCTGTGTTCTCTATTTCGTTTAGCGGAGGAGGCAATTCTGATGAGTTCCCCCCTCACGACTGCCTTATGGGCTTCCCACAGGAGTGGTGATGACGTTTCTGGTTGTGAGTTCTCCTTAAAGTATGTGGTAAGTGCCTCTTCTATCTGTAATGTGTTTGCTTTGTCATTTAATAGCTGATCATTTAGTTTCCATTGGGTAGAAGGACGAGGTAGTTGTGGGATGTTTAATGTCAATGTCATTGAGGCATGGTCTGACCAGGTAATTGGGTCATATGCGGCTGCTGTCACTAGGGGTAAATACCTGTGTTGGAGAAAGAGTGTATCTATGCGAGAATATGTACCTGTTGGTGGGGAGTAAAACGAAAAATCCTTGCGTGAAGGGTGGAGTAATCTCCAACAGTCAAATAATTGAGCCTCAAGAAGTGTGGCGTTAATCTGCTTTCTGGTGTGTGTCATGTGTGGTTGCAACTTGGCTGTGGAGTCTAGGTTCCCATCCATGGAGAAGTTTATATCTCCTCCTAATATTAGAATACCCTCCTGGAAATCTGTTAGTTTAACCAATATCTTTTTTCAGAAATTGATTTTGTTTTTTGTTGGGTGCGTATATGTTGACTAATGTTACTGGGACTATGCCTAGTGTTCCCTTGACAAACAAAAATCTACCTGAGTCGTCTGTCAGGTGGGTTTGAGTAGTGAATGGTGTGTGTCTACCAATCAGTTTCGCTACCCCTCTTGATGTGGATTCGGAGTAGTGGCCGTAGAAGCCAAGTGGGTAGTCTTTACTACGTATTTTTGTGGTTGTCCCTTTGCGTAAGTGAGTTTCTTGGATTAAAATAATATCCGCTTTCTGTCTGCGGAAGTCTGAGAGAGCCAGGGCTCTTTTCTCTGGGGTGTTAAGACCTTTAGCGTTTTTTGTTAGAATCGTTAGAGAGGTCATTATGGGGTGTTTGCTTTAAGTTGTGGGGGTATAAGAGTTTTCAGTTATATTATATGTGGAAAGGGAAGATTGGGGAGGTCAGGAGTCTGGGATGGGATAGACCAACCCCCCTAGTCAGGAGTTTCTCGCAGGAAGCGAGTGCATAGGTGATCTATCTTGACGCAATTGATAGATACCCTTTAGTATATAGGAGGAACCTTGTGGCAAGGCTAAGGATCCCAGGTAATCCAATCTTTTGATATCTGTGAGTAAACGTTTATCGAGACATGGAGAGAAGCCTGTCGCCAAATAACTATACTAAGCGGATGACTAGTGGTGGAAGATAGTGGGTACAGTTGAGGTGAGGGAGGGAGGGGAGAGGGTATAGAGTGGGAGGTGAAAAGCGGAGGACTTGAAGTAGGTAAGGAGGTAAGAGGGGAAAGCAGAAGAACAATAATCTTATCTTACAACAGATATACAGTATTAGGTATTGTTACTTTAAGATAAATTAAGTTAAATTAAGCTAGAGCAACCTAAATTCTTGGCAAAACATTATACAAAAATTATCCCAGAGTAGCAAAAGTAGTTTGGCCCTGTCAGTCCACAATGTGGTCAAAAGCAGTTCCCCAGTAAGTCACATAGAGTAGCCTATACAACCTGCATGTAGATTATACTGGAGAAATAATGTGACGAAATGGAGGTTTCTCGTGCCTGGTTGAGATTTCCAGTCCTTATGTTAGGCTTGTGGCTCACAGGTTTCGCCTTGTAGATCAGAGTCCCGATGGTCAAACAAGGTCAGCTTGAATAGAGTAACATCAGGGGGATGTTGGTTATATGGGGTATATGGGTAGCTTGAAGAGGGAGTGAAGGGGTGTGGGTTGAGTTGGGGAGTTCATTGTCCGCTTCTATTCGAAGTATGAAGAAAGAATTCTGGTTGTTATCTGGCCGGCTATGTTGTTTTTTCTAGGGCATGAAGTATATGGTAAAAAGTTGATGTGAGCTAGGTGTAAAGAGAGGAAAGAGATAAGTTCTTTCATTCTGGAGATTGTAGGTTCCGATGGCTTGCCGTGTCCGTAGGTAATCTTGATCTATGTTGTGGAGAGATGAATCTCTGATCATTCCTTCTCTTTTTAGCAGGTGTAATCCATCGCTGCCTCTGGGGTAGGCTTGTATTGTCCTGTTGAGGTTGCATCCCGTTCCAGTCTATCACATTGGTGTTTGGTAGGTCAAGTGCCTGGAGGAACGGAGGGATGTCTAAGATAGAGGATATCGTTAACATCGTGCCTTTGTGATTAACTATCAGAGCGAATGGGAATCCCCAGCGATATCTGATATTTCTGTTTCTTAAAAGTTCAGTAATAGGTTTTAAGGCTCTGCGTGCCTGTAATGTGTAACGAGAGAGATCCGGGTATATCTGTATCGGGTGTCCGTGAAAAAGGAGAGGTTGGGAGGTATCCCTGGGCGCTTTGATAATATTCTCTTTAATTGAGAAATAGTGGATTCTGCATATTGTGTCCCTGGGGGTATCAGATGACAGGCCTCTGGGTCGTAATGAGCGGTGGGCTCTGTCCATTAATATTACATTATCACTTTGTTCCCCTAGGATGAGGTGGAAAAGCTCAGTTAGTACAGTTTCTAAGCTCTCACCTTGGGATTCTGGAAGGCCCCTTATCCGCAGATTGTTCCTCCTCCCTCGGTTGTCCAAGTCATCCACATGTCTCTGAGTGTCCGCCATGTTTAAGGCATGTGATTGTAGTGAAGTCGTTATATTTGTTAATTGAGCCTGTATTATATCCCTTTCTTCCTCCAGATCTACTACTCTGAGGTTTAGTTGGCGTACTTCCGTGCCTATCGCCTCCATTTTTGTGTGAAACGTGGCTTCCAGTTTGCTCATCGTGATTTGAAGGTCCGTTTTCATGCTGAGCAGATCGGTTTTGGAAGGTAGGTTTTTTAGTATGGATTTGATGTCCAAGTCGTTTGCCATATCCGAAGATATTTGAGAGAGTTCTGAGGCTGAAGGGCTGCTGGGCTGCGGAGCTGCGTCCGCCATTTCGTTAGCTGTAGTCTCGGCCTCCTCCCTTCGGTCTGAGTTTTCTTTGAAAAATCGGGTCAGAGCTCCCGATTTAGAGGATGGGGTCTTCCCAGGGTGTCCTTGAGCTGGACCCTGCTTCTTATTATTGCCCATATCGTGGTTAAAGTCTCCGATTGAGATGGATTGGAGCCCGGTTCCTCAGGAGCTAAATCAATGTGCGTCCATTCAGCTCCGTGGTCGTCCACGCCCCCTCTATATTTTGATATTCTAGTCCTTAGAGAGTACACACTGAGGCTCTGCCAGGACAAAATATAGACATGTGGGCATTTAGCTATGAAATAGACACTTTCGGCTGACTCCGGCACGGAGACTGCTTAGCTCCGCCCATCGGTCACGTGGGGTCCGCCCACGTGAGGATGATGGGCAGGAAAGGCTCGGCGGTGACGAGCACCCCTATGGGAGGCTGTTGGGCGGTAACAAGTAGGGATGATGAACGGGCTCCGCTCAGATAGAGGAGTTCCGGATCTGTCATGTGACGCACGTCACGGAGGGTCACGTGACCGGCTAGGGATTCCCTGCATACCCACAATGAGCAGTTGCGGTCTCAGTCGTTTAGCCGGGATATTAAAGTCAGCTGTGGATAGACACACCCCCACTTTCTAGTGGCCATCAGGTAATCATGACCCCTGGTATTTTAGGTATTTAAGAGGCTTCATTTCAGTTAGTTGTTTGCCCCTGACGAAGGTGCATTCCCTTAGCACCGAAACGTACGTTGGGCGTTTTTTCTGCACTGGGCACTGGTGTTTGGAGCACCATGATCACTACTTAATCTAATTTAATTTTCTTCTTTTTTCTTTCCTATGCCTGTCTAGTTAGCTTTACAGGGAGAGAGGCTTTTTTAATTTAAAATATCAGTCTGATTTTTGACTGACTTTATACTCTGATTTCAGTTTCTATATATCTCTCTCTGTCTGGAAGTATGTATCTAGTCTTACATGGACATTTCCTAGGGTGTATGGATTATGGAGATTCAGTCATTCAATACTCCTATCCCTATAGCCAGGGCTCGAGTCCTGCAGGAACGCGTGGGAACGGCGTTCCTGCACTTTTTCCACAGCAGGAACGTCGTTCCCATTACTAGTCCTGCAGGACCCAGGGCTGGCACAAGCGGCTGCCAGAGCAGATTTTTAAACTCACCTCTCCCCCTGCAGCCAGTGGAGTCGTCCAGCCTCTCCTGATGATGTCAGTAGAAGGGGGCGGGACTTTCTCTGCTCTTCTCACAGGACCGCTGGGGAGCAAAGGAAGTCACGCCCCCTCCTACTGACATCATCAGGAGAGGCCTACTCCACTGACTGCAGGCTGCATGTTCCACATCCTGTCCCAGCCCTCCTGGCCCAAGGTAAGCCTCAGGGAGGGGGGAAGGCACTTTAGTTTGTTTTTTTGTTTAGTTTGTTTCCTCAGTCCCTGTCCCCCTATTTAAGGCCCTGTCCCCCCTCCTCAGTTCCTGCCCCCCTCCTTAGTCCCTTTCCCCAGTCCCTGTCCCCCTCCTCAAGCCCTATCCCCTTACTCAGTCCCTGTCCCCCTCCTCAGGCCTGTCCCTTTCCTGAGTCCCTGTCCCCCTATTTAAGGCCCTGTCCCCCTCCTCAGTCCCTGTCCCCCTATTTAAGGCCCTGTCCCCCCTCCTCAGTCCCTGTCCCCCTATTTAAGGCCCTGTCCCCCCTCCTCAGTCCCTGTCCCCCTATTTAAGGCCCTGTCCCCCCTCCTCAGTCCCTGTCCCCCCTCCTCAGTCCCTGTCCCCTTATTTAAGGCCCTGTCCCCCCTCCTCAGTTCCTGCCCCCCTCCTTAGTCCATTTCCCCAGTCCCTGTCCCCCTCCTCAAGCCCTATCCCCTTACTCAGTCCCTGTCCCCCTCCTCAGGCCTGTCCCTTTCCTCAGTCCCTGCCCCCCTATTTAAGGCCCTGTCCCCCCTCCTTAGTCCCTTTCCCCAGTCCCTGTCCCCCTCCTCAAGCCCTATCCCCTTACTCAGTCCCTGTCCCCCTCCTCAGCCCTGCCCCCCTCCTCAGTCCCTGTCCCCCTATTTAAGGCCCTGTCCCCCCTCCTCAGTCCCTGCCCCCTCCTCAGTCTCTCGGGGAGTGGATCTTGGGTGAGTTCCTGCACTTTTTTACCCAGGACTTGACCCCTGCCTATAGCAGATCACAATAAAGCGTATTATTAGGGGGGAGTGAAGATATTTATTTAATTAGCTCCTTATCCTTACTACCCTGGGCTGGCATAGGACTGCAGGACTACTTGTATATACTTTGTTTAATTGGGGTCTCTGACCATATTATTTTGACAGCCAGGTTCTATTTTTTGAAGCAACCACGCTATATATATTTTTTCCAGACGATGCAGTAAGTTTCATTCACATACGGAAACTGCCTGCATATTTTTTTGTTTATTGTTTTGTTGATATTTGGGGTTAAGCCCCTTTGAGACATTTGGAGTCTCATACTGGTACTCCTGTCTCTGTGCAACACCGGGTAACACTGCCCCCTCTGGGGAGATCCTGGGGAGGTGTGTGTGTGTGGTTGCACAGGGACATAGAACGTTTTGTTCTTTCCTTTTTTCCATATTCTGTCTAGCCCTATCACTAATTACTATTACTGTTTTGTCAATATATGTGTACTTGTATATGAAAATGTATACATATGTAATATATGGGCACATAATTGGTACTAATTAATTTGGAACCCTCACCCTGTGCAAGATATTACACAATCTTCTAGGTTCAGGAATCCTAACCAAGGCATTATTGATTATTATATGTATGCAAATGTATCTTGTATTTTCCCTTGGCTATATCATCCACTTTGGCCACACTTAATAAAGCTAATCTGGCGTATATATGATGTTACTATCCCTGGGACCTATCTTCTGATATATTATAGCAATAAGTAGAGGATTAGCCTTATAAGCCTTTTTTTTTTTTACCCAATTTTTCCTCTGGTATAGTGGCTTGCTACATTAATCCTTCAAGTAAACTGTTTTATTTCCAAGTGACATTATATCTCACAATTTTGTTAGAGTAATTGTCTTTTCTGTTTTGTATGTTAAAGGAGTAAAGGAGCCTGATGTACAAGGGTGTGGGATCACATGTATGTAGCCTCCAATTACAAAAATAATGGTGGTATTGTGAATTCGTATCGGTTGTTCAATCTACTGAGCCCTGTAAGCGATTGAGAATCAATGTGTTCTTCACAGAGCCTACAGCACTAGATAATAATTTATATGTAAACACCACAAAGAAAAGTGGATATAAAATATTGTTAGAACTCACAAAGTCATTTTTGACTTAAAAATGCTGTCTCACTGAGCGTTTTGTTATGATGAAATCTTGATATAATACTCATATTGACTTTATATAATACTCATATTACTAACATTTCTAAACAATCAAAACAAATCTTAGGACAATGTAGGGACTACATGAAACACCTTAAAGTATTAATACAACCACCATGACTACTTCAGCGATTTGAAGTGGTACTGGGGGAAGGAGTCTCGATGTGCAGCGTTTCTGCCTGAAATGCTGCATTTTCGTAAGAGACTTTGATAACCCAGAACTCTGCAAAAAGTTAATTCTGTCCATATTTTACATCGGTCATCATAGCGCACTGCAACAGATGTAATAATCTTCTCCCTTGCAAGTTGCAGACAGAGCGCCTGCAAGTGGAAATGCTCTAAAGTTAGATAATGTTTGATTTACAACCAGTTTATTTGATTCTCCACCTTACAGGGTCTAATTGCCTACAATTATATGCTCCGGCATTCAGAAACACAGGGCTTTGCCCTCCCCCTCCCGATACCCCCTTGGTCAGGAGTACAATTAGAAGATGGCCACCTGATATCGCCCCCTTCTGGTTACATTTAAAAGCTCTTGGTCTACCTGGTTCTCCCTAAGCACTTCACACTCTTGTTAATGTATTAATGTTGGGTTATTATACATGTGATAAATACATAAATACTTTTATACTGACAAATGTACAAACATGTTCATAACCGTATGTGCCACATCTTTAACTTTATTTCTGTAACTTACCTTGCATTGATATCATAAAAACAAAAATTTTAATAAAAAGAGATTGACAAAAAAAAAAGAATTCCCACAAAATCAGTGTGCTTAGCTGTATAAGGCCTTGTTCATACTGTAATGTGTGCATATTTACTATTTAAATGCAATTGATACATTTTACCTTGCACTCATCTATGAGCATGATATCGTAGAAAATAACATGAAAATGAACAATGGATAACGTAGTTTAAAAATATGGTTTACGAAAATTCATGATTGTTGGGATATATGCATTTGGGAGTCATGCATACATTTGAAAACCTTCCAGCAGATATGTGTGAACTCTGACTCTATAAAAGATAACGTAGCTTTACACAATAAAATATTTAATATTGCAACAATTAGAATACCTCAACTAAAACCAGAATAATTTGACAATCCCTGTTCTGGAAATAACATATTTTCTGTTTCCAGTACTGTTACATCATCGTCAGGCTAAGCGTACTATCGGTGTGTCAACACAATGTATTAGCATGGAAATGTACACTTCTGTTTCACAATCTAATCATAATATGTGTTACTAAATGCCTACAAGCTCTTTCTATGACTTCTTAGGAAACTCCTGCATTTCTGAACATTCCACAACCTAAACCATATCACGCCTGCAGAGCTGACAAAAGAGAAACACTGCATTTTACTGTCTTAAAATGTAGATCTTCCACATTGTTATACCTGTACTGGCTATTTAAAAATATATTCTCTGAAACTTTAGGGAAAAATAGCTTTGTTTGGAAAATATTCTAATACACTGCTATTTTTAACATCCGGTTTTGATATATGTGTATTTAGAAAACTGGTTCTTAATTCCCCATATTTTTATGAAAGTGTATATAAGTACAATAAAGTAAAATATTTTTCTAAAGTAGCCAAACTGGAAGAATAGCCTACTACTTTGTCGTTAAATTTGAAATTCCCTTGGAATTCATGACAATTCTACCATTAGTAAATAACCCTGCATATGTCAGGGACCCCTAGCCCAGTATTGTCATTACCCTCCACCCAACAGAAAAGGGGAGAAGAAAGGGTTCTTATACCATGCCCTTATCCAGTGTGGATCACCCACCACCTCACTGCATGGAAGTTGAAGGAAGTGGTAAGGACCATTTGCCATTTACAGCTAAAGCTGTACATTTCAACCCAGCTCTTGGTGATACCACAGACGGGCACCTGTAAGCATTCATCCAACTTGTTCTAGGAAAGTTATGGTTACACTCTTTTTGCTCAACCTCTATCTGTTGAAGGCTACCCTCACGCTCCTACTTCATTGATCCCTAATGTTTCAGTTGGAATAGCAGTAAAATCAGTGGTTCCCAAACCAGCCCTTAGGGCTCCTCAACCAGTCCAGGATTTAGGGACTACCCAGTTGTGTCTAAGGTGTTTTTTAGCCTTTTTCTAAAAACACCTTAGACACAACTGGGTAATCCCTAAATCCTGGACTGGTGGGAGAACCTTGAGGGCTGGTTTGAGAACCACTGGGGTAGCCTGAAAGACGAATGTCTTGGGTGATCTGATTTGATGCAGTAAGAAGGTCCTGCAATCCAAAGCACATTTGTTTCCTAAAAAAACAGTCCGCTCATTACTCCAGGGTTACACACATTGGTATTTATTCTTTTAATTACACAGCATAAACTTTAAAACCATTTTTCTACATCATTTACAATTTTAAACCAGGGGTTTTAAGAAAAGCAACCACCTTGACATTCATTGTTAGAGTTTGCTAATAAAAAATTTCTATTCAATTATAACACTTAGGTCATGGGAAAAAATGCATTATTACTTCCCTTTAATAAATGGCAGCAATTATAGCTGAAGTAGCAATTGACTTTTCTGATTAGCTCTCACGGACTCTTTACTGAGAAATAATTGTCAGGATCCTCAACGCGAAATTGGTGTAGACGGTTAATTAAAGAGTTACTGTCAAATGCTGTCATGTAGCTTTGCTTGTCTTTGCTTAGTATCACAAATCATTTACAATAGAATGCAAAGGTACTGAGAGAATATTCAACACCATCATTCAAGAGAATCAGACCAATCAGGGAATGAACCAATTAGAAACATTCGTGGACATGCCTTGACAAGAGAGTCATCTGTATGGTAACACGAGCTCTCTGTTGTGTGTAGGTTGACTTCTACCCAGACAGAACAGTGGATTCCTTTGTGCTGGTTAATTTGAATAACAAATGATTTTGATTCACAGATACACTCCCCGTCAACTTAAACAGATGTAGAGTTAAAACACTTTTAACATGGAGACCTTGCCAGCTGAATATTGAAATATGATAACGTCTCTTCAAATAGCTTAACAGTTTTAATGAATATAAATCTAAATTTGCATAAAGCTTTCGGATCGAGTCATGTGACAGTTATTTTTAACCCAGTTTATGGCAGGTGTGTGATCCACGCGTTGATTTTCTCATCGAAGACAGTGAAAAAGGTTAAATGTAATTTTATTTTCCCTTTAATTCTGTTATGCATTTCATGTGCTGGAAGTTACATAAAGGTTGTAAAATGTAAGAAAATAAAGTCAATGGACAGCTCAATTTTTTCTTAAGGTTAAGTTAATTGTTTAATTAACCTGTAATTAGAAAAATCCCATGATGGTGTAGAAGGACCTGTGGAGTGAGTGACCTAAACATGCAATTAAATAGGAAGTCCTCAAAAATTTGTAGTCCAGCAAAGCAGCAATAATTTCAATACAGTACGGCAGCATACACTTTAGTTCCCAGTTAATCCTTTAAAGGGAACGTTCACTTAACTGGAATTTACACCATTAAAGGAGTACTCCACACCCATAAAGCACTTTATCTTGCTGAAGTGTTTTATAGATGAGGTGTATTCCACAATAATGACAGTTTATAAAAGTGAAGATTTCTATTAGAAATCAAACAGCACCACGGGTGGGTTTTTTCTTGCTACTGTTAGCTCCCCTGAGTTAATGAAAGTGGCAGGCACGCTCTACTTGATCGAGCCTGCCTCCCCCTGCATGTCTTAGACCTTGAACCAGCATCCAGACCTCAGATTAGTATACTGCTTGTGCACACTTGCGCACAAGCTGAGGCGAGCGCGCGAGCGCACGCGCCAGTGCGTGCGTTCATCACAGACGCTCACCAGCACACGCACACTCAATTAGAAGCCTCTAATAGGCTTTTTACCCTGTGGAGAAATGGGAAAGATTGCTACAAAGGCTACTGTCTATAATAACTACATTTTTTGCAAAGTGTTTAAAGATATATCCCAATGAATACATGCACGAAAACACAGGCATGTATTCATTGGGGGGGTGTCTACTAAACAGTGATTTCTATTTCTCACTTAAATGAACAGTGGATGTGTTCCTTTAAATAACACATAGAAAACCCAATATAATGTGTAAACTTTGTTTTTTTAATAAGATATTCTGTTTTCTTTAAATTTATATTAAACATTTAGCATATGACATTATGATAAAGTTAAATGAGCACTATAGTCACCTAAATTACTTTAGCTAAATAAAGCAGTTTTAGTGTATAGATCATTCCCCTGCAATTTCACTACTCAATTCACTGTCATTTAGGAGTTAAATCACTTTGTTTCTGTTTATGCAGCCCTAGCCACACCTCCCCTGGCTATGATTGACAGAGCCTGCATGAAAAAAAAACAAACTGGTTTCACTTTCAAACAGATGTAATTTACCTTAAATAATTGTATCTCAATCTCTAAATTGAACTTTAATCACATAAAGGAGGCTCTTGCAGGGTCTAGCAAGCTATTAACATAGCAGGGGATAAGAAAATCTTAATTAAACAGAACTTGCAATAAAGAAAGCCTAAATAGGGCTCTCTTTACAGGAAGTGTTTATGGAAGGCTGTGCAAGTAACATGCAGGGAGGTGTGACTAGGGTTCATAAACAAAGGGATTTAACTCTTAAATGGCAGAGGATTGAGCAGTGAGTCTGTAGGGGCATGTTCTATACACTAAAACTGCTTCATTAAGCTAAAGTTGTTCAGGTGACTATAGTGTCCCTTTAAGGTAAAGCAAAGCCAGAATAAAAATTACAAATCCATAGGAGAAATAGAAACAGTGTTTCATTTCTCCTCTACCCTGTATGTTCTGTCTATGCTGACTGCCACTACAAAGGACAGAGCGCATCACGATGATTGACAGGGAGCAAAGATGGAGGCACACAACTGCAGGAATAAGAAGTGTGGAAATCTACATTTATGTAGCCCATGGAACAGCGCAGTCAGGGGAGTGGGCCTTGACAGAGCCAGGAGTAGGCAGGGGAGTAACCAGTTAAAGGGGTGTGGTTATTGGTAAATGGGGGTTGGACTATAGGAGTATATTAAGCGGCCATTTTATGTCCAAGGGACATTTTAACTAAACTGACACTTACCTGGTAATTGTTTTTGGCAGGTCTGTGTTGGTTTTTTCTTTTGTCTTGCAGATCATGGCATCAATGGAAGAAATCCTGGAGGGAGTGAGAGCTGCTGTGCGGGATAGAGGACTGGCCTGGCTTCACGAACAACTGGGGGCTCAGGGTCCCCCCCCTACAACCCCTGCGGCGGCTGCACGGCGTTCCATGAGGAGGGCGAGACCGCCCCAGCGGCTGAGCCCGGGCATGGAGCCTGAAGTCGGCAGACGGAGGAGCCCGTCAGCGGAGTCTGTTGGGGCCCTGGATGAGGTAGCGGGCCCCAGCGGAGTGGATGTACCGCGGCCGGCATCGTCGGTCCGACGCGGTGCTGGCCGGGCGCGGGCAGCAGCTAGGCCGAGGCCTACCACGCGGTGTGCGCCCCGCCGGGAGGCGGCAGGCGGGACGGTTGCGGCTGGAGCCAGGACCCAGAGCAGATCGGATGGTGGAAGCAGTGAGCGGTTGCGGCCCGGTGAGTCAGGGAATGGCGCTGGGGCTGGGCAGCGGGCGGGGGGCAGAGCGGAGGCCTCTAGTGATCAGGCGGTCCCCCTGATGGCAGGGGGAGCCCCAGGGCAACGGGACACATCGGGGGCGGCCTCTAGTGGGGCCAGGTTCAGCACAAGGGACGCAGACGGCGGGTCCGCTCAGCCAGGTACATTGGGGCCAGCAGGGCCCGCGGCTTTAGCAGACAGAAAACGCCAGGATAGACAGGCGGAATCCCCAGTTCGCAAGGCGGCCCAAAAGGGGCCAGGTTCAGCAGGTCGGGATAGCTCCCAGGACTCAGCTCAGGGCATGGAGACAGGACGGGCGGGGAGAGAGCGGGAGGGCCGCAGGGGCGGCTCCCGGGGACCGAGGGGTCTCTCGCGGAGCCCTAGGCCGCATCGCAGCAGGGAGCAGCACGGCGTCAGTGCCAGGCATGACAGGAGGCAGGCTGACGGGTGGAGGGGTAGAGAGAGGAGCAGGTCTGCAAGCAGGTTTAGCAGAAGGAGATCGGCCTCAAGGGACCGGAGGTGGAGGCAGCGGCGCAGTGCGTCTGGGTCCTCAGGCAGGAGCTCGCCAGGTCAGCGGCGCAGTGCTTACGGCCGGGAGGGCCAGGCAGGGAGTCGGGATATGGTGCGGAACTACAGGCATGAACATAAGGATGTTGGGCGGGTATGTGATCATGTGGACACACTACCCAGGTGTCGTTCTCCTTGCAGGTCTCGCAGCACTACACCCGCGGTCCTGAGGCAGGGCCAGGCGGACGGGAGTCGGCGCCAATTGGATGCTCCGGAGCCAAGCATGGCGGACGGAAGGGAAACGAACCCACAGCCTTCTGCGGCTTCGGGCTCAGGCGGTGAGTCAACTGTTACACCACACGCAGGAACACTATTGAATTGCTTAAAATCTTTCTTAGATTCATGGGCGGGTGGGGAAATGGCTTCACCTCAGTTTGGGAGAGTGTGGACGTGTGAGAAAGGCCAGGGGTTACAAGGTAGGGCCGTGGGCCCAACGCTGGATAGCGAAGTGGGGTTATCTGGGTCTGAAACTAGTAAGGAGTCGGGGGACAAGGTAGGTATTGGGGGCGAAATTACCGACGCTGCGCGGCAAAACGTGCACGTGTCTTTTTCGGGCCCATTAGGTTGTCATCTGAAAATGGACATCAAGGAGAAAATTTGGAAGGGTGAGTTTGTGGAGGTTTTTTCCTTGCTCCCGCTGGAGGAGTTCTTAGACATGAAGGAGGAGGACAAGAAGGACGCAAAGAAAGAGGAGGAGGAGAAAAAGCGTAGGTATCGGAAGATTCCTAAAACGTTTGGGAACTGGCTGCGGGCCTTCTGTATCCTGGCCAGCGTGATAGGGGAAAAGTCGCCGGATAAATGCTCCCAATTGTTTTGCTACCTAGATGGGATTGGGGAAGCGTACCGGACCTATGGCGGGGTCGCCTGGTGGCGGTACGACGAGCAGTTTCGCCAGAGGTTAGCGGCGAATCCCAGCATGCGGTGGGATCAAATGGACCTTCCCCTCTGGATGCGGCTCATGATGGCGCAAAAGGCTGCGCCCTTTCAAGGGACGGCCGGTGCGGCCCCTGGGGGACCTGCATCGGCCGGGCAAAAGAAAGGCTTCTATTGGCTCTTTAACGAGGGCCAATGTAAGTGGGGTGCGTCGTGCCGGTTTAAGCACGAGTGCTCAGGTTGTGGGGGTGCACACGGAGCCAGCCGGTGTTTTAAGCGAGGTAAGTCTGCACCAGGAGCGGGAGCCGTTGGAGCGTCGGCCCCCTCCGCTGCCGCGGGGGGCAACCCCGGTGAAAGTAGGCGAGATGCTGCCGTGGCTAAAACAGTACGGTAACCGTCAGGACGCTGAATTCTTATGGCACGGCTTTACGGAGGGTTTTTTCAATACCGTTTCAGAGTAGGGATGTGGGGAGGTTATGCAGTAATCTCAAGTCGGTGGGTGAACACCCGGGAGTTGTGAGGGACAAGTTGCTGAAGGAGGTGCAACTGGGTAGGATGGCTGGGCCGTTCGAGGCTCCGCCGCTGCCTGACTTGAGGGTATCCCCGCTGGGGGTAGTCCCCAAGAAGGAGGCGGGTAAGTTTAGGTTGATTCATCATTTATCATTCCCGAAAGGGGCGTCGGTAAATGATGATATCGATGAGGCCCTGTGCTCCGTATCGTATGCATCATTCGACCATGCTGTCGAGTTGGTTCGGAGAGCAGGGCGAGGGGCTTTGATGGCGAAGGTGGATGTGGAGGCAGCATTCCGGCTCCTTCCTATCCACCCAGACTGTCACCATTTGTTAGGGTGCCTTTTTGAGGGTAAGTTTTTCGTGGACCTGTGCCTACCCATGGGTTGCTCCATTTCGTGTGCGTATTTTGAAAAGTTTAGCACGTTCCTGGAGTGGGTAGTGCGCAGGGAATCGGGCGGGGGTACGGTGGTCCATTACTTGGACGACTTTCTGTGTGTGGGCCCGGCTGGGTCCGACAGATGTGCCCAAATACTGCGGGTGTTCCAGAGGTTAGCCCAACAGTTTGGGATTCCTCTGGCCGAGGACAAGACAGTGGGCCCGACCGAGTGTCTGAGTTTTTTAGGGCTGGAAATCGACTCGGTCGTGGGGGAATGTAGGCTGCCGGAAGAGAAGTTGAGGGCGCTCCGCCAGCAGGTGCACGCGATAAAGGGCGCTAGGAAAGTTACGCTGCGGGGACTGCAGTCCTTGCTCGGCAGCCTTAATTTCGCTTGTAAGGTGATCCCTATGGGAAGAGTTTTTTGTAGATTGCTGGCTAGGGCTACCTGTGGGGTCCGTCTGCCGAGTCATTACATCAGGGTGTCGGTAGGTATGAGAGAGGACTTGGACATATGGGACCGCTTCCTCACTGAGTTTAACGGACGGGTGTTTTTCAGGGATGTGATGAAGGCATCTGGCGAAGCCGGGCTGTTTACGGACGCCTCGGGGAGCGTTGGCTTTGGGGCTTACCTTGGGGGCAAGTGGTGTGCCGAGGTTTGGCCTGAGGCTTGGTCCGAGAGCCCCTTGATTCGGAACCTCGCCTTTTTGGAGCTTTTTCCAGTTGTGGTAGCGGTGTCACTATGGGGCGAGGAGCTCAGGGACAAGAAAGTTATCTTTCACTCTGATAATATGGCAGTGGTACAGGTAATTAACAGTCTATCGGCTTCGTCCCTGCCAGTGGTTAGGTTGTTACGGCAGCTAGTGCTATTGTGTATGTCTTGGAACATTGTCTTCCGGGCGCGGCACGTGCCGGGCCTGCTGAATGTGGTCGCTGACGCTCTGTCTCGTTCACAGTGGGTGCGGTTCCGGGAAGCAGCGCCGGACGCACAAGCGACAGGGCAAGCATGCCCGGAGGAGATGTGGCGGCTCGGGACGTTGTGCTTGGGCGATACATAAGGAGCTCACTGGCGCCGGGGACTTGGACCGCTTATACTAAGGTTTGGTGTGAATGGGAGGAAATGTTGTCCCAGGCGGGAGCAGGCGATTCTGCAGCGGGTAGGTTGGACACGCTGTTGTGGCTTCTTTGCAGGTTGGTGGCAGGTGGGTCATCCCCTTCTAGGGTGGAACGCTACATGTCTGCGTTAGCCTTCCTGTTCAAGTTTAACGGGTGGGATGACCTGACCAAACATTTCTTGGTAAAGCAAACTTTGAAGGGTTTCAAGAAGGGCAGGAGGTCTGTGGATACGAGGAGGCCTGTGTCCTTTGCCACCCTTCAAGGGTTGGTGGGGTTGTTGAACGAATTGTGTAGTTCGGCATTTGAAGTAACTTTGTTCTCTGTGGCTTTCGTGTGGGCTTTCTTTGGGGCTTTTCGTATTGGCGAATTGGTGAGCGCCAATAGGTCGGGGGCATCGGGCCTCCGGTATGAGGATGTGGCTGTAGAACAGGACAAGGTTGTGATTTGGCTCCGGCGCTCGAAGACGGACGTCTTCGGAAAAGGTAAGAATGTTGTCCTGTCCTCACTTCCAGGGTCCCCGGTGTGCCCGGTTGCGTGTGGGGACGTGTTTTTACGGGTTCGCCCGCAGGTTGGTGGTTGCTTCCTGATTCATGAGGATGGGAAGGCGCTGTCGCGCTTTCAGTTCTTGCGAGTCTTCCGCATGGGGTTGACGAGATTGGGCTTGCAGCCCGGACAATTTGGTACGCACTCCTTCCGTATCGGGGCTGCGACTGAGGCGGCGCGGCTTGGGCTGGGGGAGGAGCGGATAAAGCAGATTGGGAGATGGGAATCCATCAGGTTCCGTGCATATGTAAGGCCGGAAAGGTTGGTGTGAATGGAATGTTGTGGATGTGGGAAAAGGGTGCTCTGCCGGTTAACTGAATTTGTTTCCTTTCAGGCTTGGTCGCTTGGCTGGTGGGTCACTCGTTTGTCTACTGGGCGGAGAAGAGGGCCGCAGTTCGGAGACAAGGCACACAACTGGGTTTTCTTCTGGACACAGTGGACCTGCGGTGGTTTGGTTTTAGGGGTTTCAGCTGGCAGAGTATAAGTGGTGAAATTTTTGGGATGTTGTCCAAGGGGTTTGCCCCGGATATATTGTTGATTCACGGTGGGGGCAATGACTTAGGTTTGGTCCCCCAGAAGGTGTTGGTCAGGAGAATGAAGAGGGACCTGGACAGGGTGAGGGCTCTGGTCCCTGGAGTTACAATAGTTTGGTCTGAAATGGTGCCGCGGTTGAACTGGAGGCATGCCAGGGACCCGGCGGCTGTGGCACGTTGCCGTGGTAAGGTAAATAAGGCCATGTCTGTCTATATTAGGAGACTAGGGGGGGTCCCAGTGAGGCACTTGGAATTGGAGGGCGGGTTGCCCGGTTATTTTAGGCGGGATGGTGTGCACCTGTCTGATGTGGGGTGTGATCTACTAAACTTAGGATTCCAGGAGGGTATTTCCAAAGCCCTATTTATGTGTGGTGGGGGTCGCTCGAGACATTAAGGGGTCAAGTCTCTTGCTATGGCGGGATAGGGCTTGGGTAATTGGAAGGTAGGAGGAGTATAAATTGGTTAGGCTGGATTAAACTGGAGTGTGAAATGGTTTGTGGGTTCGAGCTCATCGGTGGCTCCGAACCAGGTGGTGTAGGGGGGTCTCGGTACACCCCTACAGTTTAAAAAGTTATGGATATGGGGCCTCTTTGGTAGGCCATATGTTATGTGTTAATTGGTTATTTATAATGTTATTTATTGTTATTGGCGGGGTCATTGCCGGGGGTAATTTATGTACGGTGGGGGGTGGAGGTATATTTACTTTTGTGGCAATGACCCCAATTTGTTATCTTGTTTATAATAATAAATAAAGCTGTGGACTTTTTTATTCCAACAGAAATACGGTGTCTGTAAGTTATTGGGGGGTTTGGGGTAAACAGCGCACCTGCCGAATAATCGACTGTGCGCATGTCATGTAGCCCATGGAACAGCGCAGTCAGGGGAGTGGGCCTTGACAGAGCCAGGAGTAGGCAGGGGAGTAACCAGTTAAAGGGGTGTGGTTATTGGTAAATGGGGGTTGGACTATAGGAGTATATTAAGCGGCCATTTTATGTCCAAGGGACATTTTAACTAAACTGACACTTACCTGGTAATTGTCCCTCCCACCCTCCCCATTGATTTGGAGTTCCCGTTTGGTCACAGCGGCGGGATAGGGCTTGGGTAATTGGAAGGTAGGAGGAGTATAAATTGGTTAGGCTGGATTAAACTGGAGTGTGAAATGGTTTGTGGGTTCGAGCTCATCGGTGGCTCCGAACCAGGTGGTGTAGGGGGGTCTCGGTACACCCCTACAGTTTAAAAAGTTATGGATATGGGGCCTCTTTGGTAGGCCATATGTTATGTGTTAATTGGTTATTTATAATGTTATTTATTGTTATTGGCGGGGTCATTGCCGGGGGTAATTTATGTACGGTGGGGGGTGGAGGTATATTTACTTTTGTGGCAATGACCCCAATTTGTTATCTTGTTTATAATAATAAATAAAGCTGTGGACTTTTTTATTCCAACAGAAATACGGTGTCTGTAAGTTATTGGGGGGTTTGGGGTAAACAGCGCACCTGCCGAATAATCGACTGTGCGCATGTCATGTTATTTTTCACACCTTACAAATATGTTTGTTAAATAGATGGATAAGTAAATCCAGGGAAGTGATTCAAGCTTTTCAGATATGTATCAGACATATGAAGCTCAAAAGCAGGATGTTTGATTGCGAAACACTGCATTTACCTCTCTATTACAAAAATAGAAGAAGTCCCAAAAAGTGGCTTAAACATTGACATTCAGGTATTCACTAGAGGCATTTTGGAGGCACATTCATACTTCAGAGCTATTCAGTGTATCCTAAAAATAATAATAATAATAATAATAATAATAATAATAATAATAATAATAGAGCCAAAATAGGCAGATTCAACAATTTTAATATGAATACCAGCAACTCTTTCCTAATCTCAGTAGACATCACAGAAGGATAGAGAACATTTATTCTTTATTAGACAAGAGTAGTTAAACGTTTTCTGTATAGTATATAATATAATGTACACCAGACTTTTACAATGTTCTGCTATCCCACTGTTTGTAAACTACTGTCTTCATCAAGATTAGCTCTGTCTGGTAGGTTAGTTAGGATATCAGACGATGCCTGATACATATTTACACTGTGGAAATGTAAGAATATACAATATGTTAATGAAACACTCATGGAACACGAGCACAGTGACACGACCTATTTACCCATGGGTGAGTGAGATTTTTATCTTAATGCAGCACTGTCACCTTCCAAAAAATCGAAAGATAAAATCTTTATGAAATGCTCATATAGACTGTACTGAAATTCCAATGCAGTCAAAATATATCATAAGACAAAGTAGGGGCTACTGTTTTTGCTTAACTTGACAAAATGCAAAGTTTTGTCGCTCATTGTGAGATCATATCCACGGAGGCTATTGGGGCTCCTGAAGATCCAAGATGGCTGTACCCATGGGGGACAGAATTTGGTACTGCACCTCATCTCTGATGCACCACCAGGAAACAACAAATTAAGTGAAGATGTCACCATCTGGGTTTTTTCACAATCTGCATAGACCCTAGAAGGTGTTAGAGCCACTTTGAGAATTCTCTAATACTTTCTCTTTACATTTTCCTATCTTTCCTTTTTTTCAGTATCAGGTGTTGTCCCTTGCTTAACCTCGCACAGTGAGGTATTAAAGAACCCTTTGACAATTATTTGATTTTTGTAGCAGATAATTATTTTTGAAGTATAGTACAGAACCATTACAATATTTTTAAATATTTATCGAAACTATAATATGTGCAGACTTAGGCAACCCTTAACTTCATCATTTAATTCTTCTGCCTTTGCAGCTGTTCCTGAATCGTATAATCTATGCAGGAAGGCGGTAATATTCTATTGCTCCACAGTCAATATGTCCAGTGGACAGGAAGATGAAGTATAAACCCAGCACTGACCCTGTAAGTATATTATCTACATTATGGTTTCTTCATAATTTCATAGCTCATGGCTAACAAATATTGAACTGCTTAAAGGGGGACACTATGGGCACCCAGATCTCTTGATCTCATTGAAGTGTTCTGGGTGCCACAACCCCTCTGTATTAACCTTGCAGCTGAAAACATTACTGTTCTGCAGAAAGGCAATATTTTCATTGCAGGGTTTAAATGTCCAGCAGCCACTAGAGGTGCTTCCAGTGAAATATCAAGGTAAAACTCTGACATTTCAATCACATGGACTAAGACAGACCCTGTGATTGGCACAGTGTAGCATTTTGCTGCACATACACTCTAACCTCCCATTGCTTCCCTATGGGAAATGATTGACTGAGATCATCAATCTTGAAGATCTCAGCAATGAGGCGGGGCCAGCCGCGGACACAGGCACTGCAAGGATAAAAGGTAAGTAAAATACCTTTATTGCTCCCTACAGGGGAAGGCTGGTCACCTAAACAGTCACTAGGGCACTATAGCATTAGGAATACACATTACTCTATAGCAGGGGTAGCAACCTTCGGCACTCCAGATGTTGTGAACTACATCCCCCATAATGCTCTTACACCCATAATGCTGGCAAAACATTATGGGAGGCGTAGTCCAAAACAGCTGGAGTGCCGAAGGTTGCCTATGCCTGCTCTATAGTGTTACTTTAAGCGGAAAGAAACCACGTTGTATTACTTATCTGTCTCCAGAGAAACGTCAAAGAAAAAGGGTGCAACACACACAATTGTTATCTAGGTTAAAATGTTTGTACTGGAGAGATTAGACAGTAAATCTTTAGACTGGTTAAGAATAAATCCTTTTTACAGTAGAAGGAGTGAAAATGATGACTGTGTCAGAACCCATTCACACCAAGACACAGCCTGACAGCAAATAAATACAATTGCCTTTTTTAAGGTCAGCATAGGAACTGGAATTTGCCCAAGGGAGAAAATACTTTCTGATGAAACTGCTGCGAAAGTAGCTGCTATCACGGCAGAGCATGAACCTACAGAATCAAAGATATGAAACAAGCGGAATGTATTCGTACATTATTCTGTAAGCACTTAAACATAATTAATTAGGCATAGATGGAAACTTCAGATATTACAGTCCATCTTGTTACAACAAGAAAACAAGTTTGGAATGCATCTCTAGAGGTAATGCACTCAACATTTTAACATTTTGTTATAGTTCTTTAATGCTATTTTATGGCACTCAAATGAAATTCTACACGAAACAGAAGATCCTACAAATTAATGCTTGGTTTATTTTTTTCACATAATATATATACTGAACAAAATTATAAACGCAACATTTTTGTTTTTGACCCCATTTTTCATGAGCTGAACTCAAATATCTAAGACTTTTTTCTATGTATACAAACACCCTGTTTCTCTCAAATGTTGTTTTACAAATCTGTCTAAATCTGTGTTAGTGAGAACTTTGCCGATAACTCCTTTACCTAGATAATCCATCCACCTCACAGGTGTGGCATATTAAGATGCTGATTAGACAGCATGGTTATTGCACAGGTGTGACTTAGGCTGGCCACAATAAAAGGCCACTCTAAAATGTGCAGTTTTACTGTAATGGGGGGATCTGGGGCGGAGCGAAAACCAGTCAGTATCTAGTGTGACCACCATTTGCCTCACGCAGTGCAACACATCTCCTTCACATAGAGTTGATCAGGTTTTTGATTGTCGCCTGTGGAATGTTGGTCTACCCCTTTTCAATGGCTGTGTGAAGTTGCTGGAAATTGGCAGGAGCTGGAACACGCGGTTGTACATGCCGATCCAGAGCATCCCAAACATGCTCAATGGGTGAAATCTGGGGTGAGTATGCTGGCCATGCAAGAACTGGGATATTTTCAGCCTCCAGGAATTGTGTACAGATACTTGCAAAATGGGGCAGTGCATTATCATGCTGCAACATGAGGTGATGGTCGTGGATGAATGGCACAACAATGGGCCTCCGGATCTCGTCACGGTATCTCTGTGCATTCAAAATGCCATCAATAAAATGCACCTGTGTTTGTTGTCCATAACATACGCCTCCCCATACTCACCCACATGACGCCATACACGCTGTCTGCCATCTGCCCTGTACCGTGAAAACCGGAATTCATCCATGAAGAGAACACCTCTCCAAAGTGCCAGACGTCATTGAATGTGAACATTTGTCCACTCAAGTCAGTTACGAGGACAACAAGCATGCAGATGAGCTTCTCTGAGACGGTTTCTGACAGCTTGTGCAGACAGTTTTTGGTTATGCAAACCGATTGTTGCAGCAGCTGTCCGAATGGCTGGTCTCAGACGACCTTGGAGGTTAAGATGCTGGATGTGGAGGTCCTGGGCTGGTGTGGTTACACATGGTCTGCGGTTGTGAGGCCGGTTGGATGTACTGCCAAATTCTCTGAAACGCTTTTGGAGACAACTTATGGTAGAGAAATGAACATTCAATTCACAGGCAACAGCTCTGGTGGACATTCCTGCAGTCAGCATGCCAATTGCACGCTCCCTCAAAACTTGCGACATCTGTGGCATTGTGCTGTGTGATAAAACTGCACATTTTAGAGTGGCCTTTTATTGTGGCCAGCCTAAGGCACACATTTGCAATAATCATGCTGTCTAATCAGCATCTTAATATACCACACCTGTGAGGTGGATGGATTATCTCGGCAAAGGAGAAGTTCTCACTAACACAGATTTAGACAGATTTGTGAACAATATTTGAGAGAAATAGGCCTTTTGTGTACATAGAAAAAGTCTTAGATCTTTGAGTTCAACTCATGAAAAATGGGGGCAAAAACAAAAAGTGTTGTGTTTATAATTTTGTTCAGTGTATATATAATGAATAAACATCAGCATATGAATTCACTGAATGCCTAAATTAACAATGAAGTCTGACATATGAAACATTTCAAACACTTGCCTATAATTTGAGGGTAAAAGGCACAGCCCATCTGGCAATTCGGCAAAAGCTACCACCTCTCCCACACTCGCTGTCAACACATTTCTGTTCAACTAATTATAGCTTTTCTCTCACCAAAGTAATCCTGTATTCTAGCTTGTGCATTGTTTGTGAATATAGGTTGTTTGTTATGTAAGTAGAGCCTCTAATACTCATCATTGCTGTTGCCTGACATCATACCTCACAACATTTCAAATGGACAAAGCGGAGACTTTTATGGGTGTGAGTGTGGGTGTGGCCAGGGACAGGACTGTTCTGAGAAACTGTAGGTGACTTACTAATAACTGTATCTAATGGATACAGACTGATTTCTAAACACAATTATTGTAGTTTCTTTTTATTCCAGAAGTTTGGTCTTTAAGGGGTTAAAGACACAGTACTGTCAGTATTATTGCTGCTGTGCTTGTTATACGCTCAGATACACCAACAATATGGAGCTACTAAAAAAGAGAGGCATTAGTACAGAAAAGGGGGGGCAGAGAGATTTGAGTTTAAAATAGGGACAGCCCCTGTTAAAAAGGGACACTTGTGAGGTATGTGACATTATTAATATTATTATTTATATAGTGCCAACTTATTCTGCAGCGCTTTACAATATTATTATAATAATTGTTATGAATGCAGAGCCCATGGGGTCACTTAAGTCACAATTCTTGAATATATGGGTGTGAGAGTGGTGGTGAGAGACCATCATATTGATTCAATATAAGCTTAGATATCTAGGATGCTTTACCTATGTCACCCTAACATCACCTTCTAAAATGCCCCTTGAGAGCTTCCAGACACTGATTTGTTCTAGCTTCCCCGCACCTGAAGAATAATCTACCAAACGTTATCTTATTGGACCATTCCTGCTTTTCTGTTTTTGCAACCTGCCTTTCTTATCCCATGTTTGTTCATTGGTTACTTGACCACCTGACAACTCTGTGAACTATGGAACTTCATCTCTGAAAATGAACATTCCGTACCTCTTCTTGCAATCTGTAGCTCAGGTAATTTAGATACCTCTACTTCCCTTTCCAAACCTATCTTCTTTTTTCGGTCAATACTTCTTTAAGCTGTTGTGTTTATCTCCATTATTTTGCTCTCTGCCAGGGAGAATTACATTATCCCGGCCTCCTCTGTAGTGGTGGATACGAAAGCGACAAGTCCTGACAATTGTAGTTGCAGGTAGTTAGACTAGTGTTTGTAAATGAAATCACAGTTACTACTAAAATCAATACAAAAATGTTTAATCGAACATCAACATGCCGTGGACTGTCCAATAAACCAAGACCAGACACATTGTGTATCTTGACAGATGCAGTATCAGCTTGACATAGGCAGCGTTATTTACTAAAGAGAGAATTCAAAGTGAATTTCAAAGATTAAATGGTCACCCTGGAAAAATTCTCGGAGTCAACAATGCTTTTACTTCAGCTACTCTGAACTAGAATTTGAAATTGCCTTTCAAGTCACTTTGAAAGATGACTTTAGTAAATAACCCTATTTTTCCAATATTTGCCAGGACTTTCCCTTGTCATAGAAAGATAAATAAATCAGTAGGTCAGCAGCTATAGTTATGCATTTGTAGTGTCATTTTATTATCTGTAAGGCAAACGTGAAGTATTCAGGAATCTTTTCTAGTGCTTGCTCAAAAAGTTTACTCAAACAACCTCAATGTTATCTTAGCAAACATACTTGGTTAATGTGTTTTCCATATAAGAATATTTGTTAGTTTTTTCTTTGTGATACATGATATGAGCCAATATATGGTGAAATAGCAATTATGATTAATTAGATATATTTACCTGAAAGTAAGAGACCATACAATCCACACCAGGGGCCAATCTCCATCTTTTAAGACATCTGATGTTACCATTTTTATTTTACCAGCCCATATTAATTTCTGTCTGAGGGAATGGAAATTTTAGTATATAGCATAATCAACAGACTTGGAGATTTTATTTTGGGCTGAACTGCAGTTCCTTTTGAAATATGGGTGATTGGGCGATTGCCCAATATTCCAATTTCTGAACTGCCACATGCAAGAATCTTGGGAAACCGACTAACACACACCCAAACACGCTTGTTTCAGTTTATGATTTGGAATGCTGTTCCTAGCACCAAAAAAGAGGAATGGAATGGAGAAGAGACTGTGCTTTTCCGGTGGGGGCAAATGAGCAGCTTTGTTGGCTGTCATGGACAAAATAACTACCCAGTCATATGGGCTAGATATCCTGTCCAATAAAGGGGTAGAAAAAAAGATGATTGATGATTACTGGACAAATGCAAAGGCTTGGCCTGCAGTTGTGGGAGGGGCATGTTACCCTACTTAAACCCCCTACTCACCTTCCTCCGTTCCGTACGTGCTTTTAGCGATCCGCATGTCGCTATTTCCGGTCGCCATTACCTCCCTGGTCCTTGTGGCTTCATTACCTGGCCTGCTGTCTCCACGGTCCTTCTGTGCTCTCCTCTGGCTCTCATGTTGTCCCTGGCACTCCAAGTCTCCGCTGTCCGTGCGGTCGACTCTCTGTTTCGTGAGTTACTTACCCTTCCGATGCGCCGTGGTCGCTGTCCCACGGCGTCATCGCGGTTTGGGTCTATCCCCTCTCTAATCCTTTTGCACGTCTTTCTCATGTTGTTTGCCTGTTCGGGTGTTTTCCCTCATTCCTCTTGATGTTGCGTTTATTTTGTTTTCCCACGAACGGCCCGCTGGTTCCCTGCACGAAAGCTCTATGGCCAGATAGAGGTTTCATGCAGTTTTGGTCACTACTGTTCCCCTGCTACATCCCTCGCTCGTACTGGCGTTAATGTGCTCAGACTATTTTCATTTTCCTATGGGTGTTCGTGTGTCCGCAGTATCCGTGCCCATAGAGCTGACAATTTAATTATCTGTGTCTGGAGCTTGCCCTAATAGGAGGGTGAACCGCAATCTGGGAAATTCCACTCTGCCAGCCGCGTGCAGGCTGAGCAGTAATCGGCTGGCACAGTTGGAATGGGACTACTGTTTGTATAGGGGGGCAGCCCAGCCATCCATCCCTCCCTTTCTATCCACAGTTTTTCCAATCTCCCCCACGAGCAACCTGCTTGCTAGAGTCTTACAACACTTCCTCACTGGCAGCTCGGCTTGCAGTGCGCGTTTTTTATTTTAATTTTTTTTATTTATTTTTTTATTTTATTTTTTCACTGCGGACTGTTAACCTTTCACTACCTGCACACTCTATCAAACATGCGTCCATGTGGCCGCCCCTCATTCCATCGTGTGTACACTTGACTCTTCCTCATGCCCCTAGGGTTAGCACAACTGGATGGTGCATGTTTTTCTATTTTCCCCCTCCCCCGCCCTAAAAAATAAATAAATAAATAAAATAAGAAAAAAAAATAGATAAATACAAATAGTAAAATAATGTGAATATAATAATAATAAAAAAAGATACCCGGTTTATCGCGTTCGGGTTTCCTTTTACTGCTATGTCAATACGCGGTCTCAAGCTACATAGTTGCTGTTATAGAAAGGTTTTCGGTCCGTTGCGGAGTCAGACCTGCGTTTTAACTTTTTAAAAATATATATTTTTCTCGTTTCCCTGCTTGGCAGGGCCACATTTGCCCGCCATGCTCGTGCTACATTATTTTCCGGACGGAGGGTTATGTGTTTTTGTTCCGCAATCTGGCCCTCATTAGCCCTGTGGGCTATACACACATATACGCGCATTCTATTTCCTTTTTCCATGCATACTCCATACAGCATGACCAGCTGGACTCCGACGGGCTCACTCTGCCCTCCAGTTACGGTCGACCTTACAGTTCTTCCTCGTACCTCCCCCCCTTTTTCATCACACAGTACATCCCCTCTCTCACTCATTACCCACCCCTCTTAGTTAGCTGTTGCTGGCTGTCAGGGTCCTAGTTGTCCACTAGTTGTAATTCCCCATGGCTTCTTCACCTTAGGTTAGTGGTCCCGCAAGGCCAACACCCATTCTCATACTCGGAGGTACTACACCTTCAGGCCAAATCATAGTAAGTCGCCTCGCATTGTGGCATAGGGAGGGCCTCACCTGTCATTCCCATTCTATCTTATGTTTACCTGTCACCGAGAGGCCGTTCAGTGGCCACGTTATCCCCTCGCGCCAACGCATAGATAGAGCCTCTCACGCCGCTTGGCATTTAGCAGGGCCTCACCTGTCACCAAACCTAGTCTTAATTGTTTCGCCTTTTTGGCATTAGCTAGTATGCCAGCCCACACACACACACATACACACATATGCACGCATTGGGACGCTCCTACGCTGTCTATTCGTCTCTTTTTAGCGGGTCTCCGCTGCCAGGCACTGGCATACTATTTTTTTACGCCCCGGCTCTCTGGCTAGGTCTGGTACTCATCATGCTGTGGAGTTTCGGCTACTCCTTTTTTTTTTTTTTTTTTTTCGTGTCCTGGTCTTTTCCTTGTTTTGCTGCGGTTCTCACGAATCAACCTATTCCCTCCCCGGCAGCCTTTCGGACAGCTAATCTCTCAGTGTCTGTCCACCTCCACAGGTAACACTGTAGCTGGTGAGGACCCTGAGTACACTCTTACTTCTCCGTTGTTCGCCCTTGTCTTCACAACTATAGCAAATAGGGGAGTTATCTGCTAAACAAAGATCGAAGTTAAGAGGTGTCAGCCAGCCCACAACAATAAATCTGGGTGGCTAATGTGAATTCTATGCAAAATGTGTTGACAGATGCCAGCATGCTGGCATCAGACAGCCAATGGCAGCACATTACCCCATCGCTTAGTGAAATGTTTTAGTGCTCACCCTCCCCACCCCCATTTTGACTGTGGTATCTTATGTGGTCCCCCTATATATTGTTCCTAGAGTCGCCACTATGGCTGCATGTGTGTCAATGTGTATCTGTGTGTGACTGTGTGTCAACACTACATAGAAACCCCACCATTATATATAACCATACCACTGCATTCAAACGCCAACACTACATACAAACACACCCCTACATTCACTCACACATACTCCTTACAAAAACATGCTTTCATTCAAACACACAAGCACTGCTCATTGCTAAATACATTTTAAAAAAATCAGTAGTTTTTTTACATTTAAAGTTGGGGGGAGGGTAGAGGGGATGATGCCAAATAAATAACCCACCCCGTGTGCCAAATGCCCCTGGTTATCACCAATTTATAGTGTTGACAGTTTTTGTTAGGGGTTTGGTGAAGAAAAAAACTTTTTATTTTTTTATGAGTGTGTTTTATGAGTGTGTTCAATCCAGTGTGTGCTGTGCAAGTGTGTGAGCACTGTCAAACGCAATAACGTTACAGTAGTTTATCCATCAAACAGCAACCTATTTTGCATCACAAACATATTTTAGCATGTGTTAGTTTAAACTCATTCGTTCATATCCCACATTTATTGGAATCAGAAAAACAAACCCACCATCACTAATATCATGTACTAATCCCAAAACAAAATTGAGGTAGGTTTGTAGCCCCCAAGAAGAAACTCAGATAGAGTCTACTGTGTGGGGGACCCATGAGCCCTTCAGTGAAGCAAGGAGTAGCAAAGTAGTGTCACCGATGTCTGGTCGTGGTGGTGGTGATAAATCTGGTAATAATAATTTTCTTTCCTCCACCTCTGCATATTACATTTCCCTCTGGTCCAGGAGTTACTCAGTTATGAGTATGATGAGCCAGAGGAATTTGAAGAGGAGAGCAGGGCCAGACTGGCCCATCGGAATACCGGGAAATTTCCCGGTGGGCCGTCGGCACCTGGGGCCGGGCAGGCAGCTGGCTCACTTGCGGTCGCAGAGGGAGCTCTTTTGGCGGCCGCAGGGGGAGCTGGCTGTTCTGTCTCTGCTCCCCCTCCCCTCGCGCGCTAGAAAGAGACCCGGGACCGGAATATGACGTCATATTCCAGCCCCAGTCTCAGTAAGCAGCGCGCTGGGGCGGGGTAGCAGAGACAGAACAGCCAGTTCCCCCTACGGCCGCCAGAAGAGCCAGCTCCCCCATGTGGCCACCATCAGACTGAGCTCCCCATGCGGCCGCCAGCACACAAGTAGAAATTATGTGTGTCAGTGTGAGTGTATGTGTGTGTGTGTGTCTGTGTCATTGTGTGTGTGTGTCTGTCTGTGTCATGGTGTCTGTGTCTGTGTGTGTGTGTCTCTCTCTGTCTGTCATGGTGTGTGTGTGTGTGTGTGTCTGTCTGTGTCATTGTGTGTGTGTGTCTGTCTGTGTCATGGTGTGTGTGTCTGTGTGTGTCTCTCTGTCTGTCATGGTGTGTGTGTCTGCCTGTGTCCTATAATGTGTGTCTGTGTCATGGTGTGTGTGTGTTTGTGTCATGGTCTGTCTGTGTTATGGTGTGTGTGTGTGTCTATCTGTCTGTGTCATTGTGTGTGTCTCTGTGTCATTGTGTGTGTGTGTCTCTGTCTATCATGGTGTGTGTGTCTGTCTGTGTCATGGTGTGTGTGTGTCTGTCTGTCTGTGTCATTGTGTGTGTCTGTCTTTGTCATGTGTGTGTGTGTCTCTGTCTGTCATGGTGTGTCTGTCTGTGTCATGGTGTGTGTGTGTCTGTCATGTAATGTGTGTCTGTGTCACGGTCTGTCTATGTCATGGTGTGTGTGTTTGTCATGGTGTGTGTGTGTGTGTCTGTGTCACGGTGTGTGTGTGTCTGTGTCATGGTCTCTCTGTGTAGTGGTGTGTGTGTGTCATTGTGTCATGGTGTGTGTGTCTGTCTGTGTCATGTAATGTGTGTCTGTGTCCCGGTGTGTGTGTGTGTTTGTGTCACGGTCTGTCTGTGTTATGGTGTGTGTGTGTGTGTCAAGGTGTGTGTGTGTCTTTTTTATGGTGTGTGTCTGCCATGGTATGTGTGTGTGTCTGTCATGGTATGTGTGTGTCTGTGTCTGTCTGTGTCATGGTGTGTCTGTCTGTCACGGTGTGTGTGTGTCTGTGTCACGGTCTGTCTGTGTCATGGTGTGTGTGTGTATGTGTTTTTACTCACTTTTTTTTCCCCACGTCGTGCTGGTCTCCCCTCGACTAGCCCTGCCTCTATGGCTTGATGATCTCAGCCAATCCGCACTGACACAGGAAGCACCTCTAGTGACCGTCTGAGTGTCTGTCACTAGGAAGCAATGTAAACACTGCCTTTTCTCTAAAAAGTCAGTGTTTACATTGAAAAGCCTGCAGGGACAGGCTATAGACACCAGAACCACTACATCAAGCTGTGTGTGTGTGCGCGCCTGCAAGTGAGTGGGATTGCTTGTGTATGTGTGTGTGTGTGCCTGCTACTGAGTGAGCTTGTGTTTTTATGTCAATGACCTTATGTATATCAGTGAGATTGTTTGTCTATGAGGCTGTGTATCAATCAGCTTGTGTCAGTGAGATTGTCTGTGTCTGCATGCGAGTATGCTTACTGTATAATTAAACGTTTTACTCTGAAAGGACCAATATTTTATATTAGAAAAATATATATATATTTATTTATTTTTATTACTCAATCATCTGGGGTGGCAAGACATAGCCTTACATATTACATGTGACAAAATATGGCGCAATGACTTATGGGGCTGGCATAGATTTTTTTTTCCAGGGCTGCTTTGGAATCCCCAGTCCGGCCCTGGAGGAGAGTGTGTAGAAGATGGACAGCAGCCTAATATTTTCACTGGCACCTAGTGTGCACTCACCTCATGCATTGTTTCCATCTTGTCAAAGTCCATTCCTATAAACAGGAGCAGGAAAAACCAAATATATAAAATCCATTATTCACCGCATTATGCTATTAAAATCCCAGAATATAATAGTAAAGTGCAACAATGCAGAGGGACATTAAGTAGTTCAAATCTCAACCTTGACAGCCACCATCTACGCATTTTGTTTTCCCAACTTTACCTCTATGTGCTTTAGAATCTCTAGATAAAAAAAAAAAACGACAATATTTTAACTTACTGTCTGTAGCAGCATTGATGTGAAATTCTTGCCACATCCTTCCACTCTTATTGTGATTGATTGTATTTAAAAATTTATTCAAAATTCACTTTAGATTCCTGATTTACAATTTAAGTGAATAACACAGTAACTATACTGTATCTCCAAATATATCATGCACAATGTGGCATTGTCAATACTCCCTTATGAAAATACCTAACCAACGTCATGTGAAAAGATTCTTAAGCTTACCTACCGGAGCCATCAAGCTTAGAAACATGGAAACATAGAATGTGACGGCAGATAAGAACCATTCGGCCCATCTAGTCTGCCCAGTTTTCTAAATACTTTCATTAGTCCCTGGCCTTATCTTATAATTAGGATAGCCTTATGCCTATCCCACGCATGCTTAAACTCCTTTACTGTGTTAACCTCTACCACTTCAGCTGGAAGGCTATTCTATGCATCCACTACCCTCTCAGTAAAGTAATACTTCCTGATATTATTTTTAAACCTTTGTCCCTCTAATTTAAGACTATGTCCTCTTGTTGTGGTAGTTTTTCTTCTTTTAAATATAGTCTCCTCCTTTACTGTGTTGATTCCCTTTATGTATTTAAATGTTTCTATCATATCCCCCCTGTCTTGTCTTTCCTCCAAGCTATACATGTTAAGATCCTTTAACCTTTCCTGGTAAGTTTTATCCTGCAATCCATGAACCAGTTTAGTAGCCCTTCTTTGAACTCTCTCTAAAGTATCAATATCCTTCTGAAGATATGGTCTCCAGTACTGTGTACAGTACTCCAAGTGAGGTCTCACCAGTGTTCTGTACAATGGCATGAGCACTTCCCTCTTTCTACTGCTAATACCTCTCCCTATACAACCAAGCATTCTGCTAGCATTTCCTGCTGCTCTATTACATTGTCTGCCTACCTTTAAGTCATCATAAATAATCAACCCTAAATCCCTTTGCTCAAATGTTGAGGTTAGGACTCTATCAAATATTCTGTACTCTGCCCTTGGGTTTTTTACGTCCAAGATGCATTATCTTGCACTTATCCACATTAAATGTCAGTTGCCACAACTCTGACCATTTTTCTAGTTTACCTAAATCATTTGCCACTTGGCTTATCCCTACTGGAACATCAACCCTGTTACATATATTAGTATCATCCGCAAAAAGACACACCTTACCATCAAGACCTTCTGCAATATCACTAATAAAAATATTAAAGAGAATGGGTCCAAGTACAGATCCCTGAGGTACCCCACTGGTGACAAGCCCAAGCTTCGAATATACTCCATTGACTACAACCCTCTATTGCCTGTCACTCAGCCACTCCTTACCCATTTAACAATATTGGAATCCAAACTCAAAGATTGCAGTTTATTGATAAGCCTTCTATGTGCAACAGTGTCAAAAGCCTTACTGAAATCTAGGTAAGCAATGTCTACTGCACCACCCTGATCTATATTTTAGTTACCCAATCAGAAAAATCAATGATTAGTTTGGCATGATCTCCCTGAAGTAAACCCATGTTATCTCTGATCTTGAAATCCATGTGTTTTTAGATGTTCAACAATCCTATCCTTTAACATGGTTTCCATCACTTTCCCCACTACTGAAGTAACGCTTACTGGCCTATAGTTGCCCGACTCCACCCTATTACCTTTCTTGTGAATGGGCACAACATTCGCTAAGTTCCAATCTTCTGGGACTACTCCTGTTAACAATGATTGGTTAAATAAATCTGTTAATGGTTTTGCTAGTACACCACTAAGCTATTTTAATAGCTTTGGGTGTATTCCATCAGGTCCCATTGACTTATTTGTCTTTACTTTTGACAGTTGAAATAGAACCTCTTCCTCTGTAAACTCACGTGTAATAAATGACTCATTTATCCTTTTTCTTAACTGAGGTCCCTTTCCTTCATTTTCAGCTGTAAATACAGAACAAAAATATTCATTGAGGCAGTCAGCTAGACCTTTATCCTCATCTACATACCTTCCTTCTTTTGTTTTTAATCTAACTAATCCTTGTTTTACTTTTCTTTTCTCATTTATGTATCTAAAAAAAGTTTTGTCCCCCTGTTTTACTGACTGTGCTATTTTCTCTTCTGTGAAAGCTTCTATTACGACTAGGATGGCGTAACATTCATTGTACTTCCATGGTACAGTTATTATAGTAAAACTCTGTTATATGAAAGACTTTTTTTTTTGTTGAGACAATGAAAACCTTGCTTAGCTTTTGACACATCACCCATTGTTCGAGTGTTTAAGAACACTTTATGTAATAACACAAATTTAAGCCCCACTAGTAATTAGCCTTGTTGCTTTCAGCTGAGAGGGGTATTTTTATGAACCCCTACACACTTACAAATTACCACTCTCCATCTCATTAGAGATTTTGCTTTTCAGCTCAAAGTAGCAAGGTGAATTTGTATAAGGATTTGTAATAGGGCGCAGCTAACCTTTTTTGTACTTAATGCAAAAACTAATATCTGAAAGTCATGGATACACTCAGTGTGACGTTTTACTACAGATCCATTTCCTGGAACAGGTTAGACAGGTGTGGTTACAAAGTTACACCGATAAAGCTTTGTGCTTATGATTCATCATAAGATTTAACAGCTGAGTCATCAACAACAGGTTTCGAAATGTAATTAATGATGATTTTATATTACGTTATCTGTGTCAAAAAGTACAGTTTATATAACCTAGTAGGGAGAGTGAATCTGAAGAATTATTTTTAAGAATGAATCACAAATAAAATTGGTCAGTAGCAAGTGAAACCTCTGAGACTGATATACTAGGTTCAGGCATGTCACCATAATTACACCTAGATTTAGGGAGAAAATGCAGTATTAAAATCTACAACAGATTATTTGTATGAAAGTTTGGTTAATGTCTCCTTTTGGGGGGAGGGGGGGGGGGGGGAGTTTTCCAGATTTGCTGAAATATTATTCAAACTGCTGAGACAATTGTATCTATTGAGCTGTTTATCAACACCTACATTATAAAGAAATTGACTTGAATTTCCAGTTCACAGATGTAGCTGTTCTAGTTTGATACCACATCCAATGTTTCCCTGAATCTCCTTGTTATTTATTTATTTTTTAATATAAATAGGAATTTTGTCATATGTTTATTGAACAGTCCACTAGCAGCCACCAAACAGGACGGCATAGAATGCCTCACAGAAATTCCTGCCTAGACAAGGAACTTCATTGTATCACACATTCCCGTAGTTACACATGGGATTGTCTGTAGAAGAAAATGTTCAAAACCCTTGATCCACGTATTTTTCAGTCTTGAAGTTTTGACGTTACCTTCTATCCTGTACTCATCTGGTGGAAGAGGATGGAAGAATAGGTCAAGGACAAACACCAGATCCATACCAGGTAGACTTGGTTAAGATGAATCAATTTGTTTGGAAAAACATTTTGTGGACCAAAATTCATTATGTGGTACTGTGGTTCGGCTAATTTCAACCATGTTTTGGGAAAAACTATTTGGATTAACCTAAATGGATCAAAATGGGCCAATCAATGTACTGCTAAATAAAAACATAACGACCTGCTGATTTCTGAAAAATGTGCTTGAATTGCAGTTTTTTTTAAATTGAATGACCAAAGTTTGTACCTGATGATTTTTATTTTCGTTTCATTTTTTTAGCATTTAATTTTCATTAGTCTTTTTTTCCTTATATGTATACAATCAATAGACAAACATACAGGGCCGGCCTTAGGTGTTTAGGCGCCCTGTGCGAGCTAATTTTGTGGCGCCCCGCCACCCCCACCCTTACCTAGTCCCCTGCCCCCCTTAATTAGACCCAGTGTCACCCATAGCCAGTCCCAGTCCCCTGCCCCCCTTAATTAGACCCAGGGTCACCCTTACCTAGTCCCCTGCCCCCCTTAATTAGACCCAGTGTCACCCATAGCCAGTCCCCTGCCCCCCTTAATTAGACCCAGGGTCACCCTTACCTAGTCCCCTGCCCCCCTTAATTAGACCCAGGGTCACCCATATCCAGTCCCAGTCCCCTGCCCCCCTTAATTAGACCCAGGGTCACCCTTTCCTAGTCCCCTGCCCCCCTTAATTAGACCCAGGGTCACCCATATCCAGTCCCAGTCCCATGCCCCCCTTAATTAGACCCAGGGTCACCCTTTCCTAGTCCCCTGCCCCCTTAATTAGACCCAGGGTCACCCATATCCAGTCCCCTGCCCCCCTTAATTAGACCCAGGGTCACCCTTACCTAGTCCCTTGCCCCCCTTAATTAGACCCTGCCCCCATTTAGTAAAAGATGTTTGGCTTAAAAAGAAATAAATAAGAATAAATAAGAAAAATAAATAAATAAATAAGAACAGCGGTACTTACTTAAGTAGATTTTGTTCTATTATAGACATATTTTATATTTAAATAAAGTTACAGTTTTTACTACTTTATTTGCTGTTCCTGATTTTCCTGAATCCTGGCATATATCCGTTGGTGGGGATTATACCACCATATGCTGTACATACTAGAGCAAGATATTTGCTCTGAAATCTGTAAGTAGGATATTTTTCCTTTTTTTACCAACACTGTTTGTTATACATACTATACTATTGGATCCTATCTCTATTTTTTTCCATATACTACTGTGGAGGATTGGACCCTGTACTGCACCATCACCTGACATCCTGAGACGGGGATTGTACCGTCTAGGCGCTATACGGCAGAGCTCTGAGTAGCTCTGCAAAGTGTGAGTTAGTCTTCTATATAGTTTTAACTACTCTCACTTGCTTGATATACTGCACTATTATTGTTTTGTATTTTTCTATTGAAGGTTCCATACATCCCTTATTATAGGACAGTTTGTATGTATACATCTTCATTATTACTTGTACTGTTTGGGTGCGGTTTACCACTTTTTTCCTTGTTTGTTTCAACCATTAAGGTCCACTGGGCACCGCTCCTTGCCTCCTTTCAGGATCTGTCATGAAACCCTGTAGCGCAGGACTAGCACATTGGTTGAAAGAGTCAGCTGATCCCTCTCAGTCAATGAGTATAACCCTGCACAGTGAAGAGAGCTTTTGGCTTTTACTAGCTATAATAGAGATAGGGAGAAGTGCCCAGCAGACCCCAGGAAAGATGTCCAACTGTTCTGAAAAAGCTTGACACCTTGCAATGGGTGTCAAGACACTCATGACCCCATAACCACTACATGGTGCTTGGAATATTCCTAAGATTATACTAGCCATATAATGCTAGTCAGGCTATCTAGCATATGATTGATGTTGATGTTGCTTAGTAACAGGTACATTGTAGCATATGGTTGCGCAGTAAAAATAAATCTTTTTAGTGTTGTGCAGAGTCTTCATGACTGGTATCAACTTCAGTGTATGAACACATCTAAGCCAATGCGAAATCAGTATGAGGGGACCTGACCCATGGTGCCAAGAGTCTGTCCAGCAAGGGTATATAAACGGTTATCTTCGTGTTTGTTTGTTTTTTTTATTTTATTTTTATGAGGATACAGGATATTAGAAGACCAGAAAAGACTAACTGAAAACTTAGCACTGGGACCAAGACAAAACTATACTCTAGGTATGATAAATTACACTCAGATTTTCACATCCAATGTATGTTCCACCAGTAAATAAATCACCCAATTGTCTGAAACATATGCAAGATAAGGGATACTCTACAATGTCTAAAACTTTTTATTCATTTTATTACATTTAAGAAAATCAGCTGGTGTACTTTTAAATAATCTCCGTTCAGGTTTAAATGTATACAATTTTAATGATCTCTTTTCCCAGCGAAAGGTTCTCATAGAGAAGCATTGGGGACCTAAGGTGCATACACGATGAACACATATCAGATGCATCTTATAGAGAAGCCTTATCCAAATACTGCTCTATGAGAATAATAATCAGCTTTCTCTGTCATCCTACTGGGTGTAATGGTGCCAAATCTGAAGATCTTTTGATTTTTCCAGGTGTTAATGAGGAAATTCCTCTAGCAGTTGTGACAACTATGTCTGTGACAGCCACTAGTGGTGTGTTCTCTTACAAATGTAAACATGGCAGTTTCTCGTCAATAGCAATGTTTACATTTGTCAGACTGCAGGTACAGGATCATTGCCACAAAACCACTACATTAAGACGCAGTGGTTTCAGTGATTAGAGTATTAGAGTAGAATAGATTAGAGTATTCCTTGAAAGGCAAACAATACAACCATTTCATTATACAGTATATTGGCAATACATTTGGTGGGTATGCAGTTGTGATAATTTTAGTAATTATAGGGATATAAATAAAAACAACTAATTATTTTCATTTAACTAAATTACCATTTAGGACATTATATAGCCTTTTCTCTATGTTCAAGTAACAAATCCAAAGCTACAGTTGAAGAGTAAATCAGTCACTTATGATTTTTGTAAATTTGGGATTTGTGCAAATCTAAGGTGTCATCTATAGACCATTCCCTATTAACAACCAATGTTATTTTAACTGCTAATAAAAGTTAAAGGGACACTCCATGCACCAAAACCTAAACAACTCTTACCTCAAGAGGTTAAAACACTTCTGAACGGGTTAACCCCAAAATTGCCTCCAGCGGTGATGTCCGCTACCTCCAGGCTGCATCTGGCTTCTGAAACGTAGTGCCACTGGGCAGGGGTACCACTGATTGGCTGAGGGCAATCTGCTGATGCTCTCAACCAATCAGTGACTCCTCATTCACTAAACTGGCTTGGAAAGAAACATGCCTCCAGGGGCCTCCTGGCACCATAACAACTTCCTGTCACTTTATTTTACCAGTGTTGTTTTAGTGTTAAGGTAAAATTGTATCATCGATTTACCATTAAAAAGGCAAGCACTAATAAATCACTAAATAAATAAATAAAATAAAATTTACTATAAATGAATATAGACCTTTTACATGCAACTACTAATATGAATATAACTATTAAGGGGTGTGGAGGAACCAGCCCCGCCACTTGTGCCTGGAGAGGACTGCTTGCCAACCTCTTGCCCTGCGACTATGGCCCTGGGATGTATTGCCCTTCTAGGAACTGATTTGGGCATGTTGTATTGTATTATGGTGCTACTGGCCCTATTAGAACCATCTGGGAACATACTGTGGAGTTACTGGGTGGCCACCATTTCATGTATCAGAGGCACATGGTGAGAACAATGGATGAAGCACATGGTGAGAACAATGGATGGCAGCCATTTTAACTCACAGACACTGTTGTGACTTTTCTACACGGTGCCATCTCGCCGGTATTTGGTGCACAAAGACATCGTGCAGTAGTTTTAAACTATACAAGTGGGAGTGTCTGTGTGTATTGTACGGATTGATTGGTTGTATTTAAAAACCCTGTGGGCAGTACTATGTTTGTGGATTGTGAATAAAAGAGGCTGTATGTGAATAAAAGAGGCAGTGTGTGTTACAGGGAGCGGAAGGTGCCGTCCTTCCTCCCCAGCGGCAGTGTGTGTTACAGGAAGCTGAAGGTACCGTCCTTCCTCCCCAGTGGCAGAGTGTCCTGCGCACCCCAGCAGTAGGACAAAATATTGAAAGTGGAGACAGTCTGTTCCCCCCTCCACCAGCAGAGAGAGTGTCAGGGAGAGGAACCTGCTACCCCCTCTCCCCAGCGGCTGAAAGTGTTCCAGGGAGAGGAGTCGGTGACCCCTTCTCCCCAGCGCCAGCTTAGTTCACAAAGGGGAGACCCTATTCTCTCAGATGGGGCAGATGAGGCAGTCAGTCTCGCCCCACATCAGCAGGACAATATATTGAAAGGGGAGACAGTCGGTCCCCCCTTCCACCAGCAGAGAGAGAGTCAGGGAGAGGAGCTTGTCACCTCCTCTCCCCAGCGACAGAAAGTAGGTAAGGGAGAGGAACTTGTTACCCCCTCTCCCCAGAAGCAGCCTAGCCCACCAAGGGGAGATGATAAGCCCCACACCAGTGCAAATGGGACCGTGGTCTCTGCACATGCCTCACAGGGGCTAGGGACGGTCGGTCCTGTCCCCCGGCAGCAGGGATGTTCATCCAAAGGGGAGACAGCCTGTCTTGCCCTCCAGCAGCAGTACCGGGTCCAGAGTGAGGAGCCTACTATGCCATTCCCTCAACTGGGCTCCAACCAGGCTACTCCCATGGTAGCGCTGGCAGCAGGGCAGAGTACTGCTGGTCTCTGCCCACTCAGCAACCCACCGATCCGGAGCACTAGAACCTCCCCAGAGCCGAGGTGGCGCTCCTGGACATGGACAAGCTACCCACTACCCCAGGTGTAGTAACCAATTCTGGTGGGTGGGTTATACTGCAGATTCTGTTTTGTGGGTGGGTTGCTGGACTAACCAGGGCACTGACCGACAGGAGGTCAGATACCCTGTTAGTCTGGTGGGTAAAGGGGAGAAATGTGGCGGAACCAGCCCCGCCACTTGTGCCTGGAGAGGACTGCTTGCCAGCCTCTTGCCCTGCGACTATGGCCCTGGGATGTATTGCCCTTCTAGGAACTGATTTGGGCATGTTGTATTGTATTATGCTGCTACTGGCCCTTTAAGAACCATCTGGGAACATACTGTGGAGTTACTGGGTGGCCACCATTTCATGTATCAGAGGCACATGGTGAGAACAATGGATGAAGCACATGGTGAGAACAATGGATGGCAGCCATTTTAACTCACAGACACTGTTGTGACTTTTCTACACGGTGCCATCTCGCCGGTATTTGGTGCACAAAGACATCGTGCAGTAGTTTTAAACTATACAAGTGGGAGTGTCTGTGTGTATTGTACGGATTGACTGGTTGTATTTAAAAACCCTGTGGGCAGTACTATGTTTGTAGATTGTGAATAAAAGAGGCTGTATGTGCCAGTTCAGTCAGTTCTGCTTGACCTCAAAACGAAGTGTCGTCTCGTTATTGGGGGAATTTGATTGTATGCTGATTGCAAGAAGTGTAAGCTGATTGTATGCTTTTCCTGTTCAGCTGTTTACAGCATTCATATGCTTGAGAGCATTCGTATGCTTCTACGGTTCGGTGGTTGTGGTGTCTGCTGCAGTGCTTGGAGTCCTCAGGAAGCGCTAGGAGCATCCTTTAATGGAGGTACCCAGTCGGGGTGTACGTCGATCAGTTACAAGGGGTTTATTCACTGAACACCAAATTAAACAGAACTAAAAAATTGAAGACTCTAATGTGACTATATCCAAATTGGCTATTTTGGCTTAAATGAAGTTCATTTTATATTTCCTTGGGATTGTGGCATTCTTTTGTGCCTATCCAAAATCTATATGGTAGACAGAATGGGTCAATGATAATGTCTGTGTTCCAGATCCCTTTTATTTGTGCCAGGCAAACTGAATATGAATAAAGTGCTTGCCTCTTTTGGCTGTTTTTAAAATTGTCTGTTTGTATCTATTTGTATCATTCTCCTACTGCCATACCTACCACTTTATGTTTACAACCTCAATTATTTGTGCATGTCTAAACTCAGCATCTGGATTAATAACCTTGACCAGATTCACCTCCAAAACTCAAAGTACGTACCATGGTACCTCTGGGTGCTCTCTAGATGCCACTGTTCTTAAATGAATGCTGTGCGTCATTCTGCCATCTTTTTAGATGCAGTCCACTCCACCTTGCACACCCAATTTACTCCCATGACCATTTTTAAATGCCACACCGGTCCAAGTCAGTTCAGCAACCTTTTGGCATCATAATTGAGGCCAGCATATAGGAGCACACCTGAGGTTATTCAAGTCCATTTTGACCACTCCTCTTTGCCTGGATGAACTCTGTTACCCGAGAGTGCATTCTAAATTATAGTGTGTGTATTCTCGATTTGACTCAGCATTGTTTTATGACTACTTTTACCTTCAGAATCATTGACTCTGCTTAATCAGTTTCGGTTTATTCTATATCCCTTGAACTTAGCCTTGCTGTGTTTACTTTTTGTGTTTTTTTTTACATTCTATACTATCATACATTAAGCCAGGTCACCCTAAGGGCATACATCTTCCTTTTTAGTATAGAATAGCTCTAGGTTTGCATGCCAAGGTGTCCCAGCCTTGACAGTATGAGTGTTCATGATTTAAATGTGACGCAGATATACGTATTCTGATTCATTTCCGCGACTCCCGAACTCTCTGGGTTTTGGTGACCTGATATATACTATGAGTTGCTAAACTCTCATGTGGAACTGATCGTTAATGGTTTACTTGCTGTATGGAGCGACTTGGTACCGAGCTGTGTAAACACCATGTAGACAGATGGACTTTGCTAAGCATTGATACATTTTATTATTCCTCCTTTTTGACAGTGTACCAGCTGATCTCTACTGATCCTGTACGTACAGGCCCCATGTTCTTCAAATCATTCCAGGTGCTGGTCCGTTCACTTATTGGTCCTTAACCTTTAGCACTGTAAAACATACTTATTGTGTCCAGACACACAACAATAATGTTCAGGTTGGCCCAACCACATCATTAATGTATATCTCAAATGTCATTTTTGTATGCTCATGGTTTTTTGAATTGTATCCCTTCTATTGTTACTCTATGTCTTGTATTTTATATAATGAAATATTTCACTAAACAGAGATTGTTAAAAAACAAAATAAATGTGAAGCAGAGGTAAGTCCCACCAGATACATACTTTGCAATCAGTATCCTCTACTACTGAACAATATTTCTTGCTTGCTGTCAAAGTATAGATCAAGGAAATGATACCTACTTTAAAAACATTCAATCTAAAATCTATCCAGCTTACATTAAGATGTTAAATGGAAAATAATTTAAGAAGTCATTCTATTCAGATTTATTTGACATTATTCGATCATAATTTATCAAAATGCTAAGAAAGAGTTTTACGTTGAATTTGTTTATACAGTACTTTATATATAGTTCTGTCATTTCACACAACAAATAAAAACAAAAATCTATTTTAAATATAGGGAAATACTTAAATTATATACTTACAGAACCTAAATTGCTAAGTTTTTTTTTTCCATTTCCGTTAACTTGTAACAAAATTATGACATACCCCTAAGTACATTATACATGTTTGTTAATCTGGTTGAAGTTGGCAGGGGGTCTTCAAAGTGGTGGATTGGTGGTGGGGGGGGGGATGGATACAGAGGAAGCATCAAGGCTAAATTAGGGAGCAGCAGGAGTTGTCTGGAGGCTGAAAAGCAGGCTTTTATCTCCATCCATGATTAGGACATACAGAAAACACAGGCAATGGTTAAACAGATTTCCTGTTAAAAAAAAGACTTCCCCCAGAACAGCCGACACTTTGTAAATTGTATTTTGCAGAAAATTTTATTTAATGTTTCAAGAAAATGCATCTGTAATTATGATATGCTTACTTCTTAAGTGGATGCATTTTGTTGTGCACAGTTCTGTATATAGTTGCAATGCTGGTAATTGCTTTGGCTACAAATACAGCCATTATATTATTATTATTATTATTATTGCCATTTATATAGCGCCAACAGATTCCGTAGCACTTTACAATATTTTGAGAGGGGGGATGTAACAAGGCACTAACATATTTTGCAATGCTGTGTACAGTGTTATACTGCTTACTTGCCTAGAATATAAGGAATATATTGCTGCCACATTAAAAATGTTAAGTGTGATATATCATAAATGATAATCTATTACACTTTATTAGGTTGGTTTAATTAATTTTTATCCATACAGAAATGGAAGTATGAATTGTACCATTTCTAATTTTCACTATTTGATTTCTCATATAGAGACCTAGACTATATATGCGCTCATCAAACAAGAGACATGGCAAGAAATAGGAACATATATTTGAACAATTTTTTTTTTTTTTTTTACATATGTTGTTTGTTGTAGCAAAATAGATAATATAGATGATAAAATATAAACATACTGTTTGTGTAAATCAGGCTTCCCCAAACTTCGGCCCTCCAGATGTTGCTGAACTACAACTCCCATGATTCTCAATCCATCTATTTTAATCATAGAATCATGGGAGTTGTAGTTTAGCAACATCTGGAGAACCGTAGTTTGGGGAAGCCTGGCTGAAAAATAAAAAAAACACCAAACATGTCAAGACATATCACACAAAGTATCTCTAGTATAAGGGAGAAAAGCTCAATGTAAACTTTTCATGATTAGCTCTTGATATTGAACAAAGTAAAAGAATACACAAGGAATAAAGGATACGTCAATGTTATATGAGGCTTACAAAAAGGAGACTTGCAATTTGAATTGATACTCTCTAGAGAGCATTATATCTGCATAGATTAATCTTTAGCAGAATGTCCGGAGGCCTTTTCTGAAGCACGCCATGCTGATGTTGATCCACAAAAGAATGCAAAACCAACAGATTCATTAATAAAACAGCCATTTTACTGAGCACCTTTTTAATAAGAGAATAAAACAACTGCTTTCACAGTTGAATTACATATTCCACATTAACAGAATAACCTTTTTAAAATATGTTGCTTTTTATTTTTTGTGTAATTAAACTATATATGAACAGGGTTCTCATGACGTTTTGCTCCAATTCCAGTGGATGTGTTTATCGTGTAAGACGTTTTGATTAGCCATTGTACAGAGATAGAGAATGTTTGGAATGATTGTAAATACAGCAATTACTACATGGAACACACATAGCTATAGAGGTAAATACAATATTGAGCAAATTAAAGGCCACCAATGATTATAAGTGCTCATGTACATGAAACGTGCATTTTTTATAGAACAATAAATAATCTTTATTTATTTTAAGTACTGTGTAACAATGGAATCAGTACTGAGGCAGTGTATGTCAGTCAGCCCTTGTATACTCAATTTAGTTGTCTTTGTTACATGATTGATGGTAAGAATAAGCACGCATTGTCCATTTAGGTAAATACAATACTGACCAAAGCATTTCTAACAAAGCCGCTCCCTAAATATATACATGCCATTGCATTCATGTAAAATTAAATTAAATATGTTATCAATTAATAACAAATATTTGGATTTTACACAAAACAATACATTAATAATATGGTTCTTCACTTGATCAGTCAGTTGGTTCACATCAAAAAGGCTATGCTGAACCCTAAACAAGCAAAAGCTGTAGTAGTGGAGGGCATATACAGGTTACCTAAGTCTCATAGGGCCCCAGCGGAAGTCTCCCGTGACGTTCTCCTACGATTCCAGTTGCTCAGAGGCAAGCAGCCACTGATGATGGTGCTCGCAAAGAAAAGTCCTTATCCATTTAAGGACACACAGCTCACCTTTCTACAGGACCTGTGCAGGGCTACTTTGGATCGGAGGTGTTCGGTCTGGCAGGTCACGGGGAGCCTCAGATCAGATTTTCGCTGATTTTCAAAAGGAGGATTTTTTGGAGATGTGGACTATGCATGATAACAGTGCTTCATTTAATACACATTGTTAAGTAAATTAAATATTGAATTTATCACTATGATTAATTATAAATGTAATGCAGGAGTTTATATTATTTAAAAATGTACTTGTTGTTTCAGGTCCACATTAATTTTGTGGGGGGAAATAAAAGTAATTATTTCATAGTTTGTTTTGTAAAATTGCTGATATAAACTATACAGTTATAATCAATTGATTTGAGAAAAGGTGATGCCTGCAAACCTGCCAGTATGAGTACAAATATTAACACATCTATCAGGCATGTGAACAACAGTTAGTGTATTTGTCTTCTGCATGATGTTTGCATCAGTATATGTGAAAATATAAATAACTGGTTTACAGTACTCAGCACACTCATAGGGTTATTCACCAAAGTGAGAATCCGAAGTAAATTAAAAGTGAATTTCAGAGTTTAGGTAGCCAGACTGGAAGGACATCTGACGTAGACATTTTTTTCCAATTTGGGTATTTTGGCCTTAAAGGGATAAGTGCCAGGACTTTAAAGAGATACTATAAGTGCCAGGAATACAAAGTGTGCACTTGACGTCCCCATAGCAAAGCATTGAATCAATGCTTTCCTATAGGGAAAAATCCAATGCTGAATGTCCTCATGCATAGCGCGAGGACGTCCAGTATCAGATACTGGACCAAAGGTCCGTTTGGATCCAGGAAGCCCTTCAAGTGGAACTGCAATATTTTACATTGCAGCACTAAGTGCAATATGGACACTGTACCCAAACCACTTCAAAGAGCTGAAGTGCTCTGGGTGCCTACAGTGTCCCTTTAAGTTTGAAATTAACTTTGAATTATTTTAAAATTCTCATGTTAGTGTATAACCCTACTATGTATGGACTTTACATAGGACACTAAGGCAAGGAAAAGGTTTTTTTACTGTAAGAACAGTAAGGATGTGGAATTCTCTGCCTGAAGAAGTGGTTTTATCAGAGTCCATACAGATGTTCAAACAGCAACTAGATGCATGCTTGCAAAAATCAAATTCAAGGATATAAGCACTTCTAGTAGCTATATGAGGAGTGGCCAGTGGAGTTATTACTAGGCTGTAATGTAAAAAATGCATTTTCTCTGAAAAGACAGTTGTTACTGCAAAAAGCCTGAAGGCAATGATTTTAGTCAACAGGACAAATACAATAAGCTGTAGTTGTTCTGATGACTATAGTGTCCCATAAAAAAAAAGACCAAACATTAGAAAAATGTTCAGTTCTATTGACCTGAAAAATATTCCAACTCTGTCTATTTTGTTCTACATTTTATCAATTTAATTTCCAAGTCACCACAATCAATTAGTAAGTAAAGCCCTGCGCGTCAATGGAGTAGTTTATTACATTAACAATAGTGTAGTTTATGACAATAAAGCAAACAAACATAACAGTACAGTAGATTTAGCTTACAGACTAGATAATGCTATATTCCTACCCAACAGAGTTTTACGCACCTCATATAAATGAGAAATCAATGCATGTCTCTGATAAGATAATTATTTTCTCATGTAAAGACAAGTAGTTTTCGCAATTTTATGTTTTTTTTTCTAGCTTTCACTATTCAAGAGTTGTTTGTCATCACTAACTAAATATTCAAGTGGAAAAAATGTTGTTTGCATTGTCATCTTAGAGATATTTTCCAAAGCTCTAAAATAGAGCTCTGCATATCCTGTTTTTTCTCTGATTACTTCATCAAGAAGGATATCGTAAAAGAGTAACAGTTGAGAGAGAACCAGTTTCCTGGAAGTGGCATTTCTGGCCTTGGGAGTCCCAGGAGAGGAGATGTCAGACTAACATCAATGGAGTCCATTGTTCCTCAGTGTATTAGCGCAATCAGATTTACGAGATAATATTGTGTTTGTATATCTGTACTGCAACTGGTTGCTCTGTACAGCATCACATAGTAGATGAGACACAGGGCCTGACCTAAAGTCTTCCATTGTAAACTGCTCAGTATTGTACAGCAGAAGTGGGCCAGGATTCAGTATCATCACTCAGACAACAAGCAAATTATAACTTTTTTTTTTTTTTTTTAATTCTTTATTTTTGCAGTGCTTTTGATGGTTACAGGCATACATATGGTACCCCAACGGCATTCCATACGCTGAATTCGAAACATAATTTACAGTGGGTAGTAGATGGACAATGCACCTTTTTTTTTTTTTGATATGACATAGATGTTACATAGATAACAAGCTGATAAGTGTCGCATTAGTGTATAAAATGCTAGGCTAATATTGCGCTTAACTCCTACGCATCAGTAGTTATAACAACATGCTAGAGCTTTAAAAGCGAAACCCATACGTTTGGTATCAATGTGCTGTATTTTCCTGGCTCGGCTGCGCTTGGCAAATGTTACGGTAAGATTCAAAAGCGTAATCTGCGCTTTTTAAGATAGGTGTGCACGCTAAGTAAATATAGTTCTGGCTAGTAACTGTGTGAACCTTAAAGTAAAATAACTGATTTTAAAAGTGTAAATAAAATCACCTGGCAACACTAGTATCCTAGTTCAACATGCAGACCTCGATTCTGGTTACAAGGGGACAGTGCTTATGTTAGTCTAGTGTCAACACGAGTTATATAGGTATATAATGCTAGTCACAGGTTCTGGCTGGTGCGTTTAAGCTTTGTAGCAGTGGTATGGGTATACAAGCTAGTCAAACTTTAAGTCTCACATACAGTGGGGGCAATAGTGATCAACAGTTGCTAGTGTGAGCTGCTTAGAGATAATTAAAAGCATACGTTCCAACAGTGTAGACAGATTCAAATAATAGTAAAGTGGGAAAAAAAAAAGAAAGTTATTTATGAGTCCGCAAACCAGTCCCTTTTAACCCATGCCGGTTCGTGGCAAGTTGTCTCCAGGGGTAGAAAGGCAGCGGACATCGGAACGTTGCTCGCATGCCGGGGGTCCCCTCTGACCCCAGACCTGTGTAGAGGGCAGCAACTTCGGACCGCCGACCGGAGGGCTCCGTGTGTTCAAGGCATTCCTATGTCTGGTGCAGCGGAGAATGCTGGTGTTCCGTCGCCGCCCGTGGCGGGCTTTCTTCCTGCAGGGTGGTTGTTGTCGCGGAGGCAAACTCCCCATGACCCTCAGCCCGGGCGGGCCGCGTGCCTGTATAGCTAGCGTGGGGATGGTTGCTGCGCCAGGAGTAAGGCGCCTCTGATCCCTCTTTCTCGCTGCAGTAGTCGGGTATGGATTGTATAGCCGCCATTTCGGAGCTTGTTTTTGCGCGGGTCGAGTGTTCATGTGGCGTGGGTCAGGCTGTCGCTTCTGTGGCAGTTTAGCAGTCGAGTGGGTCTGGGTTGGATGGTGTATCTTTTCCATCAGTTTTCGCCAGAAGTCGTTAAAGATTTTCTCCAGTCTGGCCGCACATCCAGGTTCGTCCTGGCTGCTGATAAGCCACGTGGTCGCCGCCATCTTTGGCGAGTCTCTTGGCCCTCCGATGGGTGTTTTTGTGCCCACCGTGGCTGAGGGGACTCCTAGTAGTGGACCGGGATCACCCCCGCCGGTCCATAGGGGGGGGTTGCGGGGTACTCGCGGGTGGCGCTCAGCTCTCAGGCCGCTCCGGACTGGGAACTCGGCCGCTGCTCCCCGCCATTGCGCTCCCGGACGCATGCTTCCGCGGGTCAATCCTGGTGCCTGTTGTCCGTTCACGGTCCGCATCACCGGTTCACCGTTGTCATGCCTTAACTATGGTATCCTCTTACTTCCTGGTTCCACGGAGCCTAGCCACACCCCTTTATGACACTGTCTGCCTATTTAATCTGACTGCACCAGCTGATCAGGGCTGGATTATTGAACTACGTTCCTTACTCACAACCCGGCTACAACTTCGTTGTGAAAGCCTCTGCTACCAGACCGGACTGAAAGACTCTGCAAAGTTCCCTTCACCTTTCCTCATCCACGGCTAAAGCTGAACTCTATCCATGCAGGATAATCCGCCTCTGAGGAAATCTCGGGAACCAGTGTTCTATGTGCCGGAAGCTAAGTAAAACTTCTCTGATAAGCATTGCATCTAAAGCTGTTATTTCCTGTCTCCAAAGTCCTTCGTTAAAGCCAACCGTTACAGCTAACTTCAACTCATACTTGTCTCAGTTAGCTGCATCTATCTTTCTTCATTTAAAGTCTATGGAACAGCTATTGTAACTTTTTATCATCTAATTAATTAATACTACTAAAGGACTCTTGCTGCTTCAGTTACCTTTTACTCCTTAAAGCTACAGTGCTTATAATTGTGGACTTCAGTTATCGTTTACTCCTTAAAGCTACAGTGCATATAATTGTGGACTTCAGTTATCGTTTATTACTTAATGCTACAGTACCTGTAAAGTGGAATTAAAGTCTTTACCTTTTACTTTCTTTAATAAATATTCAAACTATACGAAATCTGCAGTTGTGTTCCTTCATAACAAATGTTTAAACGTGACAGAATAATCCAGCCATTGTAATGGATCCAGCAGATTTCGATTCTACTATAACTACGTTGAATCAAAGAGTTAATGCACTAGCCCAAAGTGTGCAAGACCTGCAAGTTACTAACGAAAGACTTCTCACTTATATCAGAGATTTACAAACTCATACTCCTCATACTACTCTGCACTCGGCTAGTGATCCTGCTGTGTGTAACCCTGAAAAGTTCTATGGAGATCGTTCCAGATACAGGGAGTTCCTCAACTCTTGCAAATTGTTAATTGCTTTGAAACCTCGATCCTACCCTACAGAAAGAACTAAAGTTTGTTCGGTTATTTCCTTTCTAAGAGGTGAACCTATGTCATGGGCTCATTCCTTTCTGGAAAACGATGACCCCATCTTAGATTCACTGGATGAATTTTTTGAAGCCATGTCTCTTCTCTATGAAGATCCTAACAAACAAGCTACAGCTGATTTAACAATCAGAACACTACAGCAAAGAAATAGACCCGTTGAAGATTACATTGCTGAATTCAAAAGATGGGCTATAGAAACGCAATGGAATGACATCACATTGCGCAACCAGTTTCGAATTGGTTTATCGGAAGCTGTAAAAGATGAATTATCTAGAACAGAACTCCCTACTAATTTGAACGCTCTAATTCGCCTATCAATCAGCATTGACAGAAGATTAAGAGAAAGAAAGGCCGAAAAGTCTCTTTTTCTTTCAAAAGACCGCAAACCTTTCACTCCCTCAAAAGCTCCAGAAAAGACTTCCTTAACAAGTGAACCTATGGAACTAGGGGCTCCAAAGCCTCCTGACAACCCATCTGAACCAATCGAACCTATGGAAATAGGGATAATAAGAAGTCCCCTCACTCCTGAAGAGAAAAATCGAAGACGTATGTTAAACCTCTGCATGTATTGTGCCTCTCAAGTTCATTCAGTCTCTGATTGTCCTTCATTGAAACGGACAAAAGGCAGAAGGCCGTCTCATGCCTCTTCCATCCTAAGTGTACTTCCCTCTACAGCAAATACTCAAATGTCCCCTATCTTTCTTGTATTACAGTGGGACAATAAAAGAATCATAACCAAGGCTGTTATCGATTCCGGTGCAAATGGAGTATTCATCGACTCAGCCTTTGTAACAAAGAATAAAATTCCTTGTGTTCGTAAAAGAACTTCTGTACCTGTTAAAGTGATTGACGGGTCCCTCATCTCATCGGGACCAATACTTCATGAATCCATCCCTCTAAAAGTAACCATCAATCATACTCATACGGAAAGTCTTATATTTGATGTCATCTCATCACCATTTTTTCCTATTATATTGGGGATCAACTGGTTAAGGAACCACAACCCTCAAATCTCATGGTTTCCCTTCTCTCTTGCATTTGATTCTGATTATTGCAAGAAAACATGCTTGCAACGTATTCCAATTCTTCAGTCTACGAAAGAACTAGCTAAAACCTCATGTTGTTCTGACACCGAACTGGAGTCTCCTCCTCCTACAATCATTGGTGAATTAAAGAGAAAGTTTACAACAGCTCCTATCCTTCAACTTCCAAATCCTTCATATCCTTATGTCCTTGAAACGGATGCTTCGGAATTTGCAATTGGAGCTGTCCTTTCTCAACACAAAACTCCTCAAGTACCTCCTTCGCCTAAAGTCATTGGAATCTTATCTTCTCTTATTGACGACATTAAAGGTCTCAGTGAAGATGCTCTTGAACTTCCTAAATCAATGAAATTATCTAAGAAAAACGGTCTCTACTATTTCAAAGACCGGATTTACGTGCCTCCCTCCTTCAGGATTAAAATACTTGAATTAATTCATGATTCTCCTCTGGCAGGTCATCCAGATATGAAAAGGACCCTTGAATTGTCTAAAAGATACTGTTGGTGGCCTCGTCAAGACCAAACTATCGAATCTTATGTCAAATCTTGTTCTGTATGCCAAAGATCCAATCAATTGTCCTTGTTGAAGCCTCATCATCCTGACCCTTTCCAAAGAAATCTCACTACTTCTCCTGATCCCATATTGGTCCAGGGTGAAGAAGAATACGAGATTCAAAGTATACTGGATTCAAGGATCCATCGTGGCTCCTTACAATACCTCATCAGATGGAAAGGATATGGAGTTGATGAAGATACATGGGAAAACTCCTCGGACGTTCATGCCGACAAATTGGTTTCCAAATTTCACAAGCGTTACCCTTCTAAACCAAGTCAATAGCACCCAGAGGTTGCTCATTAAAGAGGGGGTACTGTCATGCCTTAACTATGGTATCCTCTTACTTCCTGGTTCCACGGAGCCTAGCCACACCCCTTTATGACACTGTCTGCCTATTTAATCTGACTGCACCAGCTGATCAGGGCTGGATTATTGAACTACGTTCCTTACTCACAACCCGGCTACAACTTCGTTGTGAAAGCCTCTGCTACCAGACCGGACTGAAAGACTCTGCAAAGTTCCCTTCACCTTTCCTCATCCACGGCTAAAGCTGAACTCTATCCATGCAGGATAATCCGCCTCTGAGGAAATCTCGGGAACCAGTGTTCTATGTGCCGGAAGCTAAGTAAAACTTCTCTGATAAGCATTGCATCTAAAGCTGTTATTTCCTGTCTCCAAAGTCCTTCGTTAAAGCCAACCGTTACAGCTAACTTCAACTCATACTTGTCTCAGTTAGCTGCATCTATCTTTCTTCATTTAAAGTCTATGGAACAGCTATTGTAACTTTTTATCATCTAATTAATTAATACTACTAAAGGACTCTTGCTGCTTCAGTTACCTTTTACTCCTTAAAGCTACAGTGCTTATAATTGTGGACTTCAGTTATCGTTTACTCCTTAAAGCTACAGTGCATATAATTGTGGACTTCAGTTATCGTTTATTACTTAATGCTACAGTACCTGTAAAGTGGAATTAAAGTCTTTACCTTTTACTTTCTTTAATAAATATTCAAACTATACGAAATCTGCAGTTGTGTTCCTTCATAACAAATGTTTAAACGTGACAACCGTGTGGACTGAGAACAGGGTCGTCGTTTAAGGTCATTGTGTGCCGGTTCATGAGGTTTGGAGGTGCCTTTTTAGCTGTTTTTCGCAGTTTAGTCAGGAGCAGCAGTTAGGCACGTCTTCCCTCCATGGCAGTCAGGCCCCGCCCCAAAATTATAACTTTTTTAACCCCTTAAGGATCAAACTTCTGAAATAAAAGGGAATCATGACATGTCACACATGTCATGTGTCCTTAAGGGGTTAAAGGTTAGATATTTAATGTAATTTGCTACCATGTTACCACCCTATAACAACTCTGTCATGTCTATTAATTCCACCCATACTTGGACAGCATATCAACTAACACGCATGAATACCATGCACATATGGCTGAAATTGATATTGCTAATGCATAAATATAACTTCCCAATTATTAATATCTAGAGTGAGTACTGGAGCATGGGCACCAGTGGACACTCGGTTTGTGTTAAGACACTTGTGTTTGGCACCAAAGTAGGGGACAGCACATAGGGGAGGGGTAGGCAGGCTTCAGAAGTCCAAATGTTGTGGACTACATCACCTTAATGCTCTTGTAGCCAAAATGGTGGCAAAGCATCATGGGAAGTGTAGTACGAAACATGTAAAGTGCCAAAGGTTACCTACCCCTGACCTAGGATATGCTGGCATTAACCACTGCAGTTTTGCCGCTTGGAGTTCGCCAACGGGTTAAAAGGAGATAAGATTAGGAGGTGTCTGCCTTCAAGATGCTGCAGACCCCTATCACTTATAGACACATTTAGGAATATTCCAAATTTGTATGGTTTCAATGACATCAAATAAATTACATTTAAAATACTTTTTTTTTTTAAACAAAATATAACTATATGAGATTTAGTAAACATTACAATATAATACTATTGTAGCTGCAGAGTCTCTTTAAGATGTGCTTTGGTTATGTTTGGAGAGTTATTTCTTTTGCCAATTTTAAGTAAAATATTGTGTTATGGATATATATTAATTGCGCTTAATTATCGGACATGTGTGGAAGTTAATTAGCGTCCCTGTTTTTTTATAGCACAAACTGTCCTTGCATAATATCTTACTATTTATTTTTGTTAAAACTAGTCATGCATTTATCACTATTAAAGTGACAATGTAGAGATGTTTATATAGATGTAGACGATGGGGTAAAAAGTCATGACAATGAGCAGCAGGAATACCCTGTAGGCATAATGTTCAGGCTTTCATTCTCTTGGCTATCTTAGGATGAGTTACAGAACCACTATGCAAGCCATCTGTTCAACAGGAGGCATGGGAGCACAAAATCAATTATAGCCATATGCACAAAGCAGAAGTGTGACGTACAGTCAAAAGATGGAAAAATAGATATTCATATCAAATTTCATTTTCTATATCTAGGAGCAATTTTCATATATATTAGCAAAATTGTCATTTGAAATCATAAAACTGACATAGACAGATAAATATCTGATGACAGATAGCCAGTTGCTTAATCTATTCCGATCTATTTAAAAACGTCTTTTTTTTATTTCTGTTTCCTAACCAGGAATGGATGTCCATATGTATTTTTAATTATTCTAATTCAAATAAATTATCATTTCAATGCATTAGAACTTACCATCTCTGCTAATCCGATGTTCCATGTATCTACTATACTTTCTGTACTTATATAGTAATAAATCATTCATCCAAAAGACATCTGACAAACAACTTGCAAGAAACAGGCAAAAATATCACAGTTTCAAAAACAAAGTTCACTAGTTTGCTTTAAATTTGAAGCATAAAATTAATCACTATATAGTATTTTAAGTAAGTATATAGGAACCTGATAATTAATAACACAGTGTTTCTAATACTGAATGGCTGTCCTCAACTTTCAGGGATATTCTCCAAAAAAAAAAGATAAATCTTGGGAAATTCAAATTGTTAAAACTCCAAAAACACCCATGGGATAATTTAGAGAAATTATCGTGAATTTCCAAATTAAGTCCAAAATAACTTTATTAAATAACCCTACCTGGTTTTAGCAAAGTTGTATTGGCTTAAATTAGAATTTTAGTTTAATTACATTTTCACATTACATTACTGCTACCGGCAGTCACAAGCTCAGTGAATAACATGGATTGTGAACTCTGCTGTAAAGGAGACATGATATGTTGACAAAAGTTTCTGTTTTAGATGCGAAACGCAACCAGGGTCATGCTAGATATTGCATATTGTTTTTCCTTTTTCCCCTTCCTACAGGTGTATGGACTTGGATTTATGTATTATTTGTATATTTTCACATTGTATTTTTATGTTTTCATCACCTGGTCAATTTTCAAGGTCTGTTTTATTCCAACCATGCTATCTATTATATCAATAAACCTGAGTGAGTATTTGTCTCACTCATTTGTTTCGAATTACTGCAAGTGCGATTTTGGCTTTCCTCATTTTTCTATTATGTAACTACAGGACCAGCACCAGTAATCTGATTCTGGGGCTGGGGCATAGTGCTAAAACCTTTCTTTTCATTTCGTTATACCCATCAAGAAAAAAAATGAGTTTTATTCACTAAACAGTGAACTGCAATCAATTAAATATCAAATTGTAAAATGTGGCAAAAAATCTCCAGGTCAGTTAGTAATGGCTTGACTATTATTTCCAGGATATTACCATATAATTTTCAATTCAACACAATTCACTGTTTATTGAATAAACCATAAACTGTGCTATCAGGGTCACTACACAAACCTTTATTAACCTTCTTTCCTTAAAAAGTACATTTTTTCTAAATATTATTATAAGGTTTTATCTGAACTCATATTTGTCCCAATTTATAACGATCGGTGGGTTGTACAAATTTCGTAACTCTGAAGCACCATATGGACACATAGCCGAACAAATAACAAATAACAAGTATGTTCAATTGATTTGCTCTGTTCGTGGTGCTAAAAAATCACTACATGTTGATTTTACTCACAGATGAAGTAAGAAGCAAACAGTAAAAGGGGAAAAAAGAGGAGCATTCATAAAATCTATGTTTATTATTATATATTTAATACATCTGTAAAATGGACGATATTTGGGCAAAACGAATCGCCACATAGATTAATTTCGGACTACCCAAACTATTTTTTTTCCCAGGTGAAGTGATTCGCCTGAACCAAATTTTTGCACCATGCACAATTCTAATGAATATTATCGTGGGCTTACAGACAAAGCTTTTTGAGGATTCTTTAATTTAAATAATTTTTGACTCATTAATATGCTGTATTTTTTGCATGTTGAAAACATACATAGTGTACAAAAAATACATATTTTGCAGAATGCTTCACCATGAGCGTGCCTCTTTAGTCACACCCCCAGAAATACTTTCTTATCAAAAGTATGCTCACAGTCTCAGCCCCAACAGCACTGAGTGAGCTAATTTTTATTTACAACAACAACAAACAAATTAGTATATCATACAGTAGTGATAAGCTCAACACCTGTGAGGTACCCCCTTCACCTACACCTTAAAAATATTAATATTCACAACCACATAAGGTGGAGCTATATCAATACTTACCTCTCTTCTTAATACAACAGAAAATGTTGAAAATGTTGAAACAGAAACAGAGGGATACACAATAGTACAGATTATACTTGATACAACATAAAATATGTGAATCTAAAAAAAACACACTCACAAGGATAGAGCCATATATAGAACCTGGCTCTGGTGTGTATCTCCTTAGGATCTTTTTATGGAGAACCAAACCCCACTGCAAATGGTGTGAAGGTGATCCAACTGTCCTCCCAAAGTGATGAATTTGCAGATATCAGGTAAAAGGTTAAGTAAGCAAATTTATTGATGCATATAAAACAATAAAAAATGAGCATAACATTTATGTTCAGGAGTCACCAAGACGTATTTCGCCAAATTGTGGCTCTCTCAGTTGGTGGATTAGATTTAGCTGGGTCAATGTATCATCTTTTAGAAGTCTTGTAATTAGATTTTCCGGGTCTTTTGTGTACGGTTGACTACCGGGCTGCATACTATAAGGGGAACTAGAAATAGATAGTGATATCCTTACTGTATTTCTCCCTGGGTGTCCCCTACTTCTAATTAGTTACTTTGTGGCTTAGATCATTCAGTCATTGGCTGAGCTATGTGTAAACATTTGATAATAAAGTATTTTTCAGGAGTGAGGGGCGTGGGTAAGGAGGCAGGTTTATGGTGCGACATACTGCAAAACATTTATTTATTTTTTAATGAAAAACTATAAAGATTTGAGCATGCCAAAATAAATAAATACAGCAAATGAATTAGGTTGAAACCTATCAAATGTATAGAAGCTGTATTGGGGTCAAGAGGTTTCTTTAAGTATTTATGGACCAGTCATACCTGAAGACTCCATATCAGTATGGGAAAGCTAATTATTAGGCACAGAGAACTTCAAAATGGGGCTACTACCTCTAGCTATCAAGAGAGAATGGATGCACCACTGCACATGACAATTGATGCATGAAAAATTCACTAAGAAAAAGCAAAAGTACACTTACTAAACAAATCCAGGTTTTGACAATACTCTTTATTCACAACATTTTTTTTTATATTGTATGCAATTATTTAATGAATCTAGACTTCTGGACAACATTAGTCCATTCCTAATTTGTATTGTTCTATTACTTTCAAACTTGTAAAATCAGGTTTCATAAGTGACATTCACGACAATAACATGATCAAAGCAAGATCTCAGAACATGCTGCATTTAACACATTTAACCCAGGTGGGGCCAAAGTTATTTTTGACATTTTCAACTGATCATGCAAACCCTGTTACACAACCCTAACCTTGCTGTAACCCTCCAGTCACAGACAACAAACTCAGTAAATTATTATTTTTTTTGCAGAGAAAATTCCGCCCTACATTTCACGTGTGCCGACAATAGTAAGGAGAGGAAAACTCTCAATATTAAACCCTGTAGAGTTAAGGCAGTAAAAAAAATCTGAATTCCAGCTATCTGTAGACTCCAAGTTAATGAAACATTGTCATGCATGTCGATTGTTTTTGGCCCTGAGAGCTTGATGGGAGTCACAATTTTCAAGTAGCTAATGGCCCACTATTTGACAATCCCCCATTCTAAAGAAAGCTCTTTATCTTAAGTGACAAAGTAAATATTAATTTTAAAACCCAGTGTCCTGTTCAGATCATGCTGTACTGCCAGATCGGACAGTGTCACTATGGTGAAGACACCAAAGTGTACAAATTTACAATTGCGAGGAGACCAGACAAGCAAACTCACAGATAGGATGTCTTTGATGTAGCTAGAAAATCATTTTGTTAATTTAATGCTTATATTTATCTATAAAAAAAAAGAAAAGAAAATATAAGTGAGTTTATGTTAATGCAAATACTGTCTACTTCTAAAAGATATGTTTTTTTAGATATATTTAGATATATTATTTTAGACTTACCTGATGTTTGTAGGTGATCTTTGGCGGATGGAATTTTGGCGGAATAAACCAACAAGTATATATTGGAAGCTATTGTTTAGGCTTACAACCTCTCTCTAAGATTGCAGCTAAGTAGATGATAATGTTTCCATGACAACTGAGTGACTGTAGTGTACGAAAGTGATTGTCAATCAGTAGAAGCCTGGCGTGTGTTTTTCCAACTTACTCTGTGATTAGAAAACTTACAGCAGAAATGTTAGCACAGTAAAATATCATATAAAACTCAATATAAATACACTAACAAAAAAGCAAAAAAACTAAAATAAAATAAAAAATAACCCCATAATCTGACTGAAAATGAAATAATCTATTTTCTTGAGACTATACATGGCTGATACACAGTAAAAAACAAATAGCTGCAAAAATGTCAGGAATCTGTACTATAACATCATGTTTTCCACAGAAAGTAATTTGATGCTTCTCTCTCTCTCTCTCTCTCTCTCTCTCTCTCTCTCTCTCTCTCTCTCTCTCTCTCTCTCTCTCTCATTGAATACTCCTTCCACCTGAAGCCTGTGGATAGTCAATATAATGTTAAACAAAGATCTGCACACCAGCCAAGCCATAAGACTTGCTTTTCCCACAGAAATTACAAATTTGCAGGGATGTTACTACTGCAAAGGATTCTGGGTGGGCATATGCAGATTAGCTCAACAAGGAATCACATTTATGCCTCATTCCATTTTAAACATGGATTCCTTAGAGTCTGTGTTTGCTGTATACAACAGCTTTGAAACACAACTTAGGAAAAGACAAATTTTCCCCACCATAACTTTCTTGGATTTTGCTTAGCAAGCATATCCTGTCAGTAATGGACTTTCACCCCTCTTTAGTGGGCGATCCTGCTCCTTTTCCAGGTGGATCCACCCATTGTGGGCCATAAGTTGCTTCACAGGAAACACGTTCTTACAATTTCACTTTAACTTTATTTTGTAAATGCAATGCTCACCATTATTTATAATCACTGTACGAAACCATCTAGAAAGAGACTATAATTTGGTTTTTGATCCAATAAGAGATCTGACTGTTATTCTGGGGTCAAGAAAGAATGTTTTCCTATTTTGTTGCAACATTGGAAGGTGTTTCAAAATTGGTTTTTTGCCTTCTTTTTGAAACCACAGCAAAAACAGATGTGAGAAAGGTCAAACTTGATGGACGCATTTCTCTTTTCATCCTATGTAACTATGGTTGAAATGCAGTATGGTGTGGAGATTATATTGTCCTAGGCCAGGGATAGGCAACCTTTTAGTTTTATGTTGTCGTATTGTGCTTGTGTTGTTTATAGGTGCTGCGGTTGTGTGTGTGGACGATATGTTACATCATGTGTTTGGTTGTGTGGGGGCTGCTTGTGGTATTGTATGTGAGAGGCTGCTTGTGGGGTTGTGTGCATTTACGTGGATTGTGAGTGGTGCTGTGTTTGTGGGGACTGTGTGTGAGCGGTTTGTATTATTTATATGAGGGGGGAATCCTAATATGAAAAAAGGTTACACATGTACTACTAATCAAAAAATGAGCAGCAACACACAAAATAAGTGTGCAACTTAAGTGTGAACAATAAACCTTATTTATCAATGTGTGCGCGCTACAATAATTTATCAAAATAACAATAACAATTAGCATTTATGTGAGGGGGAAGCTTCTTCTGAAGCTCTGTGTCTATCTAGCAGTGTGGGTCCACTGGGGAGCAGGCTGGTCAGGTGCAAGTCAGGGGCAGGAGCTGAGATAGCTGCTGTGAGCTGATCTACTTCTTTGCGGATTGCTGGGAGGAAGATTTGCGAGATCACTTCCTGTAAGTTGCAATGTGTAGATTGAGGATGTTCCTCACAAATTGCAATCACTGTTTGAGCTGCACAAGCAGATATCTGAAGTCCCACTGGGACTCCTGATAGGCCAGACAACTAATACTGAGAGAACTAATACTGCTACAACTAATACTGAGAATTCTCACAGTTGCTTATTTTAACTCGCAAATACAGAGACCTGCAAGTCTCTCTCATTGTTATTTTCTACATCCGTATTAGGGCTTGTGAGTCTCGCAGTAGGTAATGATATTTTATGCGTTTCTACTAAGACCTGCAAGTCCTTGTATTTGACTTTTATATTAGGTGTACTCTCTTTTCATAAATAAAAATTTACAGAAAAGCTAAAATAAAAAATTATTTGCCCTAAGTCATATATAGGTGAATAGTATCACTCCCCAGGAGTCAGTACGAGAGTCGCCTATCTCCTGATGGAAGCAAATACTAATAGTACACATGGGAAACAAGGGGGGGGGGGGTGGGGAGACACTAAGCCACCACCCTGCTAAAACATGGAGGGTCAGAAGACAGAGCGAAAAAGCTACCGTAACCCTATTTACCTCGGCACCCCACAAAACTAGTGCCTATCTGAACCAAAAATCCCTAAGGCTACCAGCAAAGAACACACAAAGCAAACTAAGTGCACATAGTGCTACCCAAGTGAAAACAAAAAATCAATGATTAAAAGAAACGCCCAACAGTTTCATGGGAATTGAGCCTGTGCCCCAACCTCCACGGAAGGGCAGTTGGGATAATAAATTATGTCCAGGGGGGCCTATTGGATATATAGACTTAATACTTTGTCCCCCCATGGTCTTAATGAGGCTTTTTTATTTGCTTCTTTCATATAATTGGGATGCTTTACCCGTCATGACTTTGATGTGGTTTTCAAATGAGATATGTATAGCATTATCCTATTTTGTGTGTACCTCCATATACAATTTACCTACTGTGCCACTTATTCTTTTCTCACCCCCTTCTCTTTCCCTTCACTGAGAGGTATATGATCAACTATCACAGATGTACTAATATGTACACTGTGACTAGGACAATCCTGATTGCCCAGTTCTACTTCGGATCGCAGGCATCCCCTGTAGTGACTGCCAGGGGGTGCCACGGTTCCAAATTGCAGTACACTAGTTTCAGTCGGTCCCCAGGTTTACGGTTGACCATTGGGAGATGGGATGTCTTCCTTTAGCGTTTATGCTAAACACCTGTAGTAAACTGCTATAACACCCTTTGGATACCACATCTGGCTGATACTGTCCATCATTAGTGTTTTCCTACAATCCAAGAATCATGATACGTCCTTGTAATATCTCGGAGGTGACACCTTAATATGTACAACCCCGTCGTAGGACGGCATGACGTAGGACGTGGGACGTCAGCCGGAAGTGAGGAGTTGCGTGAGCGTGGATGTGGCGTGTGGGGAGAGCAAACCAGAGGAGCGGCGGCGTTTTCTAACGGAGGGGTCCGATAATAATTCCATAACCTCGAGAGAGGTAACGATCGAGGAACGTTGCTTTCGGCAACATTAAACACAAGGTACGCCTGTGGCATGACCAGAGGAACATCGGCGCATAATCCGAGGTACCTGCCAACAATCTCCATAACACCATAACACCGCCAGGTACCGACTAATGAAGGTTGCCCTGCTACATCAAACCTAAGGTATGAGCTGATATTTGAGTCTCTGATGAAGTAAAAGGTCTCATAATGGATTAAGGTAAGACCTTATTGGACTTTTAAGGAAGCTCGTCTTTATAAATCTTGAAAAAAAAAAATAAGTATGGAGCAGTTTATAAAATAATCTATACTCTATCATAGATACTGGAGGAAATTGCAGAATATCCCCTTACTCTTTAAAATTACTCCTTAAAATTTAAAATACAATCATGGTCCTATAAGGATAAAAAGAAAAAAAGGAAAGAAAAAAAGGGGAAAGGGGAAAAAAAAAAAGGAAAAAGAGAAGATACGAAACAGATAAGAGAAGGTGGACTAATTAAAGAGACGAAAGAGAGGAGGGGAAAGACTGTGGGGAGTTTGAGACAGAGAAGAAGGGGGGAAAGGGATAGAAAAGGAAGGGTGGAAGAGACAAAGGAGGATTCCAAACTAAAAGACAATGGCCCCCAGGAAAGAGAAACAGGTGGAATCAGATAAATCTGAAAAAACAAAAACCATAAACACCTTTTACTCCCCAAAAACACATAACCCCCCACCAAAACAATCAAGATTATCAATTACACCAGAGGACTCTCTGCTCCAAATCAATACAGAAGCAGGGAGTGCAATACCACAAAAAACATGCTCACAAGAAAGTATGATAGAAGCATTGGATAATCTGTATTGTAAGATTAAACAAGACCTCCAAGTAACATCAACTGAACTCAAAAACGAAGTAATAGAAATAAAAGAGAAGTTAGAAAACCAAAATCAAAGCTTCATAAAATTGCAAGATGAAATCCAAACGCTTCAGGTACAAAATAATTTAATGAAATCTAAAATACTAACTCTCGAACAGAAACTTACAGATATAGAGGATAGATCGAGAAGGAATAATATCCGTATAAAAGGTATACCAGAAAACATTAATCATGATGATCTGGAAAAATATCTTAAAGAATTTATCGGTCAATTTCTTGATAATCAGCACGAAGGAGTACATCCTTTTGAAAGATGGCACAGGTTACCAAAACCAACGGGAATTAACCCCTCTGAGCCTAGGGACGTTATAGTCCGATTTATGAACTGCCTCATAAAAGATAAGTTTCTACAGAAAATCAGATACCAGAGGCCACATGATGAAAAATTTACAGGACTCTCGATATATCCTGATCTATCAGCGGCCACACGTATGTCTAGGAAGAAATTCCAAGATATAACACTACAACTACGGAAAAATAATATTCATTACAGATGGGGTTTTCCTGTAAAACTAATTATCCTTCATGAAGGGAAAACTATAATTATTTCAGACCCACTAGAGGATGTGGGTAAACTCGGACTATTTTAAACGGAACGCCACTGTCAAAAATATAGAAAAAGAGATGTATATGGGGACTAGGTAGAGGAGAGGGAATTCCTTTTTTTTTTTGTTTTTTTTTTGAAACTATGGTTTATCTGAAAAGAAATGATAAAATAATAGAAACATAGACACAATATAGAAGATAGCAATAGTAGGATTATAAAGAAAACTGTAGATCATGATGAATGGTCAAACATGTAGATATAATCTTAAACCCTCTATAGCGATCTACAGCGATTGTGTGATCTATAGAGATTGTGTAGGCGTTCCTCACGTTTATAAATTTTTGGCACCTATAATAGAAAGACACATATAATATTCAAACTTTGCTTAGGCAAAATTAATAATCAAAGGGGAGCACCTTTAAAGAAAATTTGACTTAGTAGATATCTCAATGAAATGTGGTCATAATATACATATAATATAGAATTTAAACACACAACACCTGAACCAAACAATAGATAATTTAAAATGCACTTTTCCGTTTGTCCGTTTCTCCTTTTTTTTTTTTCTTTTTTTTTTAGATAATGGAATAGAGGTTACGTATAAGATAGATTAAGGGATCAAAATATAATACACAATAAAGATAATCAACACTACTAAGATTATAATAGGTTATTGACTGTGGTGAATGATGACAATTAGAGATATATTACTAAAATCACAATGTAGCTGAAGGCCTAGGCAGTCAATATAGAAACAATTATAAAAATCAAGGTATTTGGATGAGAACGGTTTATTAGTGTGTGTATATATATGTGTATGAGTATATATATATATATATATATATATATGTGAGTATGTGTATCTGTACATATGTATGTGTATATGTGTATGTGTGTGTCAGTAAGAATTCCCTTTCTTGTCAATTTTTTTTTCCCCCTCCTCCCTCCCCCCCTTTTCCTTTTTCTCCCCCTCTACACACCACGTCAGCAACTGTGTTCTAGCTAGGAGCTCAATTCGGAGTAGCTAGACAATGTATAATCCAGTGGAATATTATCCAGGGATTATTCTACATTGGAGACCCTGTTATCTTTCAAGGGATACAGGTTCATGTGTATGTATGAATGTGTGCACCAGGGGCATATGGAGAACGAAGTGGAGTGAAGTTCCCAAAACACTACTATAGATTACAAAGGACCAGTAAAGATCTATGAATATGGTTAGGGTTTTATCTATTAATGCCCAAGGTTTGAATACCCCCCAAAAGAGAGGATATTTATACGATACAATTAGAAAAAATAAAATAGACCTATGTTTCGTCCAGGAGACACATTGGCAGAGGCAGAATATTCTCCAAATTCTCCAAATTTCCAATAATTTTTACATCAGACTATAATAAAAAGAAGAGAGGAGTCGCAATAATAATTTCAGCATATACTAAATTCGAACTTATTATGGAAAAGAAAGACAACCAAGGTAGAAGTTTGATCCTAATTTGTAAATTAAATGAAGAAATATACACATTAGTAAACTTATACGCACCAAATATCTACTCCAGTAAATTTTTTAAATCGCTTTTTAAGGAAATCGAAAAAATCAAAAAAGGAACTTTATTAATAGCTGGGGATATGAATGTTACACCAGATGTAAAAATGGATAGAACACTAACTAATAAGAACAATCATTATACAAGAAAAATAATTAATAATGCCAGATCATTTACTAATATCATGATAGAACACGACCTTTATGATATTTGGAGGGTTCACCACCCTAACGACAGGGATTATTCGTATTTTTCTCATGTACATAAAACCTATTCTAGAATAGATATTTATCTAACAAATCCGTACAGTTTACATAAGTTTGAGAATTCTAACATTAATAATATATCCTGGCACCAAGGTAACCACACCCTGGAGGATGAATGATGAAATTCTAGACTCAGTATCTGGCCTAAAATATTTGAAAGACCAAGCAGAAGAATTTATAAGATTTAACGATAACAAAGAAGTATCCAATAGTACTCTTTGGTGTACATATAAATGTTTCATGAGGGGAAACTTTATAAAAATTGGAGCAAAATTGAAAAAAGATCAGGGGAAAAATTTAACGGATCTTTATATAGAACTAGCCATATTGGAAAATACTAATAAAAAAGACTTCAATATATTAAAACTAAACAAAATTAAACAAATACAAACTCAAATTAAAACTAGTTTATCAAATAAAGTTAACAATGCAATTATAAGGTTAAAACAGCTGTGGTATCATGGAGAAAATAGAACGAGTAAAGTTTTTTCTGATAAATTAAAATTCAAAAAAAGACAACAAAGGATTACAAAGATCAAATATAATAATAAAGATCATTTATCACCAAATGACATTGGGGAAGTATTTGGTCAATATTATAAGTCATTATATAATCTACCAAAGATCACCTCAACGCCTGAAGAGATAGATACCTTTTTATCTACTTGTAAATTACCAAAAATTAATATAGATCAGACTAAAGATTTAGAATCTCCAATATCTATGACAGAGATTACCCACGCTATAAAATCACTTCGCAAAGGGAAAGCTCCGGGACCAGATGGTCTAACGGATTCCTTTTATAAAACATTCTCTATTTCTATCGCTTCTCTTCTCTTTAAAGTTTATAATGAAGTGAGAGACCAGAAAAAGTTCCCCAAGGAAATGTTACAAACAATGATTATTCCCATTCTAAAACCAGAGAAAGACCCACATTTTGTATCGAATTATAGACCCATTTCGTTATTAAACATTGATATAAAGATCTTCTCAAGGATATTAGCTGATAGAATAAAAAAAATCGTCCCGACTTTAATCCATCCAGATCAAGCCGGATTTATAATGGGTAGGAAAGGAGCTCATAATGTACGTAGGCTTTTAAATCTAATACAGGTAATAGAGGATAATGGGATTCCATCGCTGTTTGTGGCCGTGGATGCAGAGAAGGCCTTCGACAGGGTCAACTGGTTGTTCCTGTCGAGGGTCCTCAAAGCATTTGGGTTTCAAGATTTCATATATGATTTAATCTGGTCTCTCTATACTAACCCAATGGCGAGGGTTATGGGAAGGGGTATCGCATCTGAATGGTTTGATGTAAATAACGGTACACGCCAGGGATGTCCACTCGCCCCATTGCTATATGCCTTGACTATAGAACCACTTGCCTCAGCCATTAGATTAGACCAAAAAATTCAAGGGATTCATCTGGCCGGTAAACAAGTCAAGGTTCTATTATATGCAGATGATATAATTTTAACAATATCTGAATGCGAGGATTCACTATGTCATTTTATGGAATTAATCGAGAAATATAGATCTATTTCTAACTATAAAATTAATGTAAATAAAACACAGGTGATATATACTAATTTACCAGAACAACAACTTCCAACTTTAAAATCTAAATTTGTATTTATTTGGTCGAGTGAGAGCATAAAATATTTGGGAGTTAAAATAAGCTTTGACTGGAATCAAATAATTAAAATCAATTACTACCCATTGCTCAAAGATATGAAAGATACGTTACTTAAATGGAATAATTTATACGTATCGTGGATAGGGAAATCTAATGCAGTTAGACACTATTTACTACCCAAACTTGAATATATAATGAGAACCATTCCCATGAAAGTCCCAAAAGACATATTAAAAGAATATCAAAAAATATTTTCACAATACCTATGGGGGAAAAAAAATAATCAAGAATAGCCCTGAAATATATAACTACAAAATTTATTGATGGTGGAATATCATTCCCAGACGTATATCAAGTACATGATGCGATCATGTTCTCTCATATCCTAGAATGGAATAATGACAATGTGGACAACTTGTGGATAGATCAAGAACAAATCTCGAGTAATATATCTGATATTAAACTGTTATATTGGATTGACTCTCCAACATTCTCTAAATTAAAAATACAAAATAAGATAATATTGGATATTTTTTCTAACTTACAAACTTTGAAGAAAAAACTACAGATTATAGAACATCTAACTATAAACTCACCAATTGAAATAATACAAATATATATAGAAGATATTAACATTAAAAAATGGAAGCATATGGAAGAAAATGGAAGATATTTTAAAACCAGATCTTCAAATAAAATCGTTTCAACAAATTCTTACTGACACAAAAGATCTTGATAACGAACAATTTACATATATTAGAATTAAACATTTTATACAATCCAATCCAATACATAATATCTCACTTATAGATAACATTCTTAGTATAGAACATAAGAATAACATAATAAATAAGGTTCTATATAATAGATACAATAAGGGAAAAATGAAATCTATGTTGAAATGGGAAAATTATATTGGAACTGAGTTTTCATTGGATCAATGGAAGGAATCATTCGATTTGCTTGGAAAAGCGATACATAGTATAAGCTTGTATGAATTACAGATTAAATTGGTCCATAGGTGGTATATGGTTCCAGCGAGAGTTGCAAGATTCCACCCTCCCACAGATCCTCTCTGTTGGAGATGCTTAAGATCTGATGGAACGTTTAGACATATATGGTGGGATTGTTATGCTCTTGATCCTTTAAAGTAAGTGACATCCATGGACCTTTCTCCACAACTATTCTTGCTACATATGAATATCCCTACTAAAACTAAAATTATAAAATATTTAATAATTCATATTTTAATGGCGGTTAAAATTTGTATCGCCAGATATTGGAAAACTGTAAATATTCCCTCATGGAGAGCGGTGGAATTCCAAATAGGATATCAACGTTTAATGGAGAAACAGGTATATAGAAATCTTAATATGACAAACAAATACATCAAGATATGGGAACCCTGGACAACTGAGATACCCACTAACCAATAATGTAGAACATACTAAAGAAAACTGGTCCTTAAACTTACAAATTTCCATTACATGTTTCCTAATGCCCCTGGTGCACTGTGTGAATGAGTATTTTTCTATGTATGTTTTATATGTTTTATATGTTTAGTCTGATAAGATACGACTAGGGGAACTAGGCATCATTTACTAGCTAATATAGATTATGAGGGGGTAATGGACGAGATACTGATGCTCCATGGCCGGTCTTACGTCAAATTAAAATAACACAATAAAATGAATTTCAATGAATCTCTAAATAGAACTTTCTTTATATATAAAAAAAAAAATATGTACAACCCCCGTGAGGGAGTTTAGCTCACCTCCCTACAGTATTTAATTAGACCTACAGGTGTTCTCCCCCTTAGTATGATATGTGTTATGGCAACCCTTAAATTGTATAATCACCGCTGGCCATGGATATCCTTGGTCATGATGACCAGGGGAACTGTGGTTGTCCTGAGTTGCTTCACAGTTTTATTGGGATGTGATGGCTCTAGCACTGGGGTGGGGACCTATGTGTGCTTTTACTTAAAGATCACACCTCATTGGTCATTGGGAGATGCGGTGTTGATCTGGTGTTTAGGTTTTTTTACACCCACATCTGCACGGGTGACACCCTTGTACCTTTTCAGACCTGCCCACTCATCGGCATGCCTCTACATTGTAAGCATTCCGGACACACCTTCAGGTACATCCCGCAGCTGATGCCGTCAGAAACACCCTTTTGTATGAGTGTATCCGCATACTTAGGCTTTGAATAGTAAAGGCATTTTGGGATGGGCAGGCCTCTCATTATTGCTCCGGTAAGACAGCCCTTCGTCGGGCTCCACCCCTTTGACTAATAAGGAATCTACGTTCTGGGTAAGCAGAATCATTAATTCACAAAGAGGTGTGTTTAATTCATGGGGCGGATCGCCTACCCCTTCTTTTAGTTGGCTGCCCTGCCCCTTTGAGCCCTGATTGGAGTCTCATTTGCACAATGAGGTGCGTCCTCTTCATGGGTGCAACCTCCCCCTCCCTTCGGTTGGCTGATGCCCCCTTGAGCTACGATTGGGTGACACACATGTGGCTAATTACATATGAGGTCAATAAGTGACACAGACCTGTGAGCTTGGTCATTGTGCCCCTGACGATGGCATATGTGCACTTAGTTTGTTTTGTGTGTTCTTTGCTGGTAGCCTTAGGGATTTTATGGTTCTGGAAGACACTAGCTTTGTGCAGTGGCGAGGTAAATAGGGTTAAGGTAGCTTTTTTGCTTTGTCTTCTGACCCTCCGTATTTTAGTAGGGTGGTGGCTTAGTGTATTCCCCCCCCCCTTGTTTCCCTTTGTGTACTATTAGTATATGCTTCCATCAGGAGATAGGTGACTCTAGTACTGGGGAGTGATACTCCGGTCCTGTTACCTAGATCAACCTTTTTTGCCACTCGGTTACTCCAAGGGGACTCCTACTCCGCTACTCTCAACATGGGCACATCTACCTGTTCTGGGTCAGCGATATATTTACACAGTAGATGCACTGTCTATTTTTTCTCCTTCCATTCCCTGACTCGTTCCCTGTATACCTTAGAGCTTTTTAGTGTCAAACTTTATATGTCTAGATTCAATAAATAATAGGGTTGTTTTTATCTCTTCATACACACTGTGCTCTGCCTACTGTGCACCCTGTCATTTTTTTTTTCTTATTCTATATGTATATATACACCTATTGAAATGGAAGTACAAACATATATCAGTTTAACGCTCTGTTTTTGGAACATATTGCTTTCATTTTACATGTATTCAGGTTCAGGCACAGGTTAGAGAGCCCCGTCATGTCAATGTGCATACCTGCCAACAATCCCTGCACACCTTCTGAGATAGGGGTGGGCAGGAAAGATAGCAGGCATGCAGAGGGTGGATCTGTCTGTCATATATACAATGGACTCTTGTTGTGAATTAGCTGTTTCTTGACTGCTTGCTTTGTAAAGTTGTCTGTCAAGGTGTATTAGCAGGAAACTAATGCTACCTGATGCACCTGTGGCCACCAATCTATGATGCTGTGTTATCTTTCCGTTGTAGTCTGTTAAGTAAATTGCACCTGTCTCTCAGATTTCTAAAAAAAAAGTGAACAATTCTGGACAATGTTTTATAAAAGCTATTAATGCTTCCCGCCATACAAACGCCACTCAAACATTATTACCATGCACACACTCAAGTTTTTACTTTTTACTGATTTCCTTCAGCTTATACTTGTTTTACGGCCCCGTTACTATCTGGCATCATGATCGTGGCCGATTATTAGGTTAGATTCTTCATTATCTTTTTTTCAGTTAGCGATTAAGTCTGTAAATTATTTTTAATGTCCTGCTTTGTGGACCAGTTTGAAGAAGTCAACTTAAACCAACTGACTTTTGTTAAAATATTTATAAAAAAAAATATGTCTGGCATTTTTTTACGTCATACATATTCACTAGGAAGCTTTGCTTTCTACAAATCGAGTTAAAATGACTGAATTCAGGCTGCAAAGGCAATTTTCATATTTACTAAGGCCAAATTCAGTTGGCTTTCAAACCTGGTGAGTTAATCTGCAGCCATTTCCCGGATGCATGCAATGTTGGGAATAAAACCAAAACATGGTATATGATTTGGAATAGTCACAAAGCACTGGCTTTACTAACATTTGGTACTAAGTACATCTGGCAGGATGTACATTCACAAATTATTGTCCACATGCTGTTTTGCAAGTGAATGATACTTTTAAGTACAATTTTATAGCTGGCGGCAAACTTAAATAGCTATAAAGGGGGTTGAATAATTTTGAGATTGGAGAAGTCCTTTCAGTTGCATTTGCAGATTAATTTGAGGAAGCCACTTTAATAATTTGTTGTGTTCAGCTATTTCAATTGCTTTTGTTTGATTTGTTCATTAAAAACAACTGAAAGTCTGTACATTTTGACAATAATCCTGATTTTCAATTGAGGGTTGAATAATTACAACTGTATGTGGCAACTGGCCAGCAGTGCCATCTTAACAACATTATGGGTCCCCGGGCAAAGCAATGCACTGGGGCCCTGCCTACACTCAACTCACAGGAATAAAAATGTACATTATAGATACAATTAAGTTTATATTTATTAGTATCTCCAACAAATACAATACTTACATGCAATACATACATATGGACTGCTGAACACATTCACATACTGACTGCTGAATACATACAGACACTGACTGCTCAATCTCACACACACAGACTGCTAAATACTCACACGGACTGCTAGATACACACACACAGACTGCTGAATACACAGACAGACTGCTGAAAACATACACACAGTCTGCTGAATATATGCACACAGTCCGCTGAATACACACACACACAAACATACACACAGACTGTTCAATACATACACACAGTCCGCTGAATACACACACGCAGACTGCTGAATACACACGCACAGACTGCTGAATACACACAGACTGCGGAATACACACTGCTGAATACACATACAGTCAGACTGCTGAACACACACACAGACAGAATGCTGAGTAGACACAGACAGCTGACTACATACACACAGTCTGCTGAATACATACACACAGTCCACTGAATATACACACAGTCTGCTGAATACACACACAAACTGCTAAATACGTACACACAGTCCACCGAATACACACAGGCACAGACTGCTGAATATATACAGACTGCTGAATACACACACACATACTGCATTGAGGGGTGCAGTGTATGTGTTTGTGTGTATGAGTGCTGAGTGTGTGTGAGGGGAGCTCTGTGTGTGTGTGAGGGGTGTGCTGTGTGTGTGTGTGAGGGGTGCTGTGTGAGTGTGTGTCTAAGGGGTGGTGTGTATGTGAGTTGCGCTGTGCATGAGGGGTGCTGTGTGAGGAGTGCTGTTTGTGTGGGGGGGTGTGAGAGGTGCTGTGTTTGTGTGAGGAGTGCTGTGTGTGAGGAGTGCGGTGTGTGTGTGAGCAGTGCTGTGTGTGTGTGAGAGCTGTGTGTATGTGAGGAGTGCTGTGTGTGTGGGGGTGCTGTGTGTGTGTGAGGAGTGCTGTGGGTATGGGGAGGTGCTGTGTGTGTGTGGGGGGTGCTGTGTGTGTGAGGGGGAGTGCTGTTGCAGAGTTTGAGGGGTGCAGGTAGCAAATGTGTTTAAAAAAAATAAAATAAAATCTTCATCACCACTTTGGTGAAGGAGCGGGGGGACTGTGAGCCCTGGTGGTCCGGTGGTGGTAAGTTCTATGTAGCCTGCTGCTTGTCTGGCTGTCTCCTGTCCTCCAAAGCGCAGAATGCTGTATGGGGTGTTGCCATGCTAATGCTACCCAGATCCCTTCCACTGCCTCAGGGTCATCTCGCCCTCTCTTCCCGATCGAAGGGCCCTTGGGCCAGTGAGGAAAATCTCTGATCTCCTCACAGGCCCGAGAGGGCCCACGACCAGAAAACAGGGCCGCCTCTCCATGGGCTGGCAGGGGAGATCAAAAGATCTCCCCTATCGGCCCTGGCACGCTGGGAAGTGCGGTGTGGCCCTTATACCTGTGGGGCCCCCAGGCAACTGTCCAGCTTGCCCATGGGGAAAGATGACCCTGCTGGCCAGTGCTTGTCACATTAAACAAGATAATAAATAAATAAATAACCAATAAGGGCTTCAATAAGACCCCCATATTACTATTAGGGAATTTTAAAACCTTCCCATGTTCTTACCTGCCATGCGACAGGGGAGGATTTTTCTGCTTAATGTTTACCCCCTGAGGTCATAAATGTGGGCATCAGATGGGAGACATTAAGATAAATAAAATGTGGTCACTGGGTGGGGTCTATTATAATACTAGTGTCCACCTCCTAACAATAATATTCAGGGTGTGCTCCCACTCGTGGGTGGTGGGTAGGGACTCTAAATAATTAAACAATGTAGGGGTGAACATTTCCTTTTCCACCCCCCAAATAGTCGCATGTCCCACCTTGCCACCCCAGTGGGCTGGGAGTTTCCAATACCCTAGCAAACCCCCCATTAAAAATAAATAATCATATTACCCCCATCACCATATTATTAGTGAGGTGCAATAAACTAATACCAGTAAAAAGAAATACAGAAACTTTGCTTAGCCCCCAAAAAAGGCTATCTTACTGTAAGTTTTTTTTTTTTTATCCAGTATTGGATTTTAAACATTTGGTCTGGGTATTAGTTGTTCCGCTTTGTGTATTTTGGATTTGTGCTGCCCTAGGCATAATGAAACTTGGGCACCCCCTAATTTGGTTCAGTGGAAATTCGTTCAGGATCTGAATTGCAAAATCTGGACCCAGTTGAATAGCGTGAATAATATCCCAATTTTGCAGTACCTTTTGCAGCCGGATGATTTTGACCCATTCAGTATGGAGCCATTCACACTTTAGTAAATAATTCCGATATATGTAATGAATGTACATATAGATTGGGATTGCTATTTAACTTTATAAAACATATCCTATTTATATTTTAAAGTCTCAAAGTCAAACATTGTTTTATAACGATGGGTTCAGGCCAACAGTATAGGATACGAATACAATAAATCAGTCACTGGTGTGGTTGTCATGGAAACTGCTAAAATTTCAAACCTCACTTTACACTTTAAAAACCTAAAGCGGTTCTGTCAGTGGTGTATCATTGTTTATGGGATCAAACTTTCTACAGTGTTGAATATGTTCATGATTGGAGACCTTACGTCCATCTTCTCCAAATTGATGGTCTACTTGTTTAAACTGCAAGGTATGATTGCTAGTTCCCTATTTGATGCCCTTCAACAGATTTTATGTGATTAATGGCAAGATTGAATTTATCCATACTCACTGTTTGACATCATGTGGACTTATTCTTGCACTTCTGTGGGTTTAACATTTTACACATTTTACGCATTACTGTCTTGTATGGAACAGCTCGCTTGTCTCAGTTGCAGAACATACTAATCAATGACTTTCCATAATATATACATGTAATACAAAAAAAATATAGTGACTAACTTCCATAACAAATCAAAAGTTAAATATATTTTATTTTCACAGGGGGAATAAAAAAACCTCTCACTTTGTTTTAGTTCGCAAAAAACTCTATAGGAAGGTCAAGATCGCAAAAATTACTTTTTTCCCCATGACGCGCTTTACACTGTCAAGTCTGTATGCGTAAACAACAGTTCAACTATGAAAGGCTCCCCTGAGCACTGCATGTGAGATGTGAGATGATCGTTCCATCAATACCGGTGTGAAAATACTAATGAAAGGTTTACTGGCTGATAAACAGGAGATAGAGATTTCAAATCAACGTTGTCTGATTGTTTTATTCTTGGAGGGGATTTAAAGTTCTAAAGTGCACCGTAGATGATTTGTGAAGTAATTACTGCTCATAAATGTATACCATAAGGACTGAAAAGCGACCTCTGAAATATTATCCTACCATAAGAGAGAAGTTATTTTTGAAACCATGGTTTTGTAATAAGAAAAGGTATGCTTAAAGGTAAATTGTCACTTCTCTGGAAGTATATAATTGTGTAAGATATTGAACTTCACTCCTCAATTTTCTGCCTTTTAAAAGTTAAATCACTTTTGTTTCTGTTTATTCAGCCCTAGTTACCCCTCCTCTGGCTATGACTTATACAGCCTTCGTGAAAACAAAAAAATGTTTCATTTTCAATCAGCACAGTGTGTTCACTTTTAAAGTTTTAATCTCCTACTCTGTAAAATGAACTTTAATCACACACATCAGTCTCTTGTATGCACTGTCAGGCTATTAACAGAGCCAGAGATAAGAAATTCTGAATTAAAATGGTGTGCTATGAGGGAAGTTTAAACATTAGATCTCTGTTTACAGGAAATGTGTAGGGAAGACTATGTAAGCCACATGCGGGGAGGTGTGACAAGGGCTGCATAAACAAAGTGAATAAATTTCTAAATGACAGATAACTGAGCGGTTCGAATGCAGGGCATGATTTATACACCAAAACCACTCAATTAACTAAGTAGTTTTGGTGCTTATAGTTTCCCTCTAAACATAAACCAGTGTGTGGATAAGAATTATTATATAGAATAATCAAATAATTAGGATATTTTAAAGAAATCCTTAATGTGCACTGTCACTTTTTTTTCTTTCAGTTTCCTTTTCTTGTGCCCCATGTATGTTTATGATTATACTCCTCACATTGACACTTGTCTTTATTTTCTATTTATGATTTTGTCTTACTTGTGCCAGATCCCAATATCTGGATTTTGTTTTCCCAATATATGAAGTCTACAGTTTGTCCTTCGGTAGGATTCTTTTGACCAATCGATTGCGAGTGTGACGAGACCAATCTCGCCACTGTGCATTGGAGGAGCCTGGTTGCCCGCCTGCTGCCTTTAGACTATGGCCCCATGTTGAAACACTTGATTTTCCCCTGCAAATACATGAAAATGTAAGTTTTATGTGAATGTGATGCATACTTTTAAAGTTATGAATAATGTGGAAAAACTGTATATCTCTGCTTGTGATAATTACATTACCCATTGTGTAAGGTAATTGTATCACAGGCAGAGGGGAGGATTTTATACCAGAGTATATACCCTGGACAGCCGAGCATGACAAGCCAGAGGGAGAGGAGTTTGATGGTCCTGGCTTGTTATGGGAGTCCTTTGCAGAGCCTGACTTCAGGAGCCCTGCGCAGACCAGACTTCAGGACATTTTCTACGAGAGGGAGGCTAGGCATGACTGGGATGACCCCCAAGAGGTAGAGCAAGACCTGGCTCACCTAGCAACCCTGGAGTGGGAACTGGAGCAAGACTACCGAGATCTCTTCCACTCCATTGGGAAGGCTCAGCAGGACAGCAAGGTGACAGACCCAGATCCAGACCCCTTCAGCTGGGAAGATATTGTAGAGCTTTACTGGGAGGAACCCCAGGCGGCAGGTGGAGATGGGACTGAGGTCTCTCCACCGGCCCTACAGGGATGCTGGGCGGTCAGCCCAGATCCCCAGCGGCAGATTGATTTGCAGGGAATAGGGAGCAGTGTCTCCTTTCCCCAGCGGCAGTGTACCTTGCAGGGAGAGGAGAGCAGCGTCCTCCCTTCCCAGAGGCAGGGTGAGCTACAGGGATGCTGGGCGGTCGGCTCAGATCGCCAGCGGCAGTGTGATATGCAGGGAATTGGGAGCCCAGCCTCCATTCCCCAGCGGCAGTGTGATATGCAGGGAATTGGGAGCCCAGTCTCCATTCCCCAGCGGCAGTGTGATATGCAGGGAATTGGGAGCCCAGTCTCCATTCCCCAGCGGCAGTGTGATAAGCAGGGAATAGGGAGCCCAGTCTCCATTCCCCAGCGCAAGAATAATTTATTAGGAATTGGGAGCCTAGTCTCCATTCCCCAGCGGCAGGCTGAGTTACAGAGGGCAGAGACAGCTGGTCCTGTCCCCCAGCGGCAGAGTGAATTGCAGGGAATTGGGAGCCCAGTCTCCATTCCCCAGCGGCACAGCAATGTACAGGGAATTGGGAGCCCAGTCTCCATTCCCCAGCGGCAGAGCAATGTACAGGGAATTGGGAGCCCAGTCTCCATTCCCCAGCGGCAGGCTGAGCTACCAGGGGTAGAGACGGTCGGTCCTGTCCTCCAGCAACAGGGCTGTTTAGCCAAAGGGGAGACAGTCGGTCTCCCCCTCCAGCAGCAGAGCTGTGTATCTAAAGGGAAGACAGTCGGTCTCCCCCTCCAGCAGCAGAGCTGTGTATCCAAAGGGGAGACAGTCGGTCTCCCCCTCCAGCAGCAGAGCTGTGTATCTAAAGGGGAGACAGTCGGTCTCCCCCTCCAGCAGCAGAGCTTTGTATCCAAAGGGGAGACAGTCGGTATCCCCCTCCAACAACCAGGCTCCAACCAGGCTACTTCCGTGGTAGTGCTGGCACCAGGGCAGAGTACCGCTGGTCTCTGCCCACTCAGCAACCCACCAAGGCAGCTTACCAGTACCCAGAGACATGAAAACACGGGTCCTTCGGTACTTGCCCTATTTGAATAGTGATACCCAAGATAGCTATGCCATGGAGCCCATTCGTATAATGAAAGACTATGTGAAAGACTTTGGCTCCATGGCAATTGAACTGTATGTATGAGATCTGAGCGCCATTCAGTACAAATGTACGCTCAGATCTAAGCTATCTGGGGATATGAATGTACCTGTTTAATGCTGCAGTTATATATTTTTCTGTATTTTATTGTCTTTTGCTGCCATGTGTTCAATGGAGTTTTGCCTCTGTCCTTGGAGATAATTGAATTACTTCCCAATTATCTCCAGGATAGAAGACTCTGTGGAACTGGTTTTGGGCAGAAAAGCCATGCTTCATTTGGTCACAAAGGACTACGATCTATCTTTTGAACCACTGGACCAATTTGTATGATTTTGACGTATGTTTGTATTTGGAGTATGCTGATTCTGAAAATGTAAGTTATGTGAATGTGATGCATACTTTTAAAGTAATTAATAATGAGGAAAAACTGTATTTCTCTGCTTGTGATAATTACATTACCCATTGTGTAAGGTAATTGTATCACAGGCAGAGGGGAGGATTTTGTGTGGGAGTGTCATAGTGTATTGTACGTGTTTATTGGTTGTTTTCCAAAACCCTGTTGGTGGTACTAATGTGTATATAAGAACAATAAACCCACAGCTCTGGCTGTTCCTGCTTGACCCTCAAAACGGAGCCTTGTCTCCTTCTTGAGGGGATTTATTGTATGCTGTTCCAGTTTGACTGCTAGGAGTGTAAATCTATTCATATGGGTTTTCCTATTCGGCTGTTTACAGCATTCGGATGTTTGAGAGCATTCATATGCTTCTCCGGTTCGGTGGATTGGTGTCTACAGAAGCTGTGCCTGTGTCTCTGGAAGGGAAGATCTACTAAATGGCTTTTAACCCCTTTTGATGCCTGGGGGTGCCGTTACTGCGAGTAAATTAGCTTAGTAGCTGAAATGGAACTTAGTTTAAAGCATCTCTGTCAATTTCCCTCTTCCCTTCTCCACAGCCTTTATATAGATCCTCTTAGGGCAGGCACCCCCTAATGGTTGTGAGTGGCCCCCGGAAGATTAAACTTACTACTTTTTACATCCTGCCAGTACTGCTGGGTCTTTATTCAGTACTGGTGAAGTTAAGAAGGTGGGGTGCCAGTCTCCTCCACCAGAACTCTTCCCTATACAGTACAGAGATACTCATACAATACAGGAAGCTGGACATAATACAGAGATGCTCATACAATAAAACAAGATAAAGATATCTGTAAAATACAGATTGAGTGCAATACAGAGATAACAATACCACAAACAGGGCTGAGAATAAAAATAAAGATATAAAGATATAATACATAGATCTGGCACAATACAACCATAGCTTTACAATGCAAAACTGGATAGACTACAGAGATATCCATACAGCAGGTAGAGCTGAGCAAAATGCAACTATATAACACACAGAGCTGGGCACAAAAAAGAGATACTCATAACTATCCCACACAGCCAGGATCACAGTGAGGGATTACACCTAGTTGCATTATAGTGATAAATAGTGGGATGGGGCTTGACCGCCTACTTGACGGACGTGTCTTGCACGAGCTCCGTGCCAACGTTCCCTATATTCACATTTTCCTTTCTGTAGAAAGCTTAATACTTCATCCCTCCAGGCAATCTATCCTTGGGAGACTTTTGGGAACTTACTTGGCTTTATCAGCATGATTTTAGTCACCAGTTCAAAGCATACTTGGTGGCAAAGGCAAGGGCTGGTGTTGCGGTTTGCCTTAAGGGGCGGATGATATTTCTGCTTTACATTTTTGGGAGAAAGCTAAATCTGACTGGCCCGTCCCACCCTGCTCATGAGGGTTATCCCAGCGCACGCAATTACAGGCTATTGAGTAAGAGGATCCTTGTGCACCCAAAATATATGATCTGTGCACCACACCAATGACAGATACAACATCAGAATGTCAGAGGGATATCTTGGAAGCCTTCAACCTATTATGTGCAAACTTTTGGCTCCAGCTGTGAGACAAGCACTATCACCCCAGCTTCCTCCGCAACAGCTTCTCTCAGACACAGGGTCTTGGCTTGCAAGCGAACCCAAGGCCTTCACTGTTGACCTTCTCAGGGAGAGCATCTGGGGTGGTAATCCCACTGTACCATTTCCACTCCACAGCAGCCTGCAAACATAATGTAGGGCTTTTAAAGTGTTGTGCCCATGCTTACCTTTTTTGGTGGCTGTCTAGTGGTGGTTCTCAGGCTTTGTCTATGGTAGTGGGTCCCTGGGACTCTGGTGACCTTATTGGGAATCATCAACAGGAACTCAGCTGGTGAATGGGAATTAACTGACATACTACATGGGTCTGTGGCAATTCCAGCTATCGCCACTGTCCAGAGGTTATGGCACAAACTGGACTGACTTAAGTTGTATTATACTTTATAGTTGTTGCAGATGTTGTTTTTGTTTTATGATTTTTGCAGGAGGTTATCACACAATATATAAAACCCATAGGACAAAATATATGCTATTTTAAAAGTATAAGAGATACTTATATATACTACGCAATCCCTTGCAACACTCTTAATATCACAAAATATTTGTATTACCTAGCATAGATAACATTGATAAATGTGGATAGATGGTTCTCAGTAATACATAATCACCTATATTATTTTTTGTTTCTTCTTTGCCAGCAGTATGGTTATAAGAGCATTATGGAGAATGTAGTCCACAACATCTGGAGTGCTGAAGGTTGCCTACCACTGATGTAAACTCAAGCAATCAGTTTTTTGGACCTCAAATTTACAATAGCAGAAATCTGAGACATTTAAACATCTTCTTTATTGCATTTTCTTTTCTTTTTTCTTTTCTGCCAGATTGTAATATTATGTTTTTAAATTTTCTTAATTTCAAAAGTGATTAACACAAACAAACCTCTCTGTCACTCTTCATAAATTATCTGTAAGAGATGTGGAGGATGAAAATGTTAACAATTAAAAAATTAAAACCCCCAAGTCGAAGACATCAGACTTTTGGTCTGTATTCTGAAGAATCTACAAAAATATACCATGTCTTCTGGAAATAGTGTTTACAATTACTATGTATAAAGAGCTATACAAATGGCTAGTAATTGTACCTTGATACTAGTCAATATTAGGTCACGTCACATTTCAAGTACATTTCACAAGGTCAAACTGTTGAAGTAATCTGTCTGTCCAAGCTCAGCAAAGAAAAGTCAATGAACTGCCATAAAGCTCGACATAATAATAGCTCCTCTGCAACTGAGCACCCAACAGTTGCCTCTTCTTTCTGACCAAGTACTACAGAATGAAGTTCAAATTCCAACCATCATAACCACAATAGGCAGCTTTAATGGTTATGATGTGAGGAGTACTTTTGCCATGTTTCAAACTTTTTTGCAATGGTTTGCCCTCTTACCTGGTTCATGCAGAGCTCCTGGTCTACTCAGGAGACATATTTACAACATCTGGCTTCAGCAGAGCTGCAGAAGTCAGATGCTGATCCGGATTTATTGGCTGATATTAGCCAGCACGAAATCACTGAAGTGGTCATGATGTTTGGAGTAACGCTTTAAAAAAAATTCTGGAAAGTCTTAAAAACATGGCAAAGGTAAAGCATGAAAGTACATATGACTTAACTGGAAAACATGCAAATTAAATTCATAGAAAGGAAAGAAAGATTTATATACACAGAAATCCAATAACTTAATAGGGACGCAAGGAACTATCACCAAAGTAAATACACACCTTGATTTATCCACGGTTTAACCAGTTAGTGTTTCATATTTTAGGATTTTAAATTATTTACACTGAAAGTAGTATATTAGATCATAATAACATTAACATTCTCTATATGTTAAAGGGTATTATTTTTAATATTTCATCACTGTAGCTGCCTCAAAAATGCATTATTAAATATTTGTAGGTGGATGTCTCTCTGGACTCTGTTTATACTCAGAGGAAATTAAATAATATGAATTTAATTTGATTGTCAAATCTCTTTTTATTAGTTACAAGATATGATCATAAATTGCTTATTCCTACTACACTATCAATCTACCTATTTTAGGCAGGCCCTAACCTGCACTTTTGAGATTAACTAACTTAAAATACTATTGGCTCAAAACACTTGATAATTAAAACACAAAATTCAACCAGCTAAAACCAATAAACGGATAGGCTGCTCGAAATCAAACTAACAATGAATGTGCATTTTTCACACATTTATGAACCATTTTAACCTCTTCACTAATTAGCATAATTTGATTAAAATGTTATTAGCATGTATTTGAAGCAAGAGAGGCATAACTAGCACATACATATACCATACTATAACAATTGTCCATATAGATTACTTTGCTACGAACATAAAATTCAGGTTATGTAAATTTTCATAATTACTTTGCTCTTATTTGTTTATCTTTTATTTGGAAAAAAAAAGTAAAATGAACAGCTTTAGACTGTATGCAGGGTCCTTTATCTTGCAATATTTCACACAGGGTCTGTGCAATTAGTGTATAAGCAAAAATTCTTATTTTTTCACATAAAAGTGGTCAAATACCTTGCATTCCACCCACTCCCTGACTGTAGGAATACTATACTACCCATTTAAACTTCTTGTCGCTGGCAATTATAACTAGAGTATAAATAAGGGTGAGAGATTTTATGGATTAGATCTCATTCTGCATAATGCATAAAAATAAAAATGTTCATACTCAATTTGGTAATCCAAGGGGTTAATTACTAATCCTCTTAATCCATATTCACTCATGGAGGGCTCCAGCAGAATGGAAATGCTTGGTACATAACATCACTTCCTGAACTGATAAAAGGCTTATCAGGTGTGGATAAACTGCTAAAGCATATAAACTTTGTGATGGTAGTCACCGTCACTGGGATGGAAGACAGACACTATGTGTGGGTCCCCAGATTCCTTTTGTGTTTTGTCACCCTGTGCCCATTATTGGTGCAGGGTATGTTGAATGTATTGCTTGTATGGGCCTCTCCCCTTACCTTTTTTTCCTGTCCTATTGTTTCCCAGGGACACTGCCAGATGAGTTTGAACTAGCTGCCTGTCCCTCTTCAATCTCCCATCAGCCCTTGCTATTGTCTGACCCCACCCTTCCTTGTACTATAGTGCTCTAAATCAACCTATTGTATGTAAATGAGGCTGTTAGGGGCTTAAAATATGTGTACTATGTCCATTAAGGTTAGTTGCTGTTTTAACCTTCACCAAGTGTCATCTGGTGTTAGGGAAATCTGCTGATGGAAAGTGTGTCCAGGGCTATAAACATAGTAGCCTGGTCCAGGGTGGAAAAGGCCCTCAGTGATCCCAGTCAAGCCGCGGGAACCTGGTCTCAAGTGCTCCATGGTTCCTGATAGCTACGAGTAAGCAGACTTGGCGGAGGTACTCGGTCGGAGTACTGGAGCTCTGTCACAAACTTAACATAACCTAAGCTTCAAGATAAAATGTCTGTAAAGGAAGAATAACAATATATTTATGCATGAGCATATAGATTTTTAGAGTATGTCCTTTTGTTAAAAGATATTTTAAAACGTTTTAAAAAGGTTATTCCAATAATCATATCAATACAACCCGCTGTACTGGTTATGATGCAAAAAGTACCCTGCCCTGTTCTCCAGTAAGGGGGCAAAATATTTAACAAATGATCAAATAAGTTATTCTATTAATAGGATCCTTTGCCATTTAGTAGTTGAATAACTATTGCTTCTGTGTATGCATCCTTAGCAACACCTCCCCTGGTTTGGATTCATAGTCTACATGAAAAAATGGGTTGGTTGTCAATCAGATGCTAACTTGCACTAGAAGTTTTTAACTCAGGCTCTGTAAATTGAACTTTAATCTCACACAGGGTGCTCATTGAGAGTCTAGAATGCTATTAACAGAGCAGGAGATAAGAAATTCTAAATTAAACAGACTGAGCAACAAAGGAAGTTTAAACATTAGACCTCTCTTTACAGGAAGTGTTTAGGAAGGCTGTGAAGTCACATGAAGGGCTTTGTAAACAAAGTGATTTAACTTCCAAATAGCACAGATTTGAGCAGTGAGACTGCAAATACATGATCTACACACCAAAACTGCCTCATTAACCCCTTCCCGAAAAAAAAACGGTTGTTAACAACCTCAGATGTACCTGGCAACATAAACCCAGCAAACCAATCTGGCATACTGAATTGGGCAAGTCCTATATTGACCCTGTAACTTTCCAAAACACCATAAAACCTGTATATCTGAGGTATTGTTATACTCGGGAGACTTCTCTGACAAATATTGATGTGCAAACATGGAAAAGGGGAAAGCCCTTCATTTGACGCCTGTAAGTTTGCAAAAGCCCATAAAACCTGTACATTGGGGGTACTGTTGTACTTAAGAGATGTTGCTGAACACATATTGGGGCGTTCTTTGTCAGTAACACATAACAAGAACTGAGAATCCATGCCTAAAGTACAATGTGAGAGAAAAAGAACACAAAAAATGACTACCCAAAAGTTTGACAAAGACTGGTGGTAGAATTAGTGCATCGAAAGTGTTAAAGAACAATTATAGTGCCAGAAAAACAAACTTGTTTTCCTGGCACTATAGTGCCCTGAGGGTGCCCCCACCCTCAGGGTCCCACTCCCGCCAGGCTGAAGGGGAAGGGAGGTGGTTAAACACTCACCTTTCTCCAGCGCCGGGCTCCCTCGGCGCTGGGGACTCTCCTCCCTCTTCTGAAGTCATCGGCTGAATGCGCATGCGCATTCAGCCAGTCCATAGGAAAGCATTCTCAATGCTTTCCTATGGATGCTGACGTCTTCTCACAGTGAGAGGCGCGGAAGCGCCTCTAGCGGCTGTCAATGAGACTGCCACTAGAGGCCGGATTAACCCTAAAGTAAACATAGCAGTTTCTCTGAAACTGCTATGTTTACAGAAGGCAGGGTTAATCCTAGATGGACCTGGCACCCAGACCACTTCATTGAGCTGAAGTTGTCTGGGTGCCTATAGTGGTCCTGTAAAATACCCGAGGGTGTCTACTTATCGGAAATATAAGGTTTGATGGGTGTAAATTACATTGTCCAGCTTGAAAAATGTCTCAAATAGGACATGGGTGTATGATGATCACCTGTGAAAATTTTGAAATGGATAACTGGAATGTGCACCCTCCAAATAAGGTATTTTAGCCCCCAGAGAACCCGGCACACCTATACATGGGGGGTATCACTGTCCTCAGGAGATGTTGCTGAAAACATATTGGGGTGTTCTTAGGCAGTAACACTTAAAGTTCTCAGTATATATATTCTTAAATTCCTATGGGTGTCAAAAAAATCACCAATTATAATTTTTTTTTTAATTTAAAAAAAGTTAAGTGCTAATAGTAAAGTGCTACTTGTACTTATTGCCCTATAGATTGCAAAAAAAAAAAAAAAAGCTAAGAGCATGTTAACATTGGGTATTTTTAAACTCAGGACAAAATTTAGAAACTCTTTAGCAAGGGTGTTTTTTGGCGGTTGTAGATTATTATTATAATGTTATTATTTATATAGTGCCAACACATTCTGCGGAGTTTTATAGTGGGTGGACAAACAAGCATGTAGTTGTAACCAGACAAGTTGGACACACATCAACAGAGGGGTTGAGGGCCCTGCTCAGTGAGCTTACATGCTAGAGGGAGTGGGGTAAAGTGACACAAAAGGTAAGGATAGTATTAGACTAATGACAGTTTCAAGTGAGGAATCAGTCGGGAGCTATTAATAGTTTAATTGATACGCTTTTATGAAGAAGTGGGTTTCTAATGACTTTTTGAAGGAGCGGAGACTGGGTGAGCATCTAACGGAGGAGGGAAGTGAGTTCCACTGGAACGGTGCAGCCCTCGAGAAGTCTTGAAGGCGAGCATCAGAGGTGGGAGTACGCACAGAAGATAGACGTCTTCAGTAGAGCGTAAGGGCCTAGACGGGACGTACTTGTGTATTAGGGAGGATAGATAGGTGGGAGCAGCATTATGAAGAGATTTGAAAGCAAGAACCAGAATTTTGAATTGAGCCCTATATCTTACAGGAAGCCAATGTAGGGACTGACAGAAGGGTGAGGCGTGGGAGATGTGGGTGGACAGGAAGATGAGCCTCACCGCAGCATTCATTATGGACTGTAACGGCGCAAGTTGAGAGCATGTAAGACCACTGAGAAGCGGATTACAGTAGTCAAGGCGAGAAAGGACAGTGGAATGGACCAGCACCTTAGTCGCATCTGGCGTTAACTAGGGTTGGATGCGCGCAATGGTTTTGAGATGGAAGTGGCAGGATTTGGCGATAGACTGTACATGAGGCGTGAAGGAGAGGTTGGAGTCTAAGAGAATACCTTGGCAGCGAGCCTGTGTGGTAGAGCTGATGGTAGCACCGTTGACTTGGTGGGAGACAGACACAGCAGTAGCAACACTTGAGCGAGGAAAGACCAGAATTTCAGTTTTGGTCAAGTTGAGTTTAAGGAAGTGGGCAGCGATCCAGTTTGAAATAGCAGAGAGGCAGTCAGAGACACTAGTCAAGAGGGACAGGGAGAGATCAGGAGAGGACAGATAGATTTGCATGTCATCCGCATAAAAATTATATTGAAAGCCATGAGTTTAAATGAGTTTACCAAGGGAGGCAGTATAGAGAACAGTAGGGGACCATGGACTGAACCTTGGGGGACACCAACAGAGAGGAGTTGGGGAGAAGAAGCAGAGCCAGAGAAAGAAACACGGAAAGAGCGTGGGGAGAGGTAGGAGGAGCACCAGCAGAGAGCAATATCTTGTATTGCCGAGGATGAGAAGAAGCTGTTGATGATGCGTAACAGATTTTGGGGGTCAAAGTTAGAAAAAGTGTGTTTTTAATTTTTTTCATCATATTTTATCATTTTTTTTTTAGAAATGTATAGAATAGGATGAAACTAATGGTATCTTTAGAAAGACCATTTAATGGTGAGAAACCCGGTATATAATATGTGTGGTTGGTACAGTAAATGAGTAAGAGGAAAATTACAGCTAAACACAAACACTGCAGAAATGTAAAAACAGCCCTGGTCCCAAACGTTAAGGATATTGAAAAACTGTCTGGTCACTAAGGGGCCTTAAATGTGAAATCCACTTTGAATTTCTGACAATTATTACTTTAGTGAAAAACCCTGATAGGTGTATATAAATCTGCTGTCCTATCACACATGTGCTTCTGTTTTACTTACAAGAACCTTTATTAACAAAAAATGTGACTTTCATTTGAGGAGGGCATCCAGAGTCAAGTCAATATGCTTCTTTAATGTTAAAGCTTTAATCTAGCTTAACCGTTTAAGATAAGACCCTTCTACATTCTCTGTTTCATATAATGTATCCATAAAAACACATATCCATCACAAACATGATTTTTACAAATAAAAGTGTTTTAGCGCCACCTGGTGCATACTTTTCATATTTTTAAGTACTACAGCTGAGCCATCGGTGGTTGCATGAATAAAGCCTGCCTTTCTTCTTCTTTCTTTATTTTTATTTACACACTGAGAACATATTCTATGGTAGCGTACAACAGGCAAGTTGATAACAATAAAACACAACAAAAAGGTTCAAGAGGTGGGAATTATCCTTTGCAAACAAGCTTGTTGATTGTTTACCCCTTCATGACAGATGATGTTCTAGGACTCATAGGAATTGCCTCGCCACTTGTCTTGAAGTGGTTAACTAAGGCCACCACATAACATTATTAAAATAACAATCATTTTATAAAACCATGCAATATCTTTAAAAAAAAATACTGACTTCTTTTGAGTGTTACTTAAGAGGAACCTGGTTGGTAAACCCTATTTTTAATTCATTTTAAAGAGAATGCAATAAAACAATAAAAACAATACAAATTGTCACTGGAACTGCTCAATAAACTGATAGCAGCTATACCACTGCTGCTATCAGTTTTAGATTTGGATAATCATTCTGAGCCGAACTGCAATTCCTCAGAATTTGGGCCAATGATGTGATTGGTCGAATTCTTAAACTCGAAACGCCAAAAGGTACCTGAATAATGAACCAACAGAAATGTACAGTGGTCGAGCATGTTTGTTTTGTCTGGATTCTGGAGCAAAGAAAAAGAGATGCTTGCTGGGAACAAAATAATTTTCACGCCATACACAAGTCTAATTGGTTCACTAATGTCCCAACTCTCTTTCCTGGAAGGTGAGGCAGCTCAGCTGAAGTTGTGAGTGCAAAGTGAATACAATTGATTTAGACTGCATGGATATCTTATTCCAGAGTGGTCACCTGACAGGAGCCAAAAGTGGAATTATAACCCAACAAAAACTCTATAATTAGTGTGAAGAACAAGCTTGATTTTCGTCAACATAATGGAGGAAAAGAAAAAGAAGCATGGAAAGAGTTAAGAAGGGGACTAACATAATTAGGAGAAGATAAAATGCAAGGTTCTCTGAAAGCGAGAGAGACATAAGCAGAGAGAGAGAATTATAAGACATATAAAAAGGCAAGTTGTTATACTGTAAAGCCTAAAACAAAAGTATAAAAAAAGATACTTTACATTGATAGCAGGTTGTTTCTAGTTTGATTTTTTTTATCCAAAATTGTGAATATATATGAATAAAGACAATAAATTTGTGCAACACCACCTAGTGGACATTCAGGTAACCTGCAAACAGCATTCCACAGATTCTTGTATGTATTGCGCTCAGTAAATTAGATTTATTTTAATTTTACAGTCAATAAAAATGCTTATGTGATTGGCTGCAAAATTTCTAGATTTACTAAATCTTTCTGGGATTACGAACAATAGGAAATGTAATGTTCTTGTGCTCTGCATTGCTTAAATAAGTTCTTGATGCAGAACAATAAATTGGCATTCAAATTAGTTTTTCAAATTTTTCATACACAAACAAATATTAAGGCTAACTTTAAACAGTGTTTGTGACTAAGTGGCTACTAAAAAAGACTGGACATACCCCATTTGCAATACTTTGGGTTGTCTACTATTGCAAATGGTATGCCATCATGGGGGTAATTCTCATTCCTGGGCTACCATACGCTCTCAAAAGGCAACGTAACCAATCTGCCGAATTTCAATGTGAAAAAAATGAAAAATGTAACATGCTATATTTGACCCTATAACTTCCCAAAACACCATAAAACCTGTACATAGGGGGTACTGTTATACACAAGAGACATCGCTGAATACAAATATGTGTATTTTATTGCATTAAAAGCAACCAGTATTATGACATTCACAGTAAAATGTCATGCAGAACTAAAAAAATAACAAAATGTCTTAATTTCTTACATTTATTTACATTTTATTAATATTAAATTATGTTTCAAGCTAAATATTTGATGTTAAACGAAAGCCCTGTTTCACCTGAATAAAATGATATATAATAAGTGTGGGTGCACTTAATATGAAAGAGGTGAATTACGGATGAACAGACATATAGACAAATTCCAAGCTTTGCTTACGTTTTATTTTGATCAAAACGTGTACGTTTAGCTCCACGTTTTGACATCCACTCATGTCTTAAAAAATGGAACATTACAATAAGTACCCTGTATGTGATAATAATCTGTCTCTATGCCACAGTTCTCTTTGAAAATTTTTGGTCTTTTTTTTGTTTTGTTTTTATGACAATTTTACCATTGATTACATCCACAAACTAAGAAGACAAATGAATAATATTACTATAAAAAAAGAGACACATTCACAACATTTATTTATTATTATTATTATTATTTTGGTATTCCTTAACCCCTTAAGACCGCAGCCAAATGTACAAGTTGTGATCCAAAAAAACGTAAACAAAACCTGGCATTTGCGCTATATGTCTGTCCAACCATAATTCACCTCTTTCATATTAAATGCACCCCCCATTATTATATATCATTTTATTCAGGGGAAACGGGGCTTTCGTTTAACATCAAATATTTAGGTATGGAACATAATTTAATATGAAAAAAATATTTAAAAAATGGGAGAAAATAAGAATTTTTAAAATTTTTTTAGTTCTACGTGACATTCTAACTGTGAATGTCATAATACTGTTTGCTTTTACTGCAATACAATACACATATTTGTATTCAGCGATGTCTCGCGTGTAAAACAGTACCCCCTATGTACAGGTTTTATGGTGTTTTGGGAAGTTACAGGGTCAAATATAGCGTGTTACATATTTCAGTTTTTTTACATTGAAATTCGCCAGATTGGTTACGTTGCCTTTGAGACCATATGGTAGCCCAGAAATAAGAATTACCCCCATGATGGCATACCATTTGCAAAAGTAGACAACCTAAGGTATTGCAAATTGAGTATGTCCAGTCTTTTTTAGTAGCCACTTGGTCACAAACACTGGCCAAAGTTAGTGTTCAAATTAGTTTTTTGCATTTTCAAATATTAACGCAAATTTTGGCCAGTGTTTGTGACTAAGTGGCTACTAAAAAAACTGAACATACCCTATTTGCAATACCCTGGGTTGTCTACTATTGCAAATGGTATGCCATCATGGGGATAATTTTCATTCCTGGGCTACCATACGGTCTCAAAGGCAACCTGGCGAATTTTAATGTGAAAAAACTGAAACGCAAACCTTATATTTGACTCTGTAACTTTTGAAAACACCATAAAACCTGTACATGAGGGGTACTGTTATACTCAGGAGACTTCGCTGAACACAAATATTAGTGTTTCAAAACAGTAAAACGTATCACAACAATTATATCGTCAGTGTAAGTGCCATTTGTGTGTGAAAAATGCAAAAAATTTCACTGTCACTGACGATATCGTCGTTGTAATATATTTTACTGTTTTGAAACACTAATATTTGTGTTCAGCGAAGTCTTCCGAGTAAAACAGTACCCCCCATGTACAGGTTTCATGGTGTCTTGGAAAGTTACAGAGTTAAATATAGTGCTAGACAATGTAATTCCCTGAACTTTTGGCCTGGGTTGGCAGGCAGGTCCTGCAAATTGTAATTAATAAAATGACCTAATTATGTAAAATTATTACATAAATATATGCGTAGAATTATTATATATATATGTGTGTATATATATATGTGTGTATATATATGTATATAATTTTTTTTAATTATTTTTATTTATATATAGGTATATACATAGTGATATATACGTATATACTTATGTATATAGATATATATATTATTTCGTTCTACATGTATTTTGATATCAATATATATATATTAATTTTAAAATACAGTTAGAACGAAATTACGCATGTTTATATATTTTTTATCTATTTTTTTTTCATTATTTTTTTATTATTTTTTTATTTATTTTTTTAACGTATTTATATTTTTATTTATTTTTTATTATATATAAATATATATATAATGAAAATTATATATATATTTAATCAATATCATTGTACGTGTATTTTGATATTAATATATATATGTAATTATGTATATATTAATATTAAAATACACGTAGACAGTGTATGCATATTTATGTGTATGTGTGTATATGTGTGTATATATATACTTAGATCATATATATAATAAATATATATATGATCTAAGTATATATAATTTATTTTTACACTGTTTTAACATTTTTTATTTTTTTTTCAGACAGCAGGGGGAGTACCTGTCATTACAGGCACTCCCCCTGCTGGCAATGCCTTGGACGGCTATGCCGTCCATGTGATCGCGGGGTCCTCGCAAGGACCTCGCGATCACATGGCCCTGGGCGGCTGAAGAGGACGCAGGGGGACTCCCTGGGCTCCCAGGTAAGTCCCCCATACCGCGATCGCCGGCGTGGGATCGCCGGCGACCGGGTAAGTACATAAGATCGCAGGACGTACTATGCCGTCCTGCGGCTTTTAGAGCCACCAAAATAAGGACGGCATAGTACGTCCTGCGGTCTTAAGGGGTTAAAGAAAAAGTTTAATGTTTCAGAAAATCATTTTGTCAGGAAATAAAAGGCGAACTGTAAGACCTTTTTTTTCATATGGACAACTCCACTATATAAAATTACAAAAAATAATCCAGGCCAAGGCCAGCCTTAGGGGTGTGTGAGTTGTGCTGCAACACAGGGAGTCATGGCAGCTGGGGTGCTGGGCAATGAGTCAAAGAAGAACACCTAGGCAGTGAGCCTGAGAGGTAGTGCTGATGTCTGAGTGCCACTAACTTGGAGGGAGACACTTGGAGTAGCAACACTTGAGGGAGGAAAGAGGAGAAGCTCTGTTTTGGACAGGTAAGTTTAAGAAAATGAACAGCTAACCAGTTGGAAATAGCAGAGAGACAGTCAGAGACACAAGTCAGGAGAGACGGTGAAAGATCAGGAGAGGACAGATAGAGTTGTGTGTCATCATCATAGAAATTATATTGGAAGCCAAATGAGCTGGTGAGTTTACCAAGGGAGCCTGTGTAGATCGAGAACAGTAGGGGACCAAGGACAGAACCTTGGGGTACATCGACAAAGAGATGTTGCGGAGCAGAGGAAGATCCAGAAAAAGAAACATTGAATGAGCTTAGGGAGAGGTAGGAGGAGAACCAGGAAAGCGCAGAGTCTCAGACAGAGATTACTGAGGAGGATAAGAAGTTGTTGATGATCAACATTGTCGAAAGCAGCAGAAAGGTCAAGCAGAATTAGGACAGAGTAGCGACCACTAGTTTAGTAGCAATTAAGTCATTGGATACTTTAGTCAGGGCAGTTTGGACAGAGTGATGAGCGTAGAATCAGGACTGAAGTGGGTCGGGCAGATAGTTGGATTCAAGGAAGTCAATCTAGCGTACACAACTCTCTCAAAGATATTGAAAGCAAACGTTAGTAGCGAGATAGGATGATAGTTGGATGGACTGTTAGAGTCAAGGTTTGGCTTTTTTAGAATCGGAGTGATGGTTGCATGCTTGAAGGGTGAAGGATATATGCCAGAGGAGAGGGAGAGATTGCATATTTTAGTGTGGAGAAGAGCAAGACAAGAAGACAAAGCACGAGTGAGATGTGAGAGAACAGGATCAAGGGGACAAGTGGTGGGGCTTGAGGACCGAAGTAGAGCAGAAAACTCTGCTGGCGTGAAGGGTGCGAGTAAGCATAAAATAGAGGAGCTACCAGTTTTCAGAGCAGTTTCACTCAAACTATGCCTTTACAAGAACCCATCTCTATCTTCCCGCATCTAATTTAATACATATGCAGCAGTTTACAGACACCACACCATTAACATGGCCACTCCTCATTCTGTGATGTCACTGGATGATATAAAACTTCCTTATGACTGTACTAGATCTTGTACAAAGTGTACATGCCTGTTGTGCTCTTGTCTTACAATTCCAATTCTTGGAATTCAGTGAAACCCTACATATCAACTGCACATTTGAGCAGTGGCTAAGGCCGTCCTACCCACCACGTTTTCCTGATACGTGGCATAGTTTCATACTTTCTCTTAGGAATTATCAACGATTACTTGGTGTATTTCCTCCGATATGCATACATAATCTACATACTGCAGAGCAGTACTTTTCATGTGCTCTCCATCAGCACATACAGGTCTTCCCTGTACTTAGGAGAATTCATTGGATTCCTTGCTCCACTCAAGTTAACAGGTATACTGAGTTCCACAGTCACCTTCAGTCAGTACCTAATGTACCTGTTCATAGAGGTTAACCATTATTTTATCCTCAGATAGCCACTACGCTGCTACAAATAACTATCATCATTCGACAGGTAAGTTTTACTCACAAATACGATACCAAACAGACCAGGCCCAACTACGACCTAATCTCCCACATGTCCTTTTTTCAAGTAGTCATCCATGTCATAAGAGAATCTTATCTCTATCTTAGCTGGGTACGTCTCCATTTTACTCCTTTTCCGTTATAGGCTAGGATAAGTCAACTGGCTATTTAGTTACTTACATTGTCCCTAGCTTACTGTAATTAATCAACTCCTGTGAGGCCAACACCTATCCTCTCCGGAGGTATACACCCCTTGGCCCACCGCATAGTTAGAGCATCACATTAGCCACTGTCGGTTACTAGTCAGGGCACCACCAGGTAACGCCCACGTATATTATGTCTTGTTACAAGTCATTGAGAAGCCAACGTTCCCACCACATCATTCAGTGGCCACCCGCCCACCAGTGGTGTATCTTGGTTTTGTGCTGCCCTAGGCAGGACAAAACTCAGACACCGCCCCCTGCGCGCGCCACCCCCACCCAACCCTTCCCCCCTGCCCCGCCTTCTAAATACACACACATTCACTGACAGATACACATACACTAGCTAACAGAAACACACACTTGCTAACAGACACACACACTAACAGACACACACACACACACACTAACAGACACACAGTCAGACACACACACACTAACAGACACACACAGTCGGACACACAGTCAGACACACACACTAACAGACACACACACACACACACACACAGTCAGACACACACACTAACAGACACACAGTCAGACACACACACACACACACAGTCAGACACACACACTAAAAGACAAACACACACACACACACTAACAGACACACACACTAACAGACACACACACACACACACTAACAGACACACAGTCAGACACACATACTAACAGACACACACACACACAGTCAGACACACACACACAGTCAGACACACACACTAACAGACACACACACACAGTCAGACACACACACACAGTCAGACACACACACTAACAGACACAAACACTAACAGACACACAGTCACACACACACTCACTCAAATTAATACTCACTTCTCTTTTTTTTTAAATTTAACCCCCCCAGCCTCCTTACATTTGGGAATGCTGGGGGGTGGTTCTCCCATTCCCTGGGGGTCCAGTGGCTGCTGTGCACTGGCGGGCGGCACTGGTGGGCGGGCGGCTGGCGAGGGAGCTCTTCCCCTGAGCTCTCTGCTCAACTCCCTCGCGCGCCACCCGCAGAGTGAGGCTGGGAGACGGAATATGATGTCATATTCCGGCTCCGCCTCCCAGCCTCACTCTGTGGGCGGCGCGCGAGGGAGCTGAGCAGAGAGCTCAGGGGAAGAGCTCCCTCGCCAGCCGCCCGCCCGCCCGCCAGTGCCGCCCGACAGCGCACAGCAGCCAACCCATCCGGCATGTCTGTTAGCCGCAAGGCTAACAAGACATTTGCCCTGGGCGTTTGGGGGCGGGTTTTTTTGCCGCCCCCTGGAAAATGCTGCCCAAGGCAAATGCCTTGTTGCCTCGCGGCTAATACGTCCCTGCTGCCCACTCAGCCCTCCTCATAGATAGAGCCTCTCTTGCCTTTTGGCACTAACAGGGCCTCATCTTCCTTGTAGTCCAGATAAATTTTTTCGCCTGAGGCTTAGCTAGAGCCAGTTGACACAGGCAATCGCTCGTAACTAAAAGCCTCATCTCTACCCATGTTTACGTTCTTAGTATGTCTAAAGTCCCAGGGCAAGACAAGGTACTCACTATACCCAAGATTCCAGCCAGGCCTTCCACCTTGGCCGGTCCATACACCCCTACTAAGAATCTGTAATCATCCAGCCCATATTCCTTATGTTTCTGGACAATCCCTACACTCGCTGTTGAGTTACGACAAATGGGAGTCCCATTCCAGGCCACAGCACGCAAAGGTGAATTGTATAGACTATACACCACTTATAAATCAATAAAGATACCCAACCACTAAAATACAGAAAGCAGCAAACCTACTAAATAGTGTGCCCTCTAAAGACACCAAAACAATAATGCAACAAATAAGGTAAGTAGGAATGCAAACAGAGAGATAGGCACTTCTAAGGTGTAGATACAAAAATATATACAACCTTATAATAGCGTAGTGGGCGATATCTACAGAGAAATAAATAAATCGCACATAGTGTGATACAGAATAAAATATTAAGACACGCAGGATGACTATATAAAACTCACAAGATAACAGTGAATGTCAGGCCCATCATCCTTAGTCAGAAGAGGTCTTCAGAGTGTATGGGACAAAATCTTCTTTCATACTTGTAAGGTAAAAGAAACCAAATGATAGTGCCGATGGAAATAAAACTTCAAAGAATTTATTTTACAATGCACTTACAAAAAGGTCCAAGTAAAACAGCATGTAATCCACTACAAGGTGGTATAGACAGCATCAATAGTAAGTCCTCCAAAAGGTGTAATGCGACGCGTTTCATCCAACTGACTTCCTCAGGGATAATCCCTGAGGAAGTCCGTTGGATAATCCCTGAGAAAGTCCGTTGGACGAAACGCGTCGAAACGCATTTGGTTTCTTTTACCTTACAAGTATGAAAGAAGATTTTGTCCCATACACTCTGAAGACCTCTTCTGACTAAGGATGATGGGCCTGACATTCACTGTTATCTTGTGAGTTTTATATAGTCATCCTGCGTGTCTTGATATTTTATTCTGTATCACACTATGTGCGATTTATTTATTTCTCTGTAGATATCGCCCACTACGCTATTATAAGGTTGTATATATTTTTGTATCTAAACCTTAAAAGTGCCTATCTCTCTGTTTGCATTCCTACTTACCTTATTTGTTGCATTACACACCACTTATACCTGTACTCCTCTGCCAGGAGTTGCTCTACATTCAGAAACTTTTCTGTAATCAAGGATTCATGTCATCCATGCTTGCTTCAATTAACACCATCAGTACTAGACATTTGGAATCTCCTCAGCTGTCGACAGCCGACCAGCCCATAGAAATTCCCACCCCAGCTCCCTCCCATGATAATGACACCACCATTAACCCAACACCTAGCACTTCAGATCACATCATCACGCCCTCCCACCTTGTGCCCCCCAACCAATGACATCCTGGAAGGCAAGGATGTGAACCTAGTTTCCCAGCTCACTGCCTCTCAGAATGTAGTAAAAAATAAAGCATACTGCTATGGTGACCTTTCTGTTATTTTGAAAGCCAGAGATCCCAGACTCAACCACAAACTCATCATCCCAGAATTTGTCCTGACTTTTGGTCTGTACCATGACCTAATTTGCTCTACTTTACCTCACCATAGGGAAGAGCTTTATTTATATGTGCATAAGTTGGTGGATCTGGGGCACTAGTACATGTACACGTATTTATTTTGGTTCTTCCGCTGCAAAACACAGAGATCTACAGACAAATTTGGTAGCCCCATAGTATACCTGGGGAAGCTCAAACCAGCAAAAATTTGAATTCGGGCAGTTGCGGATTTAGCTCGTGCAGATTGTTGCACGTGTGCTCAAATTTGTTACAGGGCACATACAGACCACGTGTCTTAAATAATATGTAACTGAAGCAATGACAAACCAAAGTTTGCATTGACTACCTGGCATATTAGTTCTCCAACGATTTTCACAATAGCCTGTTCACACTCCCCACTGGTGTTCACGGCTACCCACCTTTTTCCTGCTGGCGTACCAATCCCATAGGTATAGTCACAGAGAAGTTCAACAATAAACTAATAACGGTCATTGGCTCCACATTTATTGTCCACCCCTAGCATTAGCTCATTAATTCCCTCTGAGGAATTCTCCTTGCAGTATACCACAGTAGATGATGCCATTCATGCTATACTGAAGACAGATGTAGGAGCCTGGTTAGAGAAAACTGATGATTCCAACACCTTTAAGCTTTTACCCATACATCCATCACTATGTCATGTACATGGCATACTATGGAAGAACAAATACTACTTTGCCACACAGTTGACTTTTGGACCTAAGAGTAGTCCAAAATTATTTGATACTCCTCAACATTTCTAAATGCCCATCAGTCATAAATTATCTAGATGGCCTACTCACTATAGCAAGCCTCAGTCCACACATATTAGCATTCATAAGACAATGGCTCTATTTCAACTATAGGTGTTACACTTCTCAGGACAAACAGATGGCCCTATGACTAATCTTACTTTCCGAGGAATTCATCTAGACTCAACCTTGTTACAAGCCATACTGACTAGAGTACGGTTCCCCTAGATACACAAGCTAAAGCAGTCCTACGCATGTGGCTTAGTTTTCCTTTCTTTTTTTTTTTTTTTTTTTAATATTTTTTATTGATTTTCAAGTTTCATAAGATATGTGTACACAATAATTACATCTGTAACATAGACAGTGTAAAATAACTTTTTCAAGACATGGTGATAATTACTATTATTGTTACTGTCGCCCAATTCTCCCTTCGCTCCCCCTAAGTAGATTGACCAGGGTCTCCATAGATGAGCGAATTTTAAGTAGTTTTTTGATAATGCATATGTTATACCTTCCATCTGTTTAATGCTTTCTACCCTGTTGGTCCATTCCCTGATAGAAGGGGTCTTTTCCTGTTTCCAGTAAACTGGATTAAGGCAATTTGCCGTCATGAGCAATTGGGCTGTCAGGTAGTTTTCCTTTTTATTGAAATCGTGGAGAGGCAGCATAAATAATATATGGTCGGGTGTGAAGGGTATCTGTTTGTGCATAATGGTCTGTATGAGTTTGTGTATGCGGATCCAAATTATTTTAATTTTCTCACCAGATGTGTGTCGGATTTGCCTCGCCTTGCCCGCATCTCCAGCAAATATTTTGTGTACCTGGGAACATTTTGCTTAGTTTAGAGGGTGTGTAATGCCAGCGGGTCAAGCGTTTATAATTGCTTTCTTGATTGGTGGTTGCAATGGACATTTTGTGGGTTCTAATAAAAATTGGCTTCCAATGCTCTTCTGAGATGTCTATAGTCATTTCTCTAGTCCACTTGGATGTAAACCCCGGTGTGTCAATTGTGTTGGAATATAATAGTAGTCTATACATTGTGAATAACAATTTTTGTTTTAAAGAGTGCGTTTTACATAGTCATTCAAAAGTTGTAAGTTCCCTACCTCCCCCTGGCAGCAGCTTCTGGCTTACCATAAAATATTTCACTTGTGAATAATGTAGTTGTTGCATACTCGTGGGTGGTTTGCCGAGAGTGAGATCATGCAGTGCTATTAGTAAATTGTCCTTAATCATGTCTTGCAGTGTAATGTTTTGGCACCCCAGTGTAGCTAGTAAATTCTACCCGCGATACCTGATTGTAGAAGTGGGTTGTGTGAAATATGATATAGTGGTGGCTTAGTTTTCTATCTCGGTGGAATGGTAAGGCAAAGTTATTCCCTCCATCTCTGAACATCTTCAGTCATATGTAACAATGTTGCAGCCTATAAAGATTTCGCAGCTATCTTGGTGACTCCTGGTTCAGAGATTCTTGGCCAGTTGAGACCAGTGACCTACCCTCGTTCTGCACTACATAAGCTTTATTTGAAATCCCTATTGTGGCAGCATCCAAAGCCTGAGGGTACCTGTGGTAAGGAAAAGCAAAATGTTTTTTCCGACAACAAAGCGGCTAGTGACATCATAAATAAGGGCAGATTCTCATCACTCAACATCACAAGACTAATTAGAAGATTGACATGGCTAGCGGCTACACTACAATTTCATTTTACATGATGATGCGTTGATGCGTTATCTAGTTCTAATTTGCAGGATTTCTTCAGAACACACCTTACAGCCAACATCAGTCCGGTCAGCACTCCCTCATACCAAGACTTATTCCTGGACTAAATCGCCTCATGACTCACAGCAAATACCTGGCCAGCTCTGCCCTCTCTACCAATATATTACAGGCTTACAATAGGGTTTTTCACTCTCTATATCATATCCACTTCTATCAGATCAGAGGCGCACATTCCCTAGACTCCATAGTGGCGTTTATCTCTTTTTGCCACCTTAACCTATAATTATCACAATACACCATACAACTCTGCCTCACAGGGATACATCATCACTTCCTAAGTGCCTAACCTAGCACGAATCCTTTCATGTCTACCTATCCCGTCAAGAATACGTTTGGGCAAAAACACTATCACTACTAGACAACCTATTGATGGGCCTTAATTTCACACACTTTAAGACATTCTAGACACAAATCTGTTTGAAACCAGCACTAATCTGATAATTAAAATGGCAGCTGATCTAGCCTTCGATGGCTTCTTACGTCCCAATGAACATCACACCCAACCATTTACGTCTAAAAAATTAAGAGCCTACAAAAGATACTGATCATTATGTACTTACCATTGATCACACCAAGACAAACTAATTAGGCCCGCCTACTGAAGTATGCTACTACACGACTGGTAATCACTGGTGTCCAGTTAAATTACTGGGCTCCTATTGTTGAACACTAGATGATCTAAACCCAAGTACGCCATTACTCTGTTACATGGCAAACTTCTGACCACCATTAAATTCATTTATATATTAGAACACTTTTATAAGACTCGGTCTAGACCCCTCTGCTTTTCTGGCCACTGCTTCAGAATTGTACCTGCTCATATAATTAAGAGATTAGGGCGCTGAAAGGCAGCAGCATATACCAGATATATCACATCCATAACATGAATTAAGAGTAGCATTTAAAGATTTCGCTTTGTAAATATGTGTGTAATAAAGATTATTTGTATAAATCAACTTTTTGCCCTCTTTTATTACAGGCCTACAGCATACGTCGGTTCCGGTACACCACAACCAACTGGGGCTTACTTCTACTTATATTGTATTATTATTACTACGGCTTAATGTCCCCTACTACAAATATATATATATATATATATATATATATATATATATATATATATATATATAAAATACACATGATCCAGCGCACACACCTATCCATTTTATTTTGTTTTTTTTAAAAACACCTTATCTAGGCAAAAATAATGGGGGTTTAGTTACATTATATGATCATACATTGCATAAGCCTGCCACAACGTCAATGTACTCCATCTTTGGCAGGTCCTACACTAACAGCCTAATTTCTGATCTTATGAGATTAACCCACTTACTTGGGGGAAAAATTCCATACATAATTTTATGTATGTATGAATGTACATATGTAGTTTGATATGTATAAATATAAATTAATTAAAATACCCACTTAAAATATTAAGTGGGTATTTATTATTTTAACATAATTAAGGGCTATTTCTAATTATATGTTGGGGGATCTGCCTAACAACCCAGGCCAATTTGTCAGTCAAGTTGATCTGACTCATTTGATCGCGGTGTCATTTTGATCACGACTTGAATAGGTGAGATTGTCTTCAGGCAGTTTTTCCTGTTTGCATTTGCTGCAGAGGGTAAGTATGCCAGCTGCCGGGAGGGCCCTATCATTAGGGCGTGTTATGCCACCTTAAGTGCATTAAAGTTTTGTAGGATGGCATAGTGCCCTAACAGCATTAAGGGGTTAAACATACCGTATATACTCGAGTATTAGCCGAGTTTTTCAGCACATTTATTGTGCCAAAAACCCCCAACTCGGCTTATACTCGAGTCAATGTCTGTATTAATGCAACTTACATTGCCATAATACAGACAATGGGGCTGTGGGGGCTACAGAGAGTTTACTTACCTCTCCTGCAGCTCCTGTCAGCTCCCTTCTCCTCCGCGCCAGTCCGTTCAGCACCTCTGCCAGCTCCCAGTGTAAATCTCGCGAGAGCCGCGGGGTCATAGTGCGGCTCTCGCGAGACTTACACTGGAGCTGACGGAGGTGCTGACCGGACCGATGCGGAGGAGGAGGGAGCTGACAGGAGCTGCAGGAGAGGTAAGTAAACTCTCTGCCAGCCCCCCTCCTACACAGTGCCCATCCACTGGACCACCAGGGAGTGAGAGCCCCCCTCCCTGCCATGTATTAAGCAGGGAGGGGGGCCGAAAAAATAAAAATAAACATTTAAATAATAATACAATTAAAATAAAATTATATTTTAACAATAATAATAATAAAAATTATTAAAATAATAAAAAAAAATAAAAAAAATGCCCACCCCTCACCAAGGCTCTGCAACACACACACACACTGCATCACACACACTCACACTGCATTCATACACACACTGCACTCATACACTGCACTCATACACACACACTGCATCACACACACTCACACTGCATTCATACACACACTGCATTCATACACACACTGCACTCATACACACACACACTGCACTCATACACACACACACTGCACTCATACACACACACTGCTCTCATGCACACACACTGCACTCATACACACACACACACTGCATTCATACACACACACACACACTGCATTCATACACACACACTGCATTCATACACACTTCACTCATACACACTCTACTCATACACACACACTGCACTCAGACACACTGCACTCATATACACTCACTGCATTCATACACACACTGCACTCATACACACACACTGCATTCATACACACACACACACTGCACTCATACACACACACTGCACTCATACACACACACTGCATTCATACACACACTGCACTCATACACACACACTGCATTCATACACACACACTGCATTCATTATATACACACACTGTAAATAAATATTAAATTAATATAATTTTTTTAGGATCTAATATTTATTTATTTTTTTTTTTTATTTTTTTTTATGCTTCAACATTTTAGTGAGATATGCTAGCTTACATGTAACAGGAAATGCATCTCCCTATTGCTCATTACCAGTAGTGTAGCAGGCTATGCATCAAAGGTTATGTGTATAAAAGGAGGATAGGCTAGACATGTCTACAACAGCTGAAATAATATGTAAAACAACGAGATTGACCAACTTTCAGGTTTCAAGTCTGCCCTGGCAGTGCTATCAGTATTAGAGAAATAAATGGTGATACATCACTGTTAGTACATTTAGCCATCTATAGGTTTCGATCACAGGTTTAAACTATAGGGTTGCTTAAAATAAAACAGGCTTAGACGCGTCGGGTATAGGAATTCCAAGGAGGTCTAATTAGCAGGTAAAACAATATATGTTAGGCTTACTGACTACATTGCTATAATTGGCCTTAATAACACTGGATGCCGGTGGATTAAGCTATCCAGGAGACTTACAACAGTAGGGGTACATCAGTCCACTGGTACCTGCTTCACTCTATTGAGGCTGAGGTAAGTTAGGCTGGTATTTGAGGAGTCAGGTGAGGAGCACCTCTGAGTGAGTTAGGTTTGCAAAACAAAAAGTAAAGGGGAAAGGAAACTGAGTCCTCGGCAGTCCAGTGGTGCTCATGACCATCTTGCAGGTAGGAGCAGCAGGTATCCCTGCGAAATAACAGGTAGGTATGGGATACTTGCAGTTAGTCCGCCTTAGGCCCTCAGCCTATGCCAGTCCTTGAGGCTCGCCGCCCAGTAGCAGGAATCCGCTCGGCAATATGCTGTGGCCAAGTGGTCTCGATGGGGTGTCGCAGGGAGCATAATAGCCGGACAGATTTGATGGTGTGAGGCTGTGCCGTTCTCCGAGTTACTGTGCGGGTCTGCATATGCTGGGTTGCGCTTTGGTGGTCGGAGGGGTCAGGTTCCTCTGAGTGAGGAGTGCGTCGGGCGGAGTCGATTGTGTCGGTCCGGTAGACGCAGGGCCGTCTGCTATTTGCGGGGGAGGAAGATGTCGTCCGCACTCGCCGTTTCGATCCCCGGTTTCTTTTCTGACCTGAGACCGCTCCAGTGGCTGGGGGTAAGTATCTGCCTAGTCGGCGCCGGGTCACCGGTCGTATCCATACCGCCATTGCGCATATTGCTGCGTGGAGGGACCGGCCTCTGAAATGGAGTTTGGTCCATAAATGATTGCTGAGCCGTTCAAGGAATACCCCAATGCTTTCGGGTGGCTTATTAAGGGAGCGGTTTGGCGCCGTTCGTGCTTTGGCCGCCATCTTGATTGAACCTTTGTAGTTCTGGTTTGTCTCCTGTTTCGTCGCTTTTTGGGGCTGTGTAGGGGGGGTAATCGTCCCCTGCGAGGACCGGGATATCCCCCGCCGGTCCAGAGGGGGGGGCAGCGGGGCAGTCGTTTGGTTGCGCTTGGGAGCAGGTCCTAAGCCGGGGGATCGGCCGCCTCCCCCAGGCCTCGGGCTCCGCTCTAGTTTAGGCCGCATGGTCGGAACTTGTGCTCGCAGTGTGAAGCGGTGCAAGTCGGGTGTCAGTTTGTTCCCGGTAAGGTCCTGGACCTGTTTTTGGGTCCCGTGTGGTGCCGGCATCTTTAATGTAGCCGGGATTGCCAAGTTTCTGCCCGTTTTTGCTGGAGCTCTCATAGAGCACGTCCTGCCATGTTGGCTGTCCGGCCCCGCCCCCCCTTTAGGATCTAATTTAATTTAGAAATTTACCAGTAGCTGCTGCATTTCCCTCTCTAGTCTTATACTCGAGTCAATAAGTTTCCCAGTTTTTTGGGGTAAAATTAGGGGCCTCGGCTTATATTCAGGTCGGCCTATACTCGAGTATATACGGTACAAAACACTGGAGAACAAACAATAATTATTAACACACTAAATCTATAATACAAGTAAAACATTCAAACATAAGAAAAATGCAAAAACAAATACGCGTAACTGCTCATTTAGTTTCACTAATTTGCATACCGTTATTATGTAGATTTTGACATTTCCATTTGGAAATATAAATTAATTATTCATATAAAAAGAGCACCTATTGCATCTATATAGGGATCTATGAAAATATAAAAAACACATTTATTTGTATTTTTTTTAAGTCTTATTTCAGATATTGAGTACAACTTTTAATAATACAACAATAAGAATGTACATTGCATTTGACTTGATTGACTGTGTGTTAGAAAGGGTAAAGTCATTGGGCACATACTGTGTGCACATTCACAAGACATCATGCAAATATTCATTTCGCTTTCTAATCTCCAGCTTGAGACTTCATCTAGGAGTGCGCCTTGATGTGACATGATCTTGGAATCCCCTGGGGCTCAGTATGAAGTGCACATTTAGACCAGTAGCTTGAAGTCAGTGTCACAATGTCACTCCATAATACACCTTCCATACAGCAGGCAGCTGTGGCAGTGATGTACTCAACTGCTAGCTCAACAAACGATGACTACACTGTTTCTGTCCTATAGTGATATAAAGTGTCCTGCTTTAAGGTATTTTGTGTTCTGAGAAGCATGATGCATATGGAATTCAGTGAATCAGAAGATTCATATTCATATTTTATTCACTAAACAGTAAATTGCCGTAAAATGATAACTTTAGGTCAAAAGAGCAGGGTTAGAAAAGATCTCCATCTCTGCTATTTTTTTCAGTAGACTAGTTTAGCCTTTGTTTTGCGATGCAGTTGCAAATCACTACAAATGACTGTTTTACAAATACATCTCTATGTGTAGCATGGAAACTTGGCTAGCATTACATTGCTTTAACACAGTGGGGAAATATAGGATGATGCTGCCATCAGCAGGAGAAAACCATTGATCATTGATTTCAGCAGAGAAAGCAGAAGAAAAATATTAGCAATGTTTTAAAGGGTCAGTTTGCCGAACTGGTTATGATGAAAGGACCCTGTCACTGCAGTCTTTCATTTCAAAGATTTGGAGCATCTAGTTCCAGCATCCAGCTGTGAATCAGACAGCTAATTTTTCTAGTTAAAAGAACAGTTTGATCCAACTTGTGTGTACCACACATATAACTTGGACTGTGCTCTTTATTCTCACAGAAGAAAAATCTAAACGTCACAGTTCTAACAATTGTTAGACATAGCCTGATTCACAGTATGGCTGCTATTAGTTCACAGAGCAGCTTCTCTCATCCTATGGAATGAGTGGAGCTTATTTTGAAGGATAAACTGCGTATCCCATAAACCCCCGTCAGCAAGAGTTTATAGGATGAGAGTCTCCTCCTGGTTATGCATCGGTATGCCTGGAGCTGCAGGCAGACCCACTAAACAGTGTATTAAAGTAAATGTGGCGGTATCGTTTTATTTTTTTCATTTCATTGTTTTTTTTGCATTTTATTTTAGGTAAGGTCCGTAGACTTTTGTGGGATAAATTCCATTTTGTATTGATTTCTAGTGCCAAACGACAGCTAGCAAGCAAGATTATCTCTTGTAGAATGGGGAAGTGATTTGTAGAAAATGTATATAGTCACATATCCTTCTATTACTGTAAAAGTACAAGGGATTCATATAAACTCGTATTTACTTTTTACACTATAGTGATAATTGTGAGGAATTCCAAGTGGATTCAAAGCAAATTTAAAATTTAAAACCAAAACTGCCCAACTTGAAAAATTAACTTGGTCTCTTGCTACTGTAAAAGTGAAACCTAATCTTTCATGTTGACTGTGTGTGTCACAGCCGCGGGAGGTGTGGCTAAGGCTACATCAAGAGAAACAAAAGTGATTTAACTCCAAACTGGCAAAACATTGAGCAGTGAGACTTCAGGGTCAGGATCTATACACCAACATAGCTTTGTTAAGTTAAAGTTCTTTTGTTGAGTATATTGTCCCTTTAACCCCTTAAGGACCACACTTCTGGAATAAAAGGGAATCATGACATGTCAGACATGTCATGTGTCCTTAAGGGGTTAAAAAGCAGGGGAGGGCTGGCAGCCTTAGGCCTGGGGGGCAAATCCAGTCAAGTGGCCCATTGCGCCAAGAGGAGAGTAAAAACACCTTTCCCATGTGATTGAAAGTGTGTGTGTGTGTGTAGGGGGGGGGGGGGGGGGGGAGCCGTCACCTAAACAGACAATCAATGACAGGCACACACACTTGCTGATTTGGCACACACTAAAAAACACACACTCACTGACAGGCACACGCACACACTCACTGACAGGCACACAGACACACACAGAGAGACACATTGTTACAGGCATACTGACTCACACAGACAGACATACTGACATACACAGGCATACTGGCTGACACAGACAAATTGGCACACACACAGAGACATACTTGCACACAGACATACTGACACACACACAGAGATACATACTGTTACTCACACAGAAAGACACACTGTTACAGGCATACTGGTACTCACACAGACAGACATACTGACACACACACAGGCATACTGGCTGACACACAGAGACATACTTGCACACACATAGACAGACATACTGACATACACACAGACAGACATACTGGCACACACATAGACAGACATACTGATGCACACACACAGACATAATGATGCGCACACACACAGACATACTGACGCGCACACACACACTGACATACTGACATACTGACACACACAGACATACTGACACACACAGACATACTCATACACACACACTCAAACTTTACACTTTTAAAACCAGTGGACAGGGGCTGAGTAAGGGGACAGGGCTGTAATGGGGGACAGGGGGTGGTAGTGGAGGGTATAAGCTGTAATTGGGGGTTTAGGAAATGTACGGGGGGATAGGGGCTGAAGCAAGTTGATGGCTACAATTTGGGAAAGGGGCTGTGGTGTGGGTAATATGGGTTGCAATTGGGGGAGAGGAGCTGTAGTGGAGATGTTATGGGGCTGTGGTGGGGGGCATGGGGCTGAGGAAGGGGGCAGGAGCTGAGAGGGGGGAAAGGAGCAGGGAAAGGGTGGGACAGGGGCTGACCAAGGGGACAGGGTCTGAGGTAGGGGACATGGGCTGACTAAGGGGACAGGGGCTGAGGAGGGGGGACAGGGGCTGAGGTAGGGGACAGGGGCTGAGGTAGGAGACAGGGGCTGAGGAGGGGGGACAGGGGCTGAGGAGGGGGGACAGGGGCTGAGGAGGGGGGACAGGGGCTGAGGTAGGGGACAGGGGCTGAGGTAGGAGCTGACTAAGGGGACAGGGGCTGACGAAGGGGAGGTGGGGACAGGGGCTGAGGTGGGGACAGGGGCTGACTAAGACTGAGGTGGGGACAGGGGCTGAGGTGGGGACAGGGGCTGAGGAGGGGACAGGGGCTGAGGAGGGGACAGGGGCTGAGGAGGGGACAGGGGCTGAGGAGGGGACAGGGGCTGAGGAGGGGACAGGGGCTGAGGAGGGGACAGGGGCTGAGGAGGGGACAGGGGCTGAGGTGGGGACAGGGGCTGAGGTGGGGACAGGGGCTGAGGTGGGGACATGGGCTGAGGAGGGGACAGGGGCTGAGGAGGGGACATGGGCTGAGGAGAGGGCAGGGCTGAGGAGGGGGCAGGGCTGAGGAGGGGGGGCAGGGGCTGACTAAGGGGGCAGGGGCTGACTAAGGGGGCAGGGGCTGAGGAGGGTTGACAGGGGCTGAGGAGGGGTGACAGTATGTGTGTCATTATTTCTCAGTGTATGAGGAGAGGGCAGGGCTGGGGAGGGGGGACAGGGACTGAGGAGGGGACAGGGCTGAGGAGGGGAATAAAAAATAACACTAAAGTGTATTTCCCCCCCCTCCCTGAGTCTTACCTTAGGCCAGGGAGGGGTGGACAGCAGCCAACAGGAGCAGCAACCAGGAGCAGCAGCCAGTGAAGTCGGCCTTTCCTGATGATGTCAGGAGGAGGGGGCGTGGCTTCCTCTGCTCTTCTCCCAGACTCCCCAGCGGTCCTGTGAGAAGAGCAGTGGAAGTCACGCCCCCTCCTCCTGACATCATCATCAGAGGCCGGCCCACTCCACTGGCTGCAGACTGCAGGAAGAATGAGGTAAGGTGAAAAATCTGAGTCCTCAGCCAGAGGCAGGGGATTCAGATTTTCCTTTTTTTGCTGGGTGTGGGCGGCCCTGGCCCCTGGTTTTAGGGTGGCCTGGGGGGCAATTGCCTCCCTGCCCCCCTTCCCAGCCCGCCCCTGTTAAAAAGGTAGATACATCTCCAGCCTCTACTGTACTAACAGCAAATCAGATACAACTGTATAAAAATATTGCCGATGCACCTCATACAGTCTTATTTTTACTAACTAGGAATTCCATAAACCTGCATAATACATTTTCTATAAATCTGATATATCCTTTAACTGCTAAACTAGAGTTCTAATGGCACCAAACTAATTATAGAACAAAGCAATCAGATTAACATTTTCTGATGTTTGCTAGGCAATACTCACAGCTCCCCAGATGGCTTTTCTGTTACTTGGCTGTATATGCAAAACTACAAAATAGAAAAGCACATAACAGCTTATATGATTCTTGTTATTAATTAGTGTATATCTGTGAGCTGTCCTTCTTACCCTCAAATCTCATGGACTCATTTAGAGAGTGAAACAAAGTAAACAGCAGTTTGCAATGATAATTAATATAAATGTAATATATACAAGATGCATGAGTGTATTATTGTAAAATAATTTAACTGATGGAACTTGAACGCACCATTTAATCTTGCATATGGGTGCTCCCCAGGGCCGTCTTTAACGCGGGGCAAACGGGGCAGCTGCCCCGGGCCCAGTTAGTCCTGGGGGGCCCAAAGCAGCTGCCCCGTGGCCCCGCCGCCCATAGCCTGCATAAGAAAAATTCCCTCCCTACCCATGGGCCCGCGGTGCTTGTATTGCGGCTGCACCGGGGCCCATACTCTAAGGGTGCTCACCGGGTGGCCAATACACTTAGGGCCACCCGGTGAGCACTTTTCAGCACGGGCCCGGTCGGATGCTGTGGCCGTTTAACAGCACGACCGGGCCTCCTGCTTTACGGCAGCCTGAGAGGAAGTGACGTCCGGGAGTCACTTCCTCCCTCAGAGATGATGACCCGCGCGGGAGGGAGGCTGAGCCAGGAGGCAGCGAGGAGGGGGACTGAGCAAAGAGAGCCAGTCCCCAACTCCCAACCACCCAAGGCAGCACACTGAACCCCAGGGAAGGTAGGAAACTGGAGGGGGGCTTTACAGTTTGCCCATGTGTATTTACAGTTTGCCCATCAGTATGTGTGTGTTTATGTCTGTCAGTAGGACTGTGTGTGTCAGTCTGTCTGTCACTAGGTCTGTGTTTGTGTCTGTCAATAGGTGTGTGTGTGTGTGTGTGTCTTGTCTGTCACTAGGTCTGTGTTTCTGTCTGTCACTAGGTCTGTGTTTCTGTCTGTCACTAGGTATGTGTGTGTGTCTGTCACTAGGTATGTGTTTGTGTCTGTCAATAGGTCTGTGTGTGTGTCAGTAGGTATGTGTATGTGTGTCAGTTTGTCTGTGTGCCTGTCAGTAGGTCTGTGTGTGTGTGTCTGTCAGTAGGTCTGTCTGTGTGTGTGTGTCAGTGTGCCAGTATGTCTGCCTGGGTATTAGTATGTCTGTGTGTGTGTGCCACTATGTCTGTCTGTGTGTGTGTCTGTGAATGTATGTCAGTATGTCTCAGTATGTGTCTGTGTGTGTGTCAGCATGTCTGTCAGTGTATGTGTCGGTATCCATATGTCAGTATGTATGTGTCAGTTTGTCTGTCTATATGTGTCTGTATATCTGTGTGTCTGTATGTGTATCAGTGTGTATCTGTATGCTGTCTTTGTGTGTTTCGGTGTATCTGTGTGTGTGTCTGTGTATCTGCATGTGTGTATATGTGTCTGTATATCTACATGTGTGCCAGTGTGTATATCGGTGTGTCTGCATGTTTTTCAGTGTGTGTGTGTGTGTGTATAAATATCTATGTGTGTGAGTGTGTGAATGCGGAGATGTATGCACATATACAAACACTACATACAAATGCACCCCGGCATTCAAACTCCAACACTACGTACAAACACACACCAAAATTATATGTAAACACACCCCTGCATTCAAAAACCAACACTACACATAAATACATGCATGCAAGTACGCCAACACCACATACATTCCATACAAAAACCTGTTTACATTCAAACATATAAAAACCGCTTAGTGCTAAATACAAACCTTCAAACATGGGTAAATGGTAGAGCCCCAGCTGTCAATGCATTGCTGGAGTTGCACGACAGATGGGGAACTACCTTTTAATCACCCGTGCGATAGGGAGGCTCAAAAAAATTCTTGCACCTCTCTACATTAGGACTGCCACTGCGTTGGGGTGGAGGACGGGATTGCACACCTGGCGAGAGGGTACCAGGGGGCCCAAGCAAATGCTTTGCCCAGGGTCCAATCAATATTAAAGACGGCCCTGGTGCTCCCCCGACCTTGAAATTGCTTAACATGTCGCTAACACATTTCAATTGTTTATGTGTTAGGTGTTATGTGTTTATGTGTATTTACAAATGTTTTTATTGAAATCTGATTTCTACCATCAACCTCAGGCAGCCAGAGACATACATGTTTCACTGCTGCACTTTAAGCCCCATGATTACTTACACTTTGCAATATGGTTGGCCACATGCAGGAGAAAACATGATCACTTAAACATCATTAAAATAACTGGTAGTATATCTATATATATATAAGCATCACCTGCATATCTCAAGTTGACTTGAACGGTCCTTCTTGAGCATAGAAACGTGAGAAATCAATTTCCACAACTATCCCAGAGTGCCCAACTTGACATGCAAAGGAGCACAGACAGGATGAAAAAACAATGCCCATTGATAAGAGTGTCATGCTCAGCAAACATAATTCATTTAAAAAAAGGAAAAATAGTGTCCAGTGCAAAGTGTACAATAGTAATCCCAGTGTTCAATTTACCAAGTGTACAGAATAGTAAATGAACATAAATATATATATATACCTAATGAGAACAAAACACATGGTTCGTCCCTGAATGGTAAAAAAAATGCACTCCCATAGGGTAGTACAGTAATAACCAATTTTTAGAAGGTATATCGGATTTTAATGTGCCTGTTGGAAAACTGGCTCTGGTAATATAGCTTTGTGTATAATGTAGATTTCATTCAGGAGTATCAGATCCTCACAGGCGGAGATAGATGGGGGCACCAGCTCTTAACGTTTAAACAAATAGTATTTATTGTACAAAAAGATTAAAAGCTTACATACAAAAGTGCCTCTTAGTCTCAGCTCCATCAGTCCAGATAAAGCACAACATAAATTCATTCTCTAACTAAAGAAATATTGCTATTAAAGGTAATTTGTGTAGTACATACATGAATTGGTCATCTGGTAGAGGCAGCATGGCTAGTTTCAGCATGAGAAGGGTTAATTCGGTTTCGTAGGAATGAGCTAGCTATCAGAAGACTTACAACATGAATTGCTCTGTTGAAGCTGGGACTCCAACCAGTGTTCCTCTGCGAGGTGGGAAATTTGCACACGGCTCTTATGTTTATCTTTTCTCTGACTGGATGACTGCTCTCCATTTACCTGGGCTGTCTCAAATAACTTTTTTGTTATGCTAAATGAGCAATAACAGTCAGGAGACAATCCTCCACCAAAAGGTCTAACAAAAAAATAAAAAACAAAATAATAAAATGAATAATTGGTGAATAATTGTGCCTCCTTGTATACATATTCATGATGCCAAGAGCGCACAAGATACTGCTAAGGAGCTTGTTCTTGCTCTAATAATTACCCACATCAATTAATGCAATTCTCTTCTAATAGGTCTCTCTAGAACCTATACTGTCTCTCTACTGTCTCATGTACTGCTACCAGGTTTACTTTTTTCACTCATATCACCCCTTTGTTATTCACTACATTGGATTTCTGTACCTTTTAGAATGCAATTTGAGATACTACAGTCATGGGAAAAATAAAGTACAACCTCTTTAAATTCTATGCTTCTACATACCAGGACATAATAACAATCATCTCTGTTCCTTAGCATGTTTAAAATTAGGTAAATACAACAACACATGACATATTACACCGTGTCATGATTTATTTAACAAAAATAATGGCAAAATGGATAAGCCATGCATGAACAGCCAAGTACACCCTTACTGCTTCCATAGAAATTAAGAGACTAATTAGCAGACAGGCGATGCTAATCAAATGCCCCATGTAAATTGACCATCAGCATGCGCGACCACCTCTATAACAGCCAAAGTTATAGCAGTTTGCTACTCTAGAGCATTCAGGTGTGTGTTAACACAATGCCAAGGAGGAAAGTCATCCTAGAGAAGCAATTGTTGCTGCATATCAAACTGGGAAGGGTTATAAAGCCATTTTCAAACAATGTAAAGTCCATAAGTCTACAATGAGAGGGGTTATTCAAAAGTGAAAAACTCAAAACCGTTGCCAAAATAATAGCAGAGTATTTAACCAGGAAAGGTACATTCAGACTGCTCTGGTTTTCAAATACATCCTGGGGATGTTACCTTAGCCCAACGTCCAGGCGTCAGCTCCCCCTGATCCTCCTCTGCTCCAAGCTCCCCCTATGCTACATGCTCCCTCTCTGCTCCAAGCTCCCCCTGCTCATCTTCTGCACCAGGCTCCTCCTGCTTCTACTCTGCTCCAAGCGCCCCCTGCTTCTTCTCTGCACCAGGTTCCCCCTGCCCATCTTCTGCCCCAGGCTGCCCCCCCTTCCCCTCTGCACCAGACTCCACCTGCCCCTCTTCTACCCCAGGCTCCCCTGGTTTTTCTTCTGCACTAGGCTCCCCCTTCTCCTCTGCACCAGGCTCCCTCTGCTTCTCCTTTGCTCCAGATTACCTCTTTGCTCCAGGCTACCACTCTGCTCCAGGATCCCCTTGCTTTTCCTCTGCACAGGCCCCTCCTACTTCTCTTCTGCACCAGGCTCCCTCTTGTTATCTTCTGCTCCAGGCTCCATCTGCTTCTCCTCTGCTCCAAGCTCCCCCTGTTCCTCCTCTGCTCCTGGCTCCATCTCTACTCTAGGATCCCTCTGCTTCCCCTCCTCCAAGCTCCCTCTGTTCCTCCTCTGCTCCAGGCTCACACTCTGCTCCAGGGTCCCCTTGCTTCTCCTCTGCACCAGGCCCCTCCTACTTCTCCTCTGCCCCATGCTCCCCCTGCTTCTCCTCTGCACCAGGCTCCCCCTTCTCATCTTCTGCCCAGGGCTCTCCCTGCTTCTCCTCTGCACCAGGCTCCCCCTTCTCCTCTTCTACCCCCAGGCTCCCACTGTTTCTCCTCTGCACCAGGCTCCCCTTGCTCCTCTTCCACCCCAGGCTACCCTGTTTCTCCCCTGCACCAGGCTTTCCCTGCTCCTCTTCTACCCCAGGCTATCCTGTTTCTCCTCTGCACCAGGCTCCCCCTGCTCCTCTTCTACTCCAGGCTTCTTCTGCGTCTCCTCTACTCCAAGCTCCCACTGATCCTCTTCTGCTCCAGGCTCCCTCTCTGCTCCAAGCTCCCTCTCTGCTCCAGGTTCCCCTTGCATCCCCTCTGCACCAGGCTCCCCCTGCTCCTCTTCTGCTCCAGGCTCTCTGTGCTTCTCCTCTGCTCCAAGCGCCCCTTGCTTCTTCTCTGCACCAGGCTCCCCCTGCTCATCTTCTGCCCCAGGCTCTCCCTCCTTCCCCTCTGCACCAGGCTCCACCTGCCCCTCTTCTACCCCAGGCTCCCCCGGTTTCTCCTCTGCACCATGCTCCCCCTGCTTCTCCTTTGCTCCAAGCTCCCCCTGTTCCTCCTCTGCTCCAGGCTACCACTCTACTCCAGGGTCCCCTTGCTTCTCCTCTGCACCAGGCCCCTCCTAATTCTCTTCTGCACCAGGCTCCCTCTTCTCATCTTCTGCTCCAGGCTCCCTCTGCTTCTCCTCTGCTCCAAGCTCCCCCGTTCCTCCTCTGCTCCTGGCTCCCTCTTTGCTCCAGGCTCCCTCTCTGTTCCAGGATCCCTCTGTTCCTCCTCTGCTCTAGGCTCCCCCTGCTTCTCATCTGCATCAGGCTCCCCCTGCTTCTCCTCTGCACCAGGTTCCCCATGTTCCTCCTCTGCCCCAGGCTCCCCCTGCTCCTCCTCTGCCCCAGGCTCCCCCTGCTCCTCTTCTGCCCCAGGCCCCCTCGCTCCTCTTCTTCCCCAGGCCCCCTGCTCTTCTTCTGCTCCAGGATCCCCTGCTATTCCCACACTACTCTTCTGCCACAGGAACCCCATGCTCCTCATCTGCTCCTCCTCTGCACCAAGGTCCCTCTTGGCTTCATGGTTCCATTGCTCCTCCTCTGCACCATTCTCCCCCTGTTTCTCCTCTGCACCAGGGACCCCCTGCTTCTACTCTGCTCCAGGCTCCTCCTCTGCCCCAGGGTTCCACTGCTCCTTTTCTGTACCAAGCTTCCCCTGTTTCTCGTATGCCCCAAGCTCAACCTGTTCCTACATTGTCCCCTGCTCCATCTCTGCCCCATGCTCTCCCTGCTCCTCTTCTTTGCCCTAGGGTCCCCATGCTCATTTTCTGTACCAAGCTCCCCTTGTTTTTCCTCTGCCCAGGCTCCCCTGTTCCTCTTCTGCCCCAGCCCCTCACCCTGCTTCTCCATGCTTCCCCAGATAGACATGCATACATACACTGATACACCTGCAGATACAGAGATACAAACACTGACGCACATACAGATAAAGACACTGACATGCATGCGGATGCAGAGACACATAAACAAACAATGACATACATACAAATACAGACACACAAAATCACACAAATATACAGATACAAACAGTAACACACATGCAGATTCAGGCATACAGATACAAACACTGACATACATACAGATGTACAGACACACATATCCAAACAATGGCACACTCACACAGATACACATAGAGACACACACACATGCAGATACATAGATATACAGATGCAAACACTGACACATACAAATACAGACACACAGATACAAACAGGGACACAGATACAGACACACATGTAGATACAGATGCATAGATACAAACAGTGGCATACACAAAATCCATGGGGCCCCGGTGCGAAACTGATCCGTGGGCCCCCCCTCGCCTCTTCCCCCTTCCCTCCCCTCTCTCCCCTGATCCGTGCACCCACGACACATACATACAGACAGACACACACACAAACACATACACACAGGCAGACACACACACACACACCGACAGACACATACATACACACATACGTACATACAGACATACACATACACACAGACAGACACACAGACACATAAATACACACAAATACAGAGACACATACACACAGACACACACACAGAGACACACACATACATACAGAGACACAGACATACATACAGAGACACCGACACACACACATACAGAGACACAGGTGGATATTTAAAGGGACTCTATAGTGCTCCATAACATTTTGTTGCCCCAAACAGTTAGTGGGATTATATATATTACAGGGCCACCTTTTGTAACAATACAGCAAGTAAAAACCCATTACTTACTTGTAACGCAGTGCAGAGGCTGCCTCTTCTCTGCAGTCTGTTCTCGCCACTGCTGAGATCATCAGTCTTTTGACCACCTTTGACCATCAGTCTTTTTGACACACACACATACAAACAGAGACACACACACATACAGAGACATAGACACACACACACACATACAGAGACACATACATACAGAGACACAGACAAACACACACATACATACAAACACACACATACAGACAAACACACACACATACAGAGATACACACACTCACACACACATACAGAGACACAGACACATACATACAGAGACACAGACACACACACAGACACTCACACATACACATACAGAGACACACACATACACATACAGAGACACATACAGACATATAGAAAATGTTTCCTGTTTTCTACCTTTTGTGACTTTCCCTGTGGTCCAGTGGGAGCTCAGCCTGATGGGAGTTAAAGTTCCCACTCTGACTCCTCCCTCCTCCATCCTCCCGCGCGGGCTCTGATAGCTGGGAGGAGTGACTGGGGCTGTCACTTCCTCCCATCAGTGATGTCATCACAGGGGGCCCGGTCGCGCTGTTAAAGCGCGCAGCACTGACCGGGCCCCCTGATAATGCATATACATGGACCCCTTAACATGCGGCCCCGGCGGTTTGCTGCGCGGGCCAGGGCCAGGTCCACAGGTCGGCCGGGCTCCCTGGAGTGACGGGTCCGGTCGCAGCTGCGACCGCGGTATGTACGCCGCTGTATACAAACACAGACACGCATGCAGAAGCACAGACTCACAGTTGCACAGACACACTGATACAAACACTGACACAGATACAGACACACAGAAAGAAACACTGACACACATACAGCTGCAGACAGATGTACAGACAGATACACACATACAAATGTACAGACAGATACACACACATATCGATATACATACAGATACACACACTGACACACATACAGATGTACAGACACTGATATACATGCTGATACACAGACACACAGATGCAAACACTGACAAACATAAAGATGCAAACACTGAAACATACACAGATACAGACACACAGATACACATACTGACATATACAAATGTACAGACAGATACACACTGACATGCATACAGATGTACAGACAGACGCACACATGCCGATACACAGACACACAGATGTTAACACTGGTACACATACAGTTGCACAGACACACTGATAGATACACACACATGCCGATACACATATACAAACACTGGCACAGATACACATACTGACACATACAGGCATACAGTCAGATACACACACATTCAGGTGTACAGACACACTTATACACACATGCAGATACACACTGACAAATGTACAGATCCACATACAGATGTACAGACAGATAGACACACATACAGATGTACAGATTGAAACACACACCGACATACATACAGATGTACAGACAGATACACACATGCTGATATGCAAATATAAACACTGACACATACATACAGATACAGGCACACAGATACACATACAGATGTACAGATACACACACTGATACAATGACACACACACATACAAACACTACATACATACAGGAACAGACACTTAAAACACATACAGGTGAACATTTTAGCCACACTCCAGTTTCCTACCTTATGGGAGCAGGAGGATGGCTTCTGCTGGCTGGGGTTGATGGAAGTTCAGAGCTTCCTCCTCTTCTGGCAGCCAAAGGGGGTGGAGCTATACCAGTGGAGGAGGTGCTATGCCTATTATGGGCGGGGCTATATAGGTTGAGGGGGGGTTATGCAGGTAAGGGGGAGGAGTAAGCACCTTGTGGGCGAGTGGGGGCAGGCTCTACTAGCTTGCGATCCCGCCCCCCCTCCCTCGCGGCAGTCTTTTCAGCTGAGAGGGAGTGAGAGGGGGACGGAGACTTCATCCCAGGTCTCCAGCAGTACCCGGCAGGGCCCCTCACGGCACATGTCCATCGGGTGGCCGTGAGTGCATGGGCCACCTGATGGACATTTACTCAGGTTCCCAACATGTGCCCGGCAGCTGTACCGCCGTCATTACTGTTTTTTTCGCATACCCCCAGGGGCACTAGATTGTACCCCTGGGGGTACGCGTACCACAGGTTGGGAACCGCTGGCCTAGAGTATTGGAACATACATCTTTAGTATTGAATGTGGGTGTATACAATCAAACGGTCTTCATTTACAAACATTTGTGAAAAAATGGGTCATTCTAAAGAGCTCAGTGAATTCAAGCGTGGTGCTGTGATAGGATGCCACCTGTGCAATAAGTACAGGGGTCAAGTCCTGGGGAAAAAAGTGTGGGAACTCACCCAGGATTCCGCCTCCTTCCCCCCCCCCCGCCTTAAAAAAAATTGCACTCCTATGCATATAGTGCAGTGCAGGGTGTGTATAATGAATGTAGTGTGTTTGTAGTGAATGCAGAGTATGGATAATGAATGTAGTGTGTATAATGAATGTAGTGTGTTTGTAGTGAGTGCAGTGTGTATAATAAATTTAGTGTGTTTGTAGTGAGTGCAGAGTGTGTATAATGAATGTAGTGTGTTTGTTGTGAGTGCAGTGTGTGTATAATTAATGTAGTGTGTTTGTAGTAAGTGTAGAGTGTGTATAATGAATGTAGTGTATTTGTAGTAAGTGTAGAGTGTGTATAATGAATGCAGTGTGTTTGTAGTGAGTGCGGATTGTGTATAATAAATGTAGTGTGTTTGTGGTGAGAGCAGAGTATGTATAATGAAGTGTTTGTAGTGAGTGCAGTGTGTATAATAAATGTAGTGTGTTTGTAGTGAGTGCAGAATGTGTATAATGAATGTAGTGTGTGTGTAGTGAGTGCAGTGTGTATAATGAATATAGTGTGTAGTGAGTGCAAAGTGTGTATAGTGAATGTAGTGTGTTTGTAGTGAGTGCAGTGTGTATAATGAATGTAGTGTGTTTGTAGTGAGTGCAGAGTGTGTATAATGAATGTAGTGTGTTTGTAGTGAGTGCAGAGTGTGTATAATGAATGTAGTGTGTTTGTAGTGAGTGCAGAGTGTGTATAATGAATGTAGTGTGTTTGTAGTGAGTGCAGATTGTGTATAATGAATGTAGTGTGTTTGTAGTGAGTGCAGATTGTGTATAATGAATGCAGTGTATGTAGTGTGTTTGTAGTGAATGCAGTGTATGTAGTGTGTTTGTAGTGAATGCAGAGTGTGTATAGTGAATGTAGTGTGTAGTGAGTGCAGAGTGTGTATAATGAATGCAGAGTCTATATAATGAATGCAGAGTGTGTATAGTGAATGTAGTGTGTTTGTAGTGAGTGCAGAGTGTGTATAATGAATGCAGTGTATGTAGTGTGTGTGTAGTGAATGCAGAGTGTGTATAATGAATGCAGAGTGTGTATAATGAATGCAGAGTGTGTATAATGAATGCAGAGTGTGTATAATGAATGCAGAGTGTGTATAGTGAATGTAGTGTGTGTAGTGAGTGCAGTGTGTACAGTGAATTTAGTGTGTTTGTAATGAGTGCAGAGTGTGTATAATGAATGTAGTGTGTTTGTAGTAAGTGCAGATTGTGTATAATGAATGCAGTGTGTGTGCTGGATTATGTGTGTGTGTGTGTGTGGGTGCTGGATGATTGTGTGTGTGTGGGTGCTGGATGATTGTGTGTGTGTGTGTGCTGGATGATGTGTGTGTGTGCTGGATGATGTGTGTGTGTGCTGGATGATGTGTGTGTGTGCTGGATTATGTGTGTGTGTGCTGGATTATGTGTGTGTGTGCTGGATTATGTGTGTGTGTGCGCTGGATGATGTGTGTGTGTGTGTGTGTGTGTTGGATGATGTGTGTGTGTGTGCTGGATGATGTGTGTGTGTGCTGGATTATGTGTGTGTGTGTTGGATGATGTGTGTGTGTGTGTTGGATGATGTGTGTGTGTGTACTGGATTATGTGTGTGTGTACTGGATTATGTGTGTGTGTACTGGATTATGTGTGTGTGTACTGGATTATGTGTGTGTGTGTGTCTGCTGGATTATGTGTGTGTGTGTGTGCTGGATTATGTGTGTGTGTGTGTGCTGGATTATGTGTGTGTGTGTGTACTGGATTATGTGTGTGTGTGTGCTGGATTATGTGTGTGTGTGTGCTGGATTATGTGTATGTGTGTGCTGGATTATGTGTGTGTGTGCTGGATTATGTGTGTGTGTGCTGGATTATGTATGTGTGTGCTGGATTATGTATGTGTGTGCTGGATTATGTATGTGTGTGCTGGATTATGTGTGTGTGTGCTGGATTATGTGTGTGTGTACTGGATTATGTGTGTGTGTGTGCTGGATGATGTGTGTGTGTGTGTGTGTACTGGATTGTGTGTGTGTGTGCTGGATTATGTGTGTGTGTGCTGGATTATGTGTGTGTGTGCTGGATTATGTGTGTGTGTGCTGGATTATGTGTGTGTGTGCTGGATTATGTGTGTGTGTGTGCTGGATTATGTGTGTGTGTGTGCTGGATTATGTGTGTGTGTGTTGGATTATGTGTGTGTGTGTTGGATTATGTGTGTGTGTATGTACTGGATTATGTGTGTGTGTGTGTACTGGATTATGTGTGTGTGTGTGTGTGTGTGTGTACTGGATTGTGTATGTGTGTGTGCTGGATTATGTGTGTGTGTGCTGGATTATGTGTGTGCTGGATTATGTGTGTGCTGGATTATGTGTGTGTGCTGGATTATGTGTGTGTGTGTGCTGGATTATGTGTGTGTGTGTGCTGGATTATGTGTGTGTGTGTGCTGGATTATGTGTGTGTGTGTGTGTGTGTGTGTGTGCTGGATTATGTGTGTGTGTGTGTGCTGGATTATGTGTGTGTGTGCTGGATGATGGGGGGGATGCATTTGCTTTTTAACTTTTATGTGTTTTTTTTTTTTTTTACTTTACTCCCCCCTCCCTGCTTCTTACCTTGTCAGGGAGGGGGGAGATCGCCTGGTGGTCCGGTGGAGGGTAGCAGCCGCTGCACACAGGAACCCATCACACGCGGCGTTCTTCTCCAGCTCTCTCAGCTTCAACTCTCGCGAGACTCGCCTGTGCGGAGCGTTGCCATGGTAACCCGTGGCAACGCTCTTACAGCTGCGGGTCTCGCGAGATTTGAAGCTGAGAGAGCTGGAGAAGAACGCCGCGTGTGATGGGTTCCTGTGTGCAGTTAGCAGGGCAGGTCCTGCAGGACTGGGAACGGCGTTCCTGCTTTGGAAAAAGTGCAGGAACGCCGTTCCCATGCGTTCCTGCAGGACTCGAGCCCTGAATAAGTATATATATATACGTATATATATATATATATATATATATATATATCACACACACAAGAGAGAGCAGGCATATTTTGTCAGTAATCATTTGCAGTTTGTTTCATACTCATAGCAGCCAAGGAATGTGTAAAGTTATCAGTAAAATCTGTATTTTGTTCTGCCAATCTTGCTAGCTTTTCTCTGAACACATATCATGATTAAATGAACAAGTTCTATGTATCAAAATGATTTGTAATTCGGCAAGCAACACTTCAAATCAAATATAAACAGTACATCAAAAAGATTCCTAGCTTCAGAGAAATAAACACCATGTTTTGTACTCACTGAAACTTAAATGGTCACATTTTTTTTTTTCAGGAAGTGAAAAAGATTTAGCTTTTTAGTAAATAACGAGGTACTAAACACAAGCTTGCTTTTGAGGTTATTAATCAAACATTATAATGAACTAGGGTTGGGAGAGCATCTTAATTGGCTGATCAAAATTCTGAAGGGACAAACTGATGTTAAACTCTTATTAAATATTCTAGGGAGCGAGTATGAATTATTTTCCCCGACATCTCTGAAATTATGAGCATTTTTCGAATACTGTTTTTCAAATGTTCAGTCAAATGAATACAATTTCACTTGAAACTTTTATGGATGAATTTGTTATTTCTGGATTGAATTGATAAAAAGAACAATTGAAACATTGTTTTTTTAGGCAGTTTTCTTGACTTAATGATTTATATTATTGTCGACTGTTTGGCTATGTAACGCATAATGTAGTGGAAAATCTTTAAATGCTGCTTAAACTCAAGAAACAAAGGATATTTAAATTCTTGAACTCATAACTATGATTATTTTTTATATAGATATAGAGTATGATACACAGAGAGACTACTCCTTGAGTTCATTAAAGGGAAACTGTAAAGCCAGGAAAACAAAGTTAAAACCCCTTCTGTCACTTACCTAGTTCAGGTTCCTTCCTTCCTTCCCCTGATTTAGGATTTAGGAAACTGAGAGAGTTTTCCTTACAAAACATTGTATGATAACATAGAAGAAAAGAGAGGATAGGACCCAGATCGAGTGAGTAATCAATGAGTAATCAATGGGGTTTGTATAAGTGTGCTGTTTATGTATAGGAAAAGAGTTAGTCTAGGTAAGTCAGAAAAAAATCTCATAAATGAAGTTACCGTGCTGCTTGTTAATCAGTGAATGTATGAATGTGCCAGTATATATTCTCAGTATGTAGTCATTCTAAATAGAAATTAGATTTTTAAAATATGCCGCACACTATTCTGAATACTATAATTTGTAATTTAGTTCCGTAGTTGGAAACATTTTTCATCATAAGAATTATTTAGTTAATTTAGAATCCGAAACGTATCGTTTGAAAAGATACTGTTGGAAAGTTAGAAACGCTCTGGGAATTTATGAGTCTTATTTATTTATTTATTACTGGTATTTATAAAGCGCCAACAGATTCCGCAGCGCTGTACAATTAGTTGAGAACGTACAATATACACAGTGTAGTGTAGCGTGACTGAGCGGTGCAGACAGTGGTACAGGAGCTTCTGTTTCCTGAGAGAGCACTTCCTTTCAGTCTGGCCGAGTACAGAAAACTGAAGCTCCTGTACGGGTATCCGCTACGCTTGGCCATGCTACAAGAGAGGTAGGAGGCACACCAGGGAGGGGAGGGGGCCACTAAGGGGGTGGGGGGTGCACCAAGGTTCAGGGAGGGGAGGGGAGATAAACACTAAGGGACAGGGAAATGAGGGGGAAGGGGAGAGGAACACTTACGGACAGGGAAGGGATGGGATGACTAAGGGACGGAGAGGGGAGAGGGGCTGGATGTGAAAGAAACACATAGAAGGGGGAAAAGAGATACATAGAGGGGCTGGAAGGAGTCAGATGGGCTGGGAGTGAAAGAGACACACACAAAGGAGCAGGGAAGAGCAAAAGACACAAAGTGGCTGGGAGAGAAGAAGTCTCACAAAGGGGCTGGGAGGAGTAGGACACACAAAATGTGGGAGGATGTAAAAGTCATACAAAGAGGGGAGATAAGAGACACTCAAGGGGGGTTGTAAGAGATACACAAGGGAGGTGTAAGACACACAATGGGGAAAAAAATGAGATAATATACACTAAACTGGATATGACATTTAAAATAGGGGATAAGAAACACAAAAGGGAGGTTAAGAGGCACACAGGTGAAGATGTTATTTTTGAGTGGGGGGGAGGGCAGGGGTGGGAATGCATCTTCGCCCATGTACCCAAAAATCCTTGCACCGGCCCTGCTGTCGCAACGCCCCAGGGTGCCATAGCACACAGTTTGGGGTCCGTTGCTCTAGACAATGTTCTGGCATTCTGCAGCCTGACATTCATGTAGATGCTACATTGACATTTATCACCTTTCTAGAGATTGTTGCAGACCACATACACCCCTTTCATGGCAATGGTGTTCCCTGATGGCAGTGGCCTCTTTCAGCAGGATAATGCACCCTACTATACTGCAAAAAATGTCCAGGTATTGTTTAGGGAACATGACAAAGAGATTAAGGTGTTGTCTTGTCCTCCAAATTCCCCAGATCTCAATCCAATTAAGCATCTGTGGGGTGTGCTGGAACAACAAACAAATACATGGAGGCCCCACCTTGCAACTTGTATGACTTAAAGGATTCACTGTTAGTCCATCACAGCTGTTTTGGCAACAAGAAAAGGGACCTACACGATATTAGGCAGATGATGTTAATGTTGTGGCTGATCAGTGTATGCCTGCATAAATACATTCTTTGATGGAGACATTCCTGGATTGTTCTAGCACAATGTTTCCTGTAACTAAGTTCCTCTTCAGAGTCCAGTTAATGGCAGGCACAACAAGGAGAACAAAAGAAGACCTAGCCAAGTTCATCAGAATGCAGCAAGTGTGTCTTACCCAGTATAAAAGCTACACTATTGAATAGTACATGTGATCAGTCAGTTCTATTCTCTTGATTAAAAAAAAAAATAAATCCTTGTCAAATATATACATTTACAGCAGTGTGACTAACCACAGTTGTTAGGATATACGTACGGAATGCAGTAAAATGACTTTATTAATATAACAGCAATCTTCTTTAATGAGCTGCTTAAGTCAAGAATTCTTGAACAGATTTTTACCCTGCAAAATTCATTGGATCCAGGCCTCCACTGAGACATGCACAGCTGATTGGGACTAGGTCAGATCTTCGTTTGTGTCCAGTTTTTCCTTTGTCATTTTGTTTCACAGGTCCAAAGACACTGGTAAAGGGTCTCTCTCCACTCACATCCTGCAAAAAAAGAACATAAGGTCCGACTCTTCTTCATGTGCCGATGTCCTTGCAGCTGTGTTTCTAGGATGTTAATCTTCAGAATATCTGCTTAATATTCCACCAGAAAGAAATTGTGCAAAAGACCTGAAGGTGAATGACAGCTCTGTATGTAAAGACTTTTTATGAGATACAATTTATGATAGACAAAATAGTCCAGCTGCCTAGTCTCCCTGGAGATATATAGAGGGTAGATGAAAGAGCATATCTGTAGAAGGATGTAACTCTTCCTATCCCGGATAATACAAAGCAGCGGCTATTTTTGGCAGAAACATAAAAAGGCGAGAAATATGAATGTACATGATATAATCCAGAGTAAAATCTTCAGGAAATTTACAGATATAATACAAATAGAAAAAAAAAGAGATTATGGGAGGCATATACTAATTTGCTTCATGCAAAAATAAACATTTTACAAATTAACTGTTGGTGAAAAATGTGCAACAGATATAGTTTGATAGATTTTTCTTATTTAGGCATTAATCTCCAAAATATTTAAATAGGGATTATATTACAACTACTATAAAAATAATCACTTTACAGGGACGTTGTTTAATTTTTTCTTTGACCAGAAAATGTGAAGTTATAGTGATTCTTACTGTTACATTTGAATCGGAATTTTCAGGCATATTCATGTCATAATAATGGATCCAGTCAGGGCTGCCATCAGAAAATGTGGGGCCCCTTACAGCTTAGTACACACCCTTGAGTCCATCCACTGGGCCTGCCCCTGAAACCACCCACAGTGCCCGCCACCAAGGACGCCCACAAGGATACAGTGTGTGTGTGTGTGTGTGTATAGTGCATGCAGAGTGTGTGTAATGAATGTGTAGTGAATACACTGCCACACACACTGACACATACACACACCCACACACACCCACACACACACACACAATGTATAGATGAAATCAGAAGAGGAATTCATCAATGGTAAATTTTTCCTTGGCATGAAAGGTATCCTTTAACAAATTTGTATCCAATACGTATGTTAACACCAGACGTAAATGCAAAAAAGCTATAAATAATTAATCCAACCACAAGTACAAACGTAAAGGGGTGACCATTAGCTAATATCTAGAATGAATGTGAGTAACGATTAAAAAAAAAATGAGTACATTTTTTAAAAAAAGTTCTAGAATTCTACAATATATATAATATATATATATATATATATATATATATATATTTAGAGAAGAGTGACAGATAATGGTGATATTGAGGCAGCATATTATTTAGTGCCGTCCTTAAATGAAAAATAGGTAGAACCAGTAGTGTATTTACACAAGGCTAACAAGGCCAAAAAAGCCGCCCCCTAAGCACCCTGGCAGATGCCCTGTTAGCCTCTGTCATAAGGGGTCCAGGAGCTGGCCGGCTGGCCACCTCAGGGCCCCCAGAGGTTTTCAAATTATCACGATGCGGCCGGGGGGGAGGAGGAAATATGGTCCTCTGAGCACTCCCTGCTCAGCTCCCTCGCACCCCGCAAGGAACCGGAATATGACGTCACTCCAGCTCCCGGCATCACTGAGCGGCGTGCAAGGGAGCTGATCAGAAGGATTACAGCTCTCTCGCTGCTACAACTGTGCGCCTGCATGCCCTGCTGCCCAGCAAGCCCAGCCACCACCAGCCAGCCCAGCTAGCCCAGCAGCCAGCCCAGCCACCAGCAGCCAGCCCAGCAAACCCAATTGTACCCCAGGGAAAAATCCACTCCAGCTCCTCAAAGATAGGGAGGCTGGGTGGATTAAAAATAATATTTTAAAAATATATAGAATACTTTGTAAGTGTCAGTATCAGGGTGTCTGTCAGTGACTGTGTGTGTGTGTGTCTGTCAGTGAATGTGTGTGTCTGTCAGTGTATGTATGTGAGTAAGTGTGTATCTGTTAGTGAGTGTGTGTGTCTGTCAGTGAATGTGTGTGTCTGCCAGTGTGTGTCGGTCAGTGAATGTATGCCACTGTATGTGTATCTGAGAGTGCGTGCCTGTTAGTGAATGGGTGTGCCAGTATGTGTCTGTCAGTTAAACTGCGTGTTCATCTTAAACAGGTAGGGGTGGGGGGAGTCACTCCTCCAAGCTATCAGAGAGCAACGCGGGAGGAAGAGAGTTGGAACTCTGATTCCCACCTGCCTGAGCCACCACTGGACCCCAGGGAATGTCACCTAAAAAGTATGAAACAGGAGGGTGACTAAAATATTTTGTAAATGTGTGTTTGTTTGTATGTATGTGTGTCTGTCTCTGTGTGTGTCTGTATGTATGTGTCTGTCTGTCTGTCTGTATGTGTGAATGTGTCTGTGTGTATGTGTGTGTGTGTCTGTCTGTCTGTATGTGTGCCTGTCTGTTTGTATGTAAGTGTCTTTGTATGTATGTGTGTTTTGTGTGTGTGTCTGTATGTGTGTATGTGTCTGTGTCTATGTCTGTCTGTATGCATATGCCTGTGTATATGTATGTATGTATGTGTCTTTGTATGTGTGTGTGTGTGTGTGTATGTATGTCTGTATGTGTCTGTGTGTATGTGTGTGTCTGTATGTGTGTGTGTGCATGTCTGTATGTGTGCCTGTCTGTTTGTATGTATGTTTGTATGTATGTGTTGTATGTGTCTTTGTATGTATATGTGTCTGTATGTGTGTATGTGTCTGTATGTATCTGTCTGTCTGTATGTGTCTGTGTGTGTGTATCTATGTATGTATGTGTCTGTGTGTATGTATGTGTGTCTGTATGTATGTGTGTGTGTGTGCGTGTCGGGGGGCCCATGGATCAGTTTCACACCGGGGCCCCATGGATTGTGTGTACGCCACTGCCCCCAACCTCACTCCCTCTGCTGTTCTATGTTCATTCACACCCGCTACAGCGGAAGAGGTTTCTGATCTGCTCCGGTCCTCCCACCCCACCACCTATTCCCTCACATCTCATCCGTACTCTGTCTCCTTCTCTAGCTTTGCCTCTCACTAAAATTCTCAATCTCTCCTTCTCCTCTGACATATTTCCATTACCCTTCAAACATGCAAATGTAACCCCGATTCTAAAAAAGACCAACCTTGACCCTAACTCCCCGTCCAACTACCACCCTATCTCGCTATTGCCTTTTGCGTCCAAGATCCTTGAAATACTTGTGTATGTGAGATTGACAGACTTCTTCATGTCCAATTCTCTGCTCGACCCACTTTAGTCTGGTTTCTGTGCTCAGCACTCTGTGGAAACGGCTCTGACCAAAGTATCAAACGATCTACTTGCTGCAAAATCTCATGGTCACTACTCTATCTTAATTCTCCTTGACCTTTCCGCTGCTTTTGATACTGTTGATAATAAACAGCTTCTTCTCATCTTCCTCAATCTCGGTCTATGAGATATTTCTCTCTCCTGGTGCTCCTCCTATCTCACCTAGCGCTTTTTTAGTGTCTCTTTTTCTGGATCTGCCTCTTCCTCCAATCCTCTCTCTGTTGGTCTTCCCCAAGGTTCAGTCCTTGGTCCCCTACTGTTTTTGATCTATACTGCTGCCCAGCAAGCCCTTGGTAAACTCATCAGCTCCTTTGGCTTTTAATATCACTTCGATGCGGGTGACTCGCAAATCTATCTGTCCTCTCCTGATCACTCCCAGCCCCTCTTGACTAGTGTCTCTGACTGCCGCTCTGCTATTTCTTACTGGATGGCTGCCCACTTCCTTAAGCTCAACTTGTCCAAAACATAACGTCTGGTCTTTCCTCCCTCAAGTGTTGCTACCCCCGTTTCTGTCTTCCTCTACGTTAATGGTGCTACCATCAGCTCCACCACGCAGGCTCGGTGCCTAGGTGTTCTCTTATATTTCTACCTCTCCTTCACCCCCCATGTCCAGTTGATGGCCAAATCCTGCCGCTTCCATCTTAAAAATATTGCGCGCATCCGCCCCCACTTAATGCCAGATGTGGCTAATGTGCTGGTTCATGCCACTCTCCTCTCTTGCCTTGACTACTGCAATCCGCTTCTCAGTGGTCTTACATGTTTTCAACTTGCCCCTCTGCCGTCTAAAATGAATGCGCGACGAGGCTCATCTTCCTGTCTGCCCGCACCTCCGACGCCTCACCCATCTGTCAGTCCCTGCTTTGGCTTCCCGTAAGATATAGGGCTCAAATAAAATTCTGATTCTTGCTTTCAAATCTCTACATAATGCTAGTCCCACCTATCTATACTCCCTAAAACACAAATAAGTCCCGTCTAGGCCCCATACGCTCTGCCGTAGACCTGCATCTATTCTCTGTTCTGTCACGTATTCATCCGCTTATAAAAATGTGATTAATGGAATTTACTGTTCTGACAGAAAAAGTTGTGCCGAGCAGCAATCAAATCCACAGAAGGGTTAATGCTGAGCAGCAATTATGCAAATGGGAACCTGGTAACGCCCTTAGGGTCAACGGCCGATTACACCCTATCAGATCCAGAGGATTATTTAGGCCCAGTTCTCATCCTGCTCAGTGCCCTGTTGTGGTTTCCCTTGTGGTTGTCCGATAGCGCGTTATTGATTCTGGTTATTTTGTTTTTTTGACTTTGGCATTGATTTTGACTTCCCTGTTTTCTGGCATCCCTGACTCCTGGCTTTTCCATATTGTTGTGTCTCTTTCTGTATCCCTTGACCTCGGCTATTCCTGACTATTCTTTGGTACGTTAGTCTGGCCATTCTAAGGTCTGGTATATGTTACCTATCAGTCCTCTGTGTTACACAATTCTACGTGCTGGATCATACTGTAATCCTGACATGTTCGTACTCGCACCTCTGATACTCGCCTTCAAGACTTCTCTAGGGCTGTACCGTTCCTGTGGAACTCCCTTTCCTTTTCCGTTAGATGCTTACCCAGTCTCCACTCCTTCAAAAAATCATTAAAAAATCACTTTTTCACAAAAGCATATCAATTAAACTGTTAATGGCTCCAAAACCCCACACTAAGTCTTCATTGAATACTATTCTACCAATCTACTTCCCTAATACTTCCCTTACTCTTTGTGTCCCTTTAACACACTCTCTCTAGCAGGTAAGCTAATTGAGCAGGGCCCATAACCCCTCTGTTTCTGTGCGTCAAACTTGTCTGGTTACAATTACATGTTTGTTAGTCCACCCATTGTAAAGCGCTACAGGATTTGTTGGAGCTATATAAATACAATAATAATAATAATGATAATTGTTGTCTCGGTGCTACCATTTCTCCAAGTATGTTTGTGGCAGGAATGATAATTATGAAGTAGATGAAAAGTAGCACAATCATTCTACACATATGGGCAGATCAGGTTAGATTATGTAGTCATGAGAAGGGAAAGTGATAGTCAGCTGGTAGTAGTACCACTCGTCTTGCAGCTTTCTGATGGAAACTAGGTCTTAACATCACCTCCGGGGACTCCTTAAATTATCCTGCTGTATATCTTCTACAGGCACAGCCGTAACCATTTCATCCATAAATGTAACATGAACTAATAGAATGTTTAGCCAATGGAATAATTAATCTTGGCAGAAAGGGGAAAGTGAAGGTGATGTAAAATTGTTTTTTTTTTTTTCATGATTTCACTAGAACCCTCCATTCTCACGATGCAGTGAAGTAAGACCTGCTCTGACACAATCAAGCACTTTATTTTGAAGCTGTATGTGGATTATTCATTATTGAAAAAGTGAAGGAGCCGACACACTATTAAAAATGAACTCATTGAGTCTCAGAGTAATGATGAGTGCATATAGGTTCTTCTTCAACTAATCATCCTGTTTTCTTTACACCAGATTTTGCTGTAACAGTAGCATGGAAATAAATTAACACAACTTACATAAGGTTATTTTATAAAGTGAGCATTGTTGTGAATTTAAAGTGAATTTAAGTTGGCTATACTTTTAGGTGGACAATTTTTGCCTTAAATGTTAAATGCACTTTGAATTCTTTCTGAATTCCTGACAATTCTCAATTTGTTGAATAACCCTGTGTTTTTTTTTTTTTAATTTGTATCTACTATATGTATTATATTGTAAAATACTGTACTTTAATGTCATTATTCCACTGTCATTAATTTTTTTACTGACCTTTTAAATAAATAATACATGGAAAAATAATCCGGATTAAAAATACTTCAAATCATCCACCAATTTATAATTTAAATTCTTGATTTTAAACTTCAAAACAACTTGCCAGTTTCAGTCCTGTCACACATATGCACTCACCAACAAAAGAAAACACCGTGGTGATAAAGGAGACTACCAATCCCTCATAATGTCTCAAAGTAACAAATAAATATCTGTGCACACATAGACTCGTATGTGTAAGAAATACTTCTATTTCATACACAATGCTGCCTATTTTACTCCTAAAAAGCCTGCAATTTTGGATACAGCCTATGTGTGCCCAGATATTTTTTTTTAAGATTTTTTACATGTATGTTATAAAACTCAGTTGTTTTTTTGAATGCTCTATGTTAATTCACATGTAACATGTAACTGTCTGTTGTTATCCTATGTGGGATTATTTCCTTGGTAGATCAGAGAAGAGTTTATGGTCAGGGGCAGCCTTAGGCCTCTAGGGATCCTGTGTAAAACATTTTCATAGCGCCCTTCCCAGGTCACTTCTCCATATCCAATACCTTCTACCATTTTAAACCTACCATTATTATTAACCATAAAACAAAGATATTAAACTGGTAAGTGCAATATAAGGATTATAAGTATAATTATTAACCCCTTCAGGACGGAGTCAATAGTGCACGTTCTGATCAAAACAAAATGTAAACAAAAACTGGAATTTGCGCTATATGTCTGTTCAACCGTAGTTCCCCTCTTTCAAATTATATGCACCCACACTTATTATATATCATTTTGTTCAGGAGAAACAGGGCTTTAATCTATCATTAACTATTCATATATGGAACATAATTTATTATGAATAAAATAAAAAAAAAGGTGAGAAAATAAGATTTTTTTTAAAATTTGTATTTCCGTCTGCCATTTTAGCTGTGAATGTCATAATACTGTTAGGTTTTACTGCAAAAAAATGCGCATATTTGTAATCAGCGATGTCTCACGAGTACAACAGTACCCCCCATTAACAGGTTTTATGGTGTTTTGGAAAGTTACAGGGTCAAATATAGAACGTTCCATTTTCAAATTGAAATTTTCCAGATTAGTAATGTTACCTTTGAGACGGTGTGGTAGCCCAGGAAAGAGAATTACCCCCATAATGGCATACCATTTGAAAAATTAGACAAGCCAAGGTATTGAAAGTGGGGTATGTTTAGTCTTTTTTAGTAGCCACTTAGTCACAAACACTGGCCAAAATTAGCGTTCATATTTGTTTTTGTGTGAAAAAAGCAAAAAAATAATATTTGGCCAGTGTTTGTGACTAAGTGGCTACTAAGAAAGACTGGACATACCCCATTTGCAATACCTCGGGTTGTCTACTTTTGCAAATGGTATGCCATCATGGGGGTAATTCTCATTCCTGGGCTACCATACGCTCTCAAAGGCAACATAACCAATCTGGCAAATTTCAATGTGAAAAAAATGAAATGCAAGCCTTATATGTGACTCTCTAACTTTCCAAAACACCATAAAACCTGTACATGGGGGGTACTGTTATTCTCGGGAGACTTCACTAAACACAAATATTAGTGTTTAAAACCGTAAAACATATTACAACAATAATATAGACCATAAAAGTGCCGTTCGCTTGTAAAAAATTTGAAAAACGTCACTTTTACTTAAAATATCATTGTTGTAATACAATTTACCAGTTTGAAACACTAATATTTGAGTTCAGTGAAGTCTCCCGAGTAAAACAGTACCCCCTATGTACAGGTTTTATGGTGTCTTGGAGAGTTACAGGTTCAAATATAGTGCTTGCGAATTAAATTCTCTGCACTTTCTCCCTGTGTTGTCAGGCATGTCAATCAAATTTTAATTAATCAAATCACATAATTACGTTAAAAGATTATTTAAATATACACGTAGAATTTTAATATATATGCATTTATAGGTATTTAAATTCTACGTGTATACTAATGTAATCTTTTCTGTAATTATATGTATTTATCTATATATATATGTTTGCGGTTATTTGTATTTTATACAATGATAGATATATATAGAATGTCATTCTAAGTGTATTTTGTTACCGATATATATATATTAATAACAAAATACAGTTAGAATGAAATTACATATGCATATATAATTTATATAAAATTTTGTTTCAATATTTTATTTATTTATTTTATTATTTTATTTATTTATTATTTTAATTATACGTATTTATATATAATATATATATGTACATCTATTATATATATAATATATATACATATTATATATATATGTAACGTCATTCTAAGTGTATTTTAATATTAATTTATATACTTATATTAATATTAAAATACACATTGCATGACGTTATATATATAATATGTATATATATTATATATATAATATATATACATATTATATATATATTAAAATATATTTAATTTATTTTTAAACATGTTAATTTTATTTTTTTTACACCTCCTACCAGCAGGGGGACTGTCTGATATTTCAAACAGTCCCCCTGCTGGCAGATCCATAGCCAGCTATAGGGGGCCATGTGATCGCTCTTTGAGAGCGATCACATGGCCCCCGGGGGCCTCATTTGCCGGAGGGGGGCTGCCTGGGCTCTCAGGCAGCCCCCCAGAAGAGGATCGCGGCGGAGGTGAGTAGTTGCTGGCTCCTGGGGGCTTAAACCGTTACGGCGTTCCATGCCGCCGCAACGGCTTTAAAGCCCATTTAAAGCGCGACGGCATGGAACGCCGTAACGGCGTTAAGGGGTTAAATAAAGCAAACTTAAACTAACTAAATTGGTAAACAATTATTGTTAGACTAAAATACTAACACATTGAGATACAGATACACAGTCCTGAAAAATAAAGCGTAATGCAGACATGGGCGTCCACAGGAATTTTTCCAGGGGGGGGCATAATTTTAATGACATCCATGCTTGGCCCCTTTTTGACAGTGTCATTATCACATAAAGCCAGGGTGAATAGCGTTTTCACAACTATGGTGTCAGGAATACTGGTTTATATTCCTGACACTATAGTGTTCCTTAAAGCAATTTAAAGGAACATTCAGGTTACCATAACATCTTCATCTAAATGATAATGAGATGATGCCAGATAGCCCCTGGGTGCTCTCTATAAACGTTAAACCGCGTTAAATTGCTCTCAAATGGTTTAACCCCAAAGGCTTCCTCCAGCTCCAGATCTCCAGGTCGCTCAGTGGTATTCGGCTTCTGAAACAGAGTGTCAGGAAGTGCAGATTGACGTCAGGCATGGGTGCCGTTGATTGGCTAGAGTGGTCAGTTGACACTCTAAGCCAATCGCAAGTTCCCGGGTTCATAAAAACGTTTTACTTTTTTATGAATGGGGAGCTACTGATTGGCTTAGAGTGCCAGCTGACCGCTCTAGCCAATCAGCAGCACCCTTACCCAGCAGCACTCTGTGCTTCCTGACCCTCAGTAAATAAAAGTGAACACTAGTGATGTCGCGAACACTAAATTTTCGGTTCGCGAACGGGAACTTCTGCAAACGTTCGCGAACCGGCGAACCGGGCGAACCGGGCGAACCGTGCGAACCGCCATAGACTTCAATGGGCAGGCGAATTTTAAAACCCACAGGGACTGTTTCTGGCCACAAAAGTGATGGAAAAGTTGTTTCAAGGGGACTAACACCTGGACTGTGGCATGCCGGAGGGGGATCCATCTCAAAACTCCCATGGAAAATTACACAGTTGATGCAGAGTCTGGTTTTAATCCATAAAGGGCAGAAATCACCTAACATTCCTAAATTGTTTGGAATAACGTGCTTTAAAACATCAGGTATGATGTTGTATCGATCAGGTAGTGTAAGGGTTACGCCCGCTTCACAGTGACAGACCAAACTCCCCGATTAACGCACCGCAAACAACCGTAAAAAGTCCATTTGCACAACCGCAAACTCCCCATTTGCACATGTTTTAGTGCAAACTAGTCTAACTACTAATATAGTTGAAACATGCTACTTTTATTCATGCCATACAACCATGCAGGCCAGACTTACAAACATGCCAGGGCCAATCATAGTTAACCACCTCAGATAGTAACATGGCTCCCTCTATATATAGAGTAAACATGGCTCCCTCTATATACAGTGTAAACATGGCTCCTCTCTATATATAAAGTAACATGGCTTCCCTCTATATACAGTGATAACATGGCTCCCTCTATATACAGAATAACATGGCTCCCTCTATGTGGCGAAACCAGCTTCGCCACTGTGAACTGGAGAGGCCTGGCTGCTAGCCTCCTGCCCTGCGACTACGGCCCCTGGACATATTGCTCTAGAAACACTATATTTGGGCATGTAATAATTTATATTGCTGCTACTGGCCCTTTAAAATCAGCGATGGACATATTGGGACTTTTGGGACTAATGTCCATTTAAGACTTTGTAACATATCACAGTAATACTGTCTTAAATATTATGTAGGTATTTATGTGTTCAGTTAAACTGGGGATATGTAGAAATGTGTGTTTTATGTGTTAAATGTATCAGTATGTAATTTTATGTCTTTTACTGTCTTTTTGCAACCATGTGGTTAATGGAGTCTGACTCTAGTCCTAGATAATTGGATTACTTCTCCAATTATCTCCAGGGCAGAAGGGAGGAAGCCGGGATGCATTGTGGGGGATGTTTTACTTCTGTTTGAGCCAGATTGTGCCATGCTGCAAGCCAGGGCCCAAAAGATACTTTTACTAACTCTTGAACCCCTGGTCTGATTCATGCAATTTTTGAGTATGTTGTTCCCCCGAATGGATTGATTGTGAATATGTATTTTTATGCGAATAGGATGTATGGTTTTGAAGTTACAGATATTGTGTAAAAGTTATGTTTTAAACTGTATAATAAGTGGATTATCTCTCAGGCTAAGGGGAGGGGATGTGTGGGTTGTACCATATCTCGGATTGGTTATTTTATGCCTCCCCCTGGGTGTGGCCTGTATGTGGATTATTGTAATAAAAGCCAGACTGGGTGTCCCAGTCCAGAGTTCCTGTTTAACCCTCAGAAGGAAGTGTCGTCTCGTTCTTGGGGGGAATTGGATTGTAAGCTGACTGCCAGGAGTGTAAGCGGATTGTATGCTTTTCTTGTTCAGCTGTTCCAGTTCGGAGTGTTCGTGTGGTTCCAGTCGGGAGAATGGTGTTTGCAGTAGCTGCCTGTGCATCTGGAAAGGGGATTAACGCCTAAACTGGGTTTTATCCTCTTGTAAGTGAAACGGTCCGTTACAATTGGTGGCAAGCGGCGGGATCGTTCCTACAACCAGAGGGACAGCTACAGACAACACCATTTCTGGATTACAAATTGAGGGCAACGCTAGTATCCGTACAGCGACCCTATCTACAAAGGAAATCAGGAAAATGGAAGGAGACAGAGTCGCAGCTGCTGCAGCACCTCCGAGGGAGGAGGAGGAATCCGAGTTTGCCAGGGAATATAGGAGCAGGATGGCTCTATTCTCACCAGCCCGAGCGGAGCGGATGGCAGACCGGGTCTACAACGATGTACAGGCGTACCTCATGCTGCGAACGACGCAGAGGAACCAACAAGCTGCGGGATTGTTCCCACAGCCAGAAGGACAGCTACAGAACACCAATTCCTTGGAGTTACAAATTGAGGGCAACGTTAGCATTCGTGCAGCGCCCCTGGCAGCAGAGGTATCCAGCGACTTGGAGCAGACAAGTATGGAAGGCTCTGACGCTGAAGATGATTTTATGGCCAAGGTGAGGCAGCAAGTGGCCCAGTATGGGGGTTATATATCCATGGACACATTCCAGGGGATCTGGAACCAGGTCATGGCTGAGCAAAACTCAAAGATGGACGAAGAGTATGATGAGCAGGAAGAGTGGTACAGCAGCAGAGTAGAGGCTGCATCCGAGGAGGTTAGCCGCCCCCCCCCGAGGCGGCAGGAAGAACCCGAAGTAGGGGTCCTCATAGATTGGTCCTGTGAGGAACCACAACAGGCAGGTGGAGATGGGACCGAGGTCTCTCTACCGGCCCTACAGGGATGCTGGGCAGTCGGCCCAGATCCCCAGCGGCAGTGTGTAACCCAGGGAGCTGATGGTGTCGTCCATCCTCCCCAGCGGCAGAGTAAGTCCCAGGGAGCTAAAGGTGTCGTCCTTCCTCCCCAGCGGCAGATTGTATCTCAGGGAGCTGAAGGTGCCGTCCTTCCTCCCCAGCGGCAGTGTGTGTCCCAGGGAGATGAAGGTGTCGTCCTTCCTCCCCAGCGGCAGGCTGAGTTACAGGGGGCAGAGGTTGTTGTTCCTGCCCCCCAGCAGAAAAGTGATATGCCAGGAAGGCAGTGTGAAGTAAAGGGAGAGGAGAGCAGCGTCCTCCCTCCCCAGCGGCAGTGTGTGTCTCCGGGAGCTGATGGTGGCGTCCATCCTCCCCAGCGGCAGGCTGAGTTACAGGGGGCAGAGGTTGTTGTTCCTGCCCCCCAGCAGCAAAGTGATGTGCCAGGAAGGCAGTGTGAAGTGAGGGGAGAGGAGAGCAGCGTCCTCCCTCCCCAGCGGCAGTGTGTACCCCAGGGAGCTGAAGGTGCCGTCCTTCCTCCCCAGCGGCAGTGTGTCCTGCAGGGAGCAGAGACAGTCAGTCTCGCACCCCAACCGCAGGACAAGGGAATGAAAGGGGAAACAGCTGGTCTCCCTTTTCCCCAGCAGAAGGAGTGGCAGGGAGAGGAGCCTGCTAACCCCTCTCCCCAGCAGCAGTTCACCGTCCAGAGAGAGGAGCTTGTTATACCCTCTCTCCCACGGCAGCCTAACCCACCAAGGGGAGATGTTAAGCCCCACAACTGTGCAGATGGGACCGTAGTCTCTGCACTTACAGCACAAGGGATAGGGACGGTCGGTCCTGTTCCCCAGCCTCAGGGTGATGGATCCAAAGGGGAGACAGTCGGTCTCCCCCTCCGGCAGTCGAGCTGTGCACCTAAAGGGGAGACAGTCAGTCTCCAGCAACCAGGCGGCCACCAGACTACTCCCGTGGTAGTGCTGGCAACCGGACAGAGTACCGCTGGTCTCTGACCCCTCAGCAACCCACCAAGGCAGCCTACCAGTCTCCCACCCAGCAGTGGTGAAACACCAGAACCTGGACGAAATTCTTCCTCACCCAGATGTAGTAACCGGTTAGTGTGGGTGGGCTGCTCTGTTATTTCTGTTTTGTGGGTGGGTTGCTGGACTAACCAGGGCACTGACCGGAAGAAAGTCAGGTACCCTGTTAGTCTAATTGGCAAAGGGGAGAAATGTGGCGAAACCAGCTTCGCCACTGTGAACTGGAGAGGCCTGGCTGCTAGCCTCCTGCCCTGCGACTACGGCCCCTGGACATATTGCTCTAGAAACACTATATTTGGGCATGTAATAATTTATATTGCTGCTACTGGCCCTTTAAAATCAGCGATGGACATATTGGGACTTTTGGGACTAATGTCCCTTTAAGACTTTGTAACATATCACAGTAATACTGTCTTAAATATTATGTAGGTATTTATGTGTTCAGTTAAACTGGGGATATGTAGAAATGTGTGTTTTATGTGTTAAATGTATCAGTATGTAATTTTATGTCTTTTACTGTCTTTTTGCAACCATGTGGTTAATGGAGTCTGACTCTAGTCCTAGATAATTGGATTACTTCTCCAATTATCTCCAGGGCAGAAGGGAGGAAGCCGGGATGCATTGTGGGGGATGTTTTACTTCTGTTTGAGCCAGATTGTGCCATGCTGCAAGCCAGGGCCCAAAAGATACTTTTACTAACTCTTGAACCCCTGGTCTGATTCATGCAATTTTTGAGTATGTTGTTCCCCCGAATGGATTGATTGTGAATATGTATTTTTATGCGAATAGGATGTATGGTTTTGAAGTTACAGATATTGTGTAAAAGTTATGTTTTAAACTGTATAATAAGTGGATTATCTCTCAGGCTAAGGGGAGGGGATGTGTGGGTTGTACCATATCTCGGATTGGTTATTTTATGCCTCCCCCTGGGTGTGGCCTGTATGTGGATTATTGTAATAAAAGCCAGACTGGGTGTCCCAGTCCAGAGTTCCTGTTTAACCCTCAGAAGGAAGTGTCGTCTCGTTCTTGGGGGGAATTGGATTGTAAGCTGACTGCCAGGAGTGTAAGCGGATTGTATGCTTTTCTTGTTCAGCTGTTCCAGTTCGGAGTGTTCGTGTGGTTCCAGTCGGGAGAATGGTGTTTGCAGTAGCTGCCTGTGCATCTGGAAAGGGGATTAACGCCTAAACTGGGTTTTATCCTCTTGTAAGTGAAACGGTCCATTACACTCCATATACAGAGTAACATGGCTTCGCTCTATATACCGTGTAAACATGGCTCCCTCTATATACAGAATAACATGGCTCCCTCTATATACAGTGTAAACATGGCTCCTCTCTATATACAGAGTAACATGGCTCCCTCTATATACAGTGTAACATGGCTCCTCTCTATATACAGAGTAACATGGCTTCCCTCTATATGCAGTGTAAACATGGCTCCTCTCTATATACAGAGTAACATGGCTCCCCTCTATATACAGTGTAAACATGGCTCCTCTCTATATAGAGAGTAACATGGCTCCCTCTATATAGAGAGTAAACATGGCTCCCTCTATATACAGTGTAAACATGGCTCCCTCTATATACAGAGTAACATGGCTCCCTCTATATACAGAGTAACATGGCTTCCCTCTATATACCGTGTAAACATGGCTCCCTCTATATAAAGAATAACATGGCTCCCTCTATATACAGAGTAACATGGCTTCCCTCTATATACAGTGTAAACATGGCTCCTCTCTATATACAGAGTAACATGGCTTCCCTCTATATACAGTGTAAACATGGCTCCTCTCTATATACAGAGTAACATGGCTTCCCTCTATATACAGTGTAAACATGGCTCCCTCTATATACAGAATAACATGGCTCCCTCTATATACAGAGTAACATGGCTTTCCTCTATATACCGTGTAAACATGGTTCCCTCTAAATACAGAATAACATGGCTCCCTCTATATACCGTGTAAACATGACTCCCTCTATATACAGAATAACATGGCTCCCTCTATATACAGAGTAAACATGGCTCCCTCTATATCCAGAATAACATGGCTCCCTCTATATACAGAATAACATGGCTCCCTCTATATACAGAGTAACATGCCTTCCCCCTATATACCGTGTAAACATGACTCCCTCTATATACAGAATAACATGGCTCCCTCTATATACAGAGTAAACATGGCTCCCTCTATATACAGAATAACATGGCTCCCTCTATATACAGAATAACATGGCTCCCTCTATATACAGAATAACATGGCTCCCTCTATATACAGAGTAACATGGCTTCTCTCTATATACAGAGTAACATGGCTTCCCTCTGAAAGCTCTTTTGTGCGAGGCATCATTCACATCAGGAAATGCTTCTTGTGAAAAGCAAACCCAGAACTGGTGTGTGTTTTTTATAGGGCAGGGCAGCTGTAGCCAACACCTCCAATCTCATCTCATTGATTGGACTCCAGTTGGCTGACATCTCACTCCAATTAGCTCTTGGAGATGTCATTAGTCTAGGGGTTCACATACTTTCCACCTGCACTGTGAATGTTTACATGGTGTGTTCAATAAAAACATGGCAACATTTCATTATTTGTGTGTTATTAGTTTAAGCAGACTGTGATTGTCTATTGTTGTGCCTTAAATGATGATCAGATCACATTTTATGACCAATTTGTGCAGAAATCCATATCATTCCAAAGGGTTCACATACCTTCTCTTGCAACTGTATGTCAGGAGCTCTAGTAAACCAGGAGGTATTTTGAAATGACCTTTTTATTAAATAATGCCATCTATGACATGACTTTGACAGGTACCCAGGATGATAAATTTGTTTTAAGCGCAGAGGACATTCTTACGGGGCTCCCAAGACTGTCCTATAGATTTTAAATGAAACATATCAGTATTACTAAGCCTTTGTTTCTTAGTCTTCGATGGTAGTGAAGCCCTTTATATCATTGACTGCTGACCCATATACATCCCACCGCTGCCCCAAAAACACAGTGTAGTCTCCCCTAGGTGACCTTGCGTCATACTCCTTCCTTTTCGATTACGCTGTCCAGGGAAAACCGCCAGCTGTGACAATAAGAAAACACAAAGAGAAACCACACGACACACCACAACAACAAAAAACAGGGAGGGAGGGTGGATAATTCAGTCAGGATCTTTGAACAACTCCTGCTGACTGGTAAATCCCCTTCCCTGCTCTCTTATTTTAACTCCACCAACATTTGCAACATTGTTGCTCCTTAACTCCAGCCCGACATCCTGGGCAGCAGTCATGCTCCCCCTTCCCTATTTGTCCAGTGGGACACTTGAGACATGCCCTTTGTAGCAGCCCCAGGCTTCAGTGGATTCCTTGATGTTGGTAAAAACAACAGGAACAGAACACTGCCTGGCAGAGCAGTATTTATAATGTATGGTTGCTAGGGAGCAACTAACAACTCACAATTTCTCTCCAGTCACTGAATATGTACACAGAGGAGTAGTTTGTGAATGTGACAGGACCTGACAGCCCCAAATCTATGTCAGCCCAGCCACTTGTAAATCTTATCTACTGGTAAATCCAGTAATGTCTAGTTACAGATATTTCAATACTTATTAATGTATTATTCGGATAGCATATTGATGTTTCCTCTCTTAAATTAATTTAATAGAAATAAAATGATTTGACTTGTCAAGCAAACCAGTGATGAAGAGATACTTATACTCCAAATATAATTCATTCTTAACTTCTAATAAAAGCTTTTTTAATTATTAATAATCTCTGTTTATTTAGCAATACAAGCACATTGCATAGTTGCGGTATAACAGGCAGAGAATGAATAAAGGATTTTGTTATATTTTAAAATATTTATGAAACATATTAAAGCATAACACCAGACTAGATATACCATATTTATCGGCGTATAACACGCACCGGTGTATAACACGCACCTCATTTTTAGAAAGAAATTCCAGGAAATTCCCCCCCTCATCCCATAGTGTTCCCCCCTCATCCCATAGTGTCCCCCCCTTTCCATAGTATTCTCCCCCCTTTCCATAGTATTCTCCCCCCTCCCATAGTATTCCCCCCCTCCCATAGTATTCTCCCCCCCTCCCCTCCCATAGTATTTCCCCCCCCTCCCCTCCCATAGTGTACTTTCCCCCCCTCCCCTCCCATAGTGTACTTCCCCCCCTCCCCTCCCATAGTGTACTTTCCTCCCCCTCCCCTCCCATAGTGTACTTTCCTCCCCCTTGCATAGTGTACTTTCCTCCCCCTCCCCTCCCATAGTGTACTTTCCTCCCCCTCCCCTCCCCTCCCCTCCCCTCCCATAGTGTACTTTCCTCCCCTCCCATAATTACTTACCTGTCCTGAAGCGTGGGCCGGCTTCACAGCGCGCACCGCGGTACAGGAACTTTAATTTCAGGTTCCGGTTTCCGGCGGGACTGAAAGGAAGTGTGCACAGGTAACCAATCACATAGTAGAGGAAGTGGCTATATAAGGCCTGTGTCTCCCACAATCTCCCTCTTTCTTTGCTGCTTCCTCAGACAGCTAAGTATTTTGCTCTTGTGCTCATGTTCATGGTTATTTGGTTTATGATTGTTTTATTTTGTGCTTATTGCTGCTGCCTATTTGATTGTGCAGCAGACTTTATGTTTTTCCTTCTCATGTTTTCCCTTGCGCTGGTGTCTAATCCCTAGTCTCTGTCCACTGGGATTCCCCTTTCAGCTCTCCCCTGCGCCCGCCCTGCTTGCCCTGCGGTGCCGCGCGGGACCCGGTACCGGCTTTCAGCCGCGGCTATTTCATCTGCTGCGGCTGTTAGTGTCTCTGCCTGCTCGCTCGCGGGCTGCCCGCGCGGGTAGGGTGCACGCGCCCCTTCCCCTGCCGGGTTACAGTCCACAAGCATTCTCTGCTCCTTCCTGGTAGTCGGTCGCTCCCTCTGCTGCCGTGCGGTCTGCTCTGTCCCTGGGTCCCTTGGGTGCACCAGCGTTAAGGTTCTTCTCTGTGCAGTTTTTCTGTGGGTTAATCAACCCTTTTCACTTTACTCTCTTAGTCTATCCTCTGGGTTTTTCTCCTACTGACTATTGCCATTATGCAGGATAGGGAGGAAGGGCCAGAGGGCCTCACTAATGATTTTAACATGGGCAATCCTGAGGGTGCTAATGCCTCCCAGGAATTTCAGGCCCTATTAGATGCCACTATGGCATCTTCCTTACAAAAAGCATTTGCTTCAGCCATGGGTGCTGTATCTTCCTCCTTCTCTCAGTCCCTGCATACCATGCTATTACCTTCCCTAGCGGCCCCCGCCCTCCTGGGTGTGGGGACCCCCTCACCTACCCCGACTGTGCCTGGGGCCCGTAAGGCTAGGGCGAAGTCAAAACACGTCGACTCCCACTCCTCGATGCAGGTTCTACCTGCCATGACTGACGCGCTAGAGGCGGTCACTGAAAGCGCTCCTCCCACGCGCAAAAGAGTCCCTGGCCGGGCTAAAAAGGCTAGATTGTGGAAACGGGCTAGGGCCCTGGATGATGGGTCGGATACCGACCGGAGTGTGGAGAATGAGTCTGACGCTATGGAGTATAACTCCTATGATGAGGGCGAGTCGGGTGAGGATCTACCCCTTCTGGGACCTCTGCCGCTACCCGTAGTCACGTGCAAGGCCCCACTGGGGATGGTTAGGCACTATTTGACCCTCAGGGCAACCCTCTATTTGACCCCGACGACCCCCGTCATCCCAGGTCAGCAGAATAGGTTCCCCCGGACCAGATCACCCAATACGTGGCACGGCGTATGCGTACCCCCCCTTTCCAAAGAGGGTCGCAATAAGTTGCGCGCCGAATGCCCCAGGCCTTCCCTCCTGGGCTCGGCCTGCAAGACTCCTGACATTGACCCCCAGATTGCACAGTTCCTGAACAAGTCAGGCTGGAGGCCTTTTAGCTTGAAGTTATCGACTCGTTCATGTTTCCTGTTCTGGCCAAGTGGGATATCGTTCATCTTACCTGGTCTTCGGTTTTCGCAAGAAAGAGGGGGATTGTGGGAGACACAGGCCTTATATAGCCACTTCCTCTACTATGTGATTGGTTGCCTGTGTACCTATACCGTTTTTTCTTTCATTTTGATAATATTTATATTCCTCTATCTTTGCTGCTGAGGAAATAAAGAAAGAGTTATGCATAATACTCGCCTCCGTGTCTTTAATAAAATCATGACTTTACGTCATGTTACTAGTAAAATCTGGGAATTTTGTCCATCTGAAACTTGACCACAATAGCAATTCTCATATTTACTAAAGCCACATATGGTCAGAAATTGGTCTCCCTAAGAGAAATCTGTTGCTGTCGCCCAGATTGTATTCAGTGCTTTCGCATCTGAATCCTATACAAAGTATAGGATTCAGAGACTTCACAAAGCACTGGTATTAATAAAATTCGGGACAGAATGCAGTTACTTTCATGCAAGCGAATGATAATTTTATGTGCTATTTGCCCACACTGGCAACTAACTTGCTCGCCAACAAGCTGTCTTGGCGTCATACTTGATTCTGCTCTCACCTTTGAGCCTCATATGCAGTATGTTGCCAAATGTCTGCCCCTTTCTTCCGCAAGATGCTACCAAGGAACTTGTCCATGTTCTAGTAATTTTCTGCATGGATTATTGTAACCCTCTCCTAATTCCCCAAAAGCCGTATTGCCCCTCTACAGTCTCTCACACCTCAACCCTCTGTCAGTCCTTACATTGGCTTCCTGTATCTTATAGGAATTAATTTGAAGTGCTAACCCATACCTATAAAGCACTGAACAATTCTAGCCCCTCTTATATCTCTTCACAGATCCATAGGCATGCCCCTTCTCGGTCTCTCTGCTTTGCCCGTGACCTTCGCCTGTCCGCTGCTCGCACCTGTACGGCCAACTCAGGACTTCTCGCGGGTGGCACCCATCCTATGGAATAGCCTGCCTACCACCATCAGACTCTCCCCTAGTCTTCAATCGTTTAAGAAGTGCCTTAAAATCCATCTCTTTAGGAAAGCTTATGGCCTCCCAGAGTAACCTCTATCTCACATGCCTGTCTCTTGCTCTATCCTAAAGGGCAACACTTTACTCTCTCCTCCAGATCTGCTTCACTCCCACCTTATTTGATTGCTATTTCCTGTCCTAATGTGTTTTATACCCCACCTCCTACAGACTGTAATCTCGTTTGAGCAGGGTCCTCTTCAACCTATCGTTCCTGTAAGTTTTCTTGTAATTTGACAACATGACAGGAGGCTTTGTATTTTGCATATTCTCTCTTTACTAGCTCCACACAGCAGCAAAGAAACATATAGAAAAAAGAACCAATCGCAAGAGAGTAGGATGTACATAAGGCATAGTGACCTCATCATTTCCTCTTTGCTGCTCCACCAAGCAGACAGGTCAGAGTATTACTCTTCTCCATTACTTTATGTTTATATTGCCTCTTTTGATGTTGTTTCTTTATTATTTTTTTAGATACTTTGTTGTGTTCTTGCAGTGTTTATGTATTATGTGCAGCTGTGTTTTTTCTATGTTTTTTTTTATTGTGTTTCTACCTTATTTTTGGTTTCTGCCCTCTCCCCTCCTTGCTCTCACTTCTCTGGGGCTTGAGGGGCTTTTGGATCTTACTGGGGTTACATTTTAATGTTGAATTAGGCCATTTATATAAGCTGTTTATAGGGATTTCACCCATAACCTTGTATTAACTATTAGAGCATGGATTAGTGCTCTCTGTCAGGACTGTGGCCTGCACTCAAGGGATGAGCCCCCTACTATATTTTTACTGCACTGTGCTGTTGAATGGAGACATGCTGTTACAGTCTCTGTTAACTGCTGGACAGGATTTCCAGGACATACTGCTTAAAGGACAGATGGTTGGCGGATCTGGGTGCCAAATCATTGGGACCCCAGGCACAAGGCACACTTTTCCCGAGTGAACTTATAGCACTCATTTATGTTCCCACGGCCCTCATCAAGACCCACACCTCCAGGAGGAAGTTGTTATGTGGTAATCCCTAAGGGGTGTTCTTCGGGACTGGCTGACAGCGGGGCTTTGTCACCAACCACTTTGTGACATCTGACCACGTAACCCGCTATTGCTAACTCTATTACCCAGAGCGAAAGTCAACCTCGGGTGCTCCGGACGATCGGACAGAGAACACAGAACGCGCAGATGCGCTAGATACCATTTCTCTTCAGATTAACGCTTCAAAGTTACCATTGACTGTACTTTCTACTCCGCCCACAGGAGTTTCCATTGTATCTAGGCGGAAAGCATTCAAACCTAATAATGAACATTTCGCATCGACAACATAGATCGCATATTCCTCTATCCTCGAGGAATTTTCACACGGTCCTTCACTGCAACACCGTAACCGTTCATACACTCACCCGGATCACCCTGCCTTCCTCCATCCGGGCCATATTCCCAGACTCGCTACGTTACCAGGACAGGCAGTGAGGCCTGGTCAGGTTCACTCAGACAAACCCCTATGATCAACCGGACTTCGCTCGGTAGTCAGATGCTAGCTTGTGGGGCAAGGGGCTGTAAGGACAATTTGCGAGACCACACCCACAGAAACAGGTTCACAATTCAGGAATTCTCTCTACACGTTGCAGACCTAGCATTCTTTGTGCAGTACTTGACTATCCACGACCTGGTAAAGGAGAACTCCGTCTGTTGCATCCTACTACGGATGGACAGAGCATCGACAGTCAGATATACCAATCGCCTGGACGGAACTAACCCCCGTCTTCTATCAGACATCTTGAAAGGCATCTTCGATTCCTGCCTTTCTCGCAGAACCCCGAGGTCGCTCTATCTCCCGGGGGAGACACATATCAGAGGGACAGCCAGAATGCGGTGTTCTTCAATTGGCACATCGCACTCCGGCCACCTGGGCCTCCCTGGGGGATGTATGCTTTTTCCTCCCTGACCCTGGCTGACTCTGGTGGCCGGGACTCTTGCTGGGGTTCTTGGCAGGTTGGTGAACTCTCGCAGGCTGCTAGGGACCTCTTAGTTGTCTCTTGGGCCCCAGAGACATAACGATGCTACCTCTGGACATTCCCGGTCTGATTGATGTTTGGAACTGTACCTTGATCCATTATGGGGTGGTTTGGACAGCTCTATGCCCGTGTCCCGGTCCGGGGACTCCCGATGGACAACGATCCTAAAACGTATGTACCAGTTACCCAGTGACATCCACTTCCGACTCATGGGACGTGGAGGTCATTCTCCGTTTATTCTACTGGACTGGGACACCTATTGATGGACTTTTATGCTTGGACCAGTGGTTATCCGCCAGGTACCGGATGATCGAGCGTTCGACTGGGAGGTTTCTCCCATAGACCCGACGTGCTAGGTATCCCTTCGCACTTTCGGCTTCTTCATTTTCTATTTCTTTCTCAGCGTTAAAAATGCAAAATACGAAGCCTCCTGTCATGTTGTAAAATTGAAGATTATGCTAGCTTTAGTGTACTAATACTCTTAATTTTAGTAATGACAGGAGGCGAGTATTTTCCCTCCCTGCTTCACTACCCACCCTTTCTGTTCGTTTTCTTTGTATGTATCATGGGTCTAAGGTAGGTTTGGCTCTCAATGTTTTGTGCTTACATTGAAGATTGTATTTCCATTAATCTGGAATTCGCATTGGAGTTTTACTTTATAGTTATTCAGTTATCAGATTGTAGTTTACAATATTCTTCTATGGGATGATGTAGACGGTACATTACCTGGATCTACATGTTCATGACTTTGTGTCTAAACCTGTCACACATTCTCTTTTCAGTCTGATTGGTCTCTGAAGACATTTGGTTGTTTGTGTGAAACTCTCTGGAATTTTGATCCTTTGGATTTGATTCATCCCTGAACACATTTTCGTTGTTTGTGTAGAGTTCACAGGGAAGTTTGCTCCTTCGGATGTTGGACTTAAGAGTTATTGTATTGCTTGTTATATGTTTACTTCTGCTTGATCTCGCTTTCTGAAAGAGGAAATTATGAGGTCACGTTGCCTTATGTACATCCTACTCTCTTGTGATTGGTTATTTTTTCTATATGTTTCTTTTCTGCTTTCCCAGAAAGCGATTGCCAAGAGCACAGTGTGACGAACCCATCTGTATAGACTTATATTGCTGGTTCGTCTGTTTGCCTTGATTTCATGGATTTCCTGTCCGTATGCCCTTGTTAGTCTGTTTTCCCTAGTACCGATTGAAACTACCGAACAAACGGCCACCCAGGAGAGGAGTGTGCTGCTTGTTAACACCTTGACCACAATTAGAACGTTGCGGTTAACCGCAGACACCTCTCCATTCCATTCATTCGTATGCCGACCACGAGGCGGCGGCCATTTTGGACACAAGGAGAATCAGCGGTGTTCGGTGCAAAACCTATGGAACCAAAAACGGATACTTTATCTGCCGAACACCGCTGGAGGCTGCCGCCCACCTTCTATTTCGTTGAGGCGTACGAACACCGGTCAGTTCGGGAGTTTCTATAATTCGTATGGACTTTACCCAGATAGCCGTCCCATGGAGCCAGTGAGGCTTTTCGGGCCATCCCAGAGGAGGAAATCACTAGTTACCGGGCAGTAAAAGATGCCCTTTTGGCCCGATATGCTGTTACCCCTGAGGCGTACCGGAGGCGATTCCGGGACACTAACAAGCAGGCTGGTGATTCTTATGTGGAGTGGGCATGCAGGGTACACCACACGGCAGCCCACTGGATGGCAGGGTGCCAAGCGGTAACTGGGGAAGAGGTGCTGCAAGTATTTCTACTGGAACACTGCTTTGACCGGTTACCTGCAGGAGTCAGAGAGTGGGTCAGGGACCGCAAACCCGCTACCTTGCCTGAAGCTGCTCGTCTGGCCGATGAATACACGGATGCACGCAAGCTAGACCAGACAGCAGCCAAGGTCCCTACTCGAGTAGAATACAAACCGGCAGCACCTCCAACCACTAACGTATATAACCCCCCAGCGCAACGTACCCCCACTATGCCACCAGCAACTAACTATGGGCAGCCAGCCCGGTTCAACGCCCGGGATTACTCGCAAGCAACTGGGGCACAAAAGACCAGAGTGCCCATTGAACAATGCCAACCAAGCACAGTCCTGGAGAAGACCAGCCGGCAGAGCCCAGCAGCCACCTGTCAGGGTACCTGCGGTCTCTACCTCCGAAAGAGGTAGAGACTTAGCTGTTCCTCCATCCAGACGGCCTGATGGCTCCCTTCCCCACGGTCTATCCGGTCATGCAAGGCCGGCCGCGAGGGAGTGACTGCCTTTTACAGCATCTAGGCAGGAAGTTGTCATCAGGACACTCCTCCGGAACGACCTGTCACTCAATTGCTGCAGGACCAATCAGGAAGCCTCGGAGGCGTGGTTACTGCTCTGAACAGGGTATTTAACAGAGCTTCGTTCATTAGCTCATTGCCCTGTCGTGGTTCTAGCTTGTTCTAGTCACTCAGTGCTTGTGTATTCTATTATCCCTTTTGGTTTTGACCCGGCTTGTTTACCTTACTCTGCTTATCTCTGTTACCCTTGATTCGGCTTGTCTCTCGCTTACCTGTCTTCTGTTACCCTCGACCTCGGCTTGTCTTTGACCATTCTATACTGTACTACTTACGTTAGTCCGGCCATTCTAAGGTCCGGTATACGTATCTGGCTACTGTTTGTACTCTGCGTGTTGGATCCCTGTCCCGATCCTGACATTACGACAGGGCCAATGGATCCTGCGAGTACAAACAGTCAGCTTGCCTCTCCTGATCCTAGGTTTGAAGCCATGGATCACAGAATGGATCAGATGGCGCTTGCGCTACAGGCTCTATTATCTCGTGCCAATAACCCACCAGAGGAGATACGTAATACCCCTGTTTCTCCTGTCGGTTCAGGTCTAGAGGTAGCCACAGTGGGTGCTTCTTCTCGCATTACCCCCCCCAGTACGCTATGGTGGGGCTCCTGAGAAGTGTCGTGGTTTCTTAAACCAAATTAGTATCCATTTTGAATTGCAACCTCGCTCTTATCCTACAGATAGGGCAAAGGTAGGATTTATTATCACCCTACTTATTGAGAAAGCTCTGAGATGGGCCAACCCATTATGGGAGAACGATAACCCATTAGTTTATAACTATAACGCCTTTGTAGCTGCTTTTAGAAGAACATTTGACCCTCCAGGTAGAAAGGTTAATGCAGCCAGATTACTGTTGCTTCTGAAACAGGAGAACCGAACACTGGTGGATTATGCACTAGAGTTCAGGCCTCTGGCGTCAGAGGTCAAGTGGAATGAGCAGGCGTATATGGATGTATTTTTGAATGGCTTATCTGAAGTAATCCTTGATGAGGTTGCTACCAGAGAATTCCCTGAGAATTTAGAGGATTTAATTTCGTTCATCTCTCGTATAGATGAACGTTTAAGAGAGAGACAGAACACTCGAGAGAGGAACCGGAGACCTTCTTTTAGGTTAGCCCCCGCTTTTCCAATTCCTGACTCCACGGTATCTTTGCTTCCTGAACCTATGCAGATAGGGTATATCCGCCTCTCTGAGGAGGAAAGACAGTACAGGAGAAGAGAGGGTTTGTGTATGTATTGTGGAGCTAAGGGTCATTTACTCCCGAACTGTTCTAACCGCCCGGGAAACGCTCGCACCTAAGTCTCTCTAGAGGACAGGCCTTGGGTGTTTCTATTTTGTCCTCTACTCCTAATTATAAAGATCACAGGCTTCTGCTACCAGTTTCCTTAACTTGCGGGAGGGAAGTAGTAAGGGCTATGGCTTTGATAGATTCCGGTGCTGCTGAGAATTTTATCGACCAAGCCTTTGCTAGTAAAAACAATTTTCCATCCCAGCTAAGGGAGACACCCTTGGCCGTTGAGGCCATAGATGGTAGACCACTACTAGACCCTGTTATCTTTCGTGAGACCATACCCATTGAGTTAAATGTTGGTATCCTACACGTGGAGAATTTATCTCTTCTGCTCATTTCGTCTCCTTCCGTTCCCATAGTTCTGGGGTACCCATGGTTGAAAGAACATAACCCTATTATTGATTGGGAGTTAGGGGAGATACTCTCGTGGGGCCAGGGCTGCCAGGATCGGTGTTTGTGCAAGGTTTCTCCATTAGCTAATATTAACATACAGGAGAATCCTACTCAGTCCACAGAAAGACAAATACCAGACCTTTACCTAGACTTAAGGGCAGTGTTTGACAAGAAGAATGCCGATTCTTTGCCGCCACACAGGTCATTTGACTGTAAAATTAAGCTTCTACCCGGGACTATGCCTCCGAGGGGCCATGTATATCCTTTGTCTGTTCAGGAAAACTCGGTTCTAGAGGAGTATATTCAGGAGAATTTAGAAAAGGGATTCATCAGGAGGTCTTCTTCTCCTGCCGGACGGGGTTCTTTTTCATTTAGAAGAAGGATGGCACGCTGAGACCTTGTATCGATTACCGAGGCTTGAATAAAATAACTGTCAGAAATGCCTATCCTATCCCACTGATTACCGAGTTATTTGATCGTCTTAAGGGCTCCAAAATCTTCACCAAGTTAGATCTCAGAGGGGCTTACAATTTGGTGAGAATCCAGCAAGGTCACGAGTGGATGACGGCATTCAATACCCGGTATGGCCATTACGAATACACTGTTATGCCATTTGGACTATGCAATGCTCCTGCAGTATTTCAAGAGTTGATTAATGAGGTACTTAGGGAGTTTCAGCATGATTGTGTTATTGTTTACCTGGACGACATACTAATACACTCTAAGGAGATTGAGACTCACCATAGACAGGTCAGAAAGGTGTTACACAAACTTCTGCAACATGGTCTATACTGCAAATTGGAGAAGTGCAGTTTTGATCAGTCTCAGGTAGACTTTCTTGGGTACGTGATTTCTGGGGAAGGTTTTAAAATGGATCCTGGTAAACTCCAATCTATTTTAGACTGGCCTTTGCCCAAAGGACTCAAGGCTATCCAAAGGTTTATTGGTTTTTCCAACTACTATAGGCGCTTCATTAAGGGTTACTCCTCTATAATTGCGCCTATTACCAATATGATTAAACAAGGGGCTGATACTAAGTTCTGGTCTGAGGAAGCTCTTGGTGCTTTTAAGACTCTCAAGGAACTTTTTGCCTCAGCTCCCATTCTAGTTCATCCGGATACGACTCTGCCTTTCTTGCTCGAGGTCGATGCTTCTGAGACAGGAGTTGGGGCTGTTCTGTCTCAAAGGTTAGGGGTGGATAAACCGTTACACCCTTGTGGTTTCTTCTCTAAAAAAATTTCTGGGCCTGAGAGCAGATATGACATCGGGGAGAGGGAACTGTTAGCGGTCATTAAGGCTTTAAAGGAGTGGAGACATTTACTGGAAGGGACACTACACCCTGTTACTATCCTAACGGATCATAAGAACTTGTCTTATATTGGGGAGGCTAAGCGCTTGTCCGCCAGGCAGGCTCGCTGGGCTTTGTTCCTCACTCACTTTAATTATGTACTTACTTATAGACCTGGTTCTAAGAACTCTAAAGCCGATGCTTTGTCTCGTCAATATGAACCATCCACTATAACTGAACCACTTCTCTCCTCCATAGTTCCTAAGGGGAATATCATCGCGAACACGAATCTCAGGATTCACTCTCCATTGCTTTCTGAGATCATGAAGTTTCAGCATTTGGCACCCAAACAGACTCCTGGGGATCGACACTTCGTTCCTGCCGCTCTCCAACTGGAGGTGCTACGCTGTCTCCATAACAGCAAGGTGGCTGGGCATCCTGCATCCGCAAGACTTATGCGCTGGTCTCTAAAGATTTTTGGTGGCCTGACTTACGCAAGGATATTAAAGAATTCATCGGGGCATGTGAAGTTTGTACCAAGACCAAGCTACCCCATTCGCTTCCATGCGGATTTCTGCACCCTTTAGAGGTTCCTGAAAAGCCTTGGTCCTGCCTGGCAATGGACTTCATTGTTGATTTGCCTATCTCTAAAAAGCAGACTGTCATCCTCACTGTGGTAGACAGATTTACTAAAATGGCTCACTTCATTCCCTTACCTAAACTCCCATCTTCGCCCGAATTAGCGGAGATATTCGCCAGGGAGATTTTCCGTTTGCATGGGATACCTTCCCAAATTGTCTCTGACAGAGGCTCCCAATTTGTTTCCCGTTTTTGGAGATCATTCTGCTCCCAACTAGGCATCAAATTGAATTTCTCCTCTGCCTATCATCCTCAGTCCAATGGAGCTGCTGAACGCACTAACCAAAAAGTTGAACAATATTTACGTTGTTTCGTTTCAGAACACCAGAACGATTGGGTCGGTTTGATTCCTTGGGCGGAGTTTGCACATAACAATCTCATTTGTGATTCTACGCATTCTAGCCCTTTTTTCTTGAATTATGGCTTTCATCCTTCCATCCTTCCTTCGGAGTCTTCTTCTCAAGGGATACCGTCGGTGGATGTTCATGTTGCCAATTTAAGAGAGTTGTGGGATCAAACTCGACAAATCCTTCTGCACAATTCTACGCTGGTTAAAAAACACGCTGACAAACGTAGAAGGGCAGCACCGGTGTTTGTTCCAGGCGATAGAGTATGGTTAAGTACTAGAAACATTCGGTTAAAAGTGCCGTCCATGAAGTTTGCTCCTCGATATATTGGACCTTACAGGGTACTGTCTCAAATTAACCCAGTTGCGTATCGTTTAGCGTTGCCTAGTGCCTTACGCATTCCTAATTCATTTCATGTTTCCTTGCTAAAACCATTAATATGTAACAGGTTATCCTCCACGATCGCCCCTCCCCGCTCAGTTCAGGTGGAGGGTCAGGAGGAGTATGAGGTCAATTCCATTGTTGATTCTCGAATCTCCCGGGGGAAACTGCAATATCTGGTCGATTGGAAGGGTTATGGTCCTGAGGAGAGAAGTTGGGTACCTCAGGAGGAGGTGCATGCTCCCCGTCTCCGCAGGGCGTTTCACTCTCGATTCCCTTCTCGCCCTGGTGTATTCCGCCCGGTGGGCGTATCTGAGAGGGGGGGTACTGTCAGGGTACCTGCGGTCTCTACCTCCGAAAGAGGTAGAGACTTAGCTGTTCCTCCATCCAGACGGCCTGATGGCTCCCTTCCCCACGGTCTATCCGGTCATGCAAGGCCGGCCGCGAGGGAGTGACTGCCTTTTACAGCATCTAGGCAGGAAGTTGTCATCAGGACACTCCTCCGGAACGACCTGTCACTCAATTGCTGCAGGACCAATCAGGAAGCCTCGGAGGCGTGGTTACTGCTCTGAACAGGGTATTTAACAGAGCTTCGTTCATTAGCTCATTGCCCTGTCGTGGTTCTAGCTTGTTCTAGTCACTCAGTGCTTGTGTATTCTATTATCCCTTTTGGTTTTGACCCGGCTTGTTTACCTTACTCTGCTTATCTCTGTTACCCTTGATTCGGCTTGTCTCTCGCTTACCTGTCTTCTGTTACCCTCGACCTCGGCTTGTCTTTGACCATTCTATACTGTACTACTTACGTTAGTCCGGCCATTCTAAGGTCCGGTATACGTATCTGGCTACTGTTTGTACTCTGCGTGTTGGATCCCTGTCCCGATCCTGACACCACCTCAGCCTTCTGCTCACTGCTTTGAGCAGGAGGAGTTTTGGGGTATCCTACATGAGGCAGACCCAGTGCAAGCAGCTCAGCAGGACAACTGCCAACAGCACAGACAGCCCCTTAAGCTAAATAGTAAAGTGGTCACTGGTCTGAGAGACACCGGAGCTACTATGACTCTGCTCCAAAAGAACCTTGTTTCCGAACACCAACATACTGGAAATACTGTAGCAGTGAGGGTAGCAGGAGGCGCCGTGTTCCGTCTGCCGGTTGCCCGGGTCCATTTGGACTGGGGAGTGGGCTCTGGACATGTGAATGTGGGGGTTATGAAGGATTTGCCTGCTGATGTTTTGCTGGGAAATGATTTGGCCCCTTTGGTTTCTGCATATGCTCCCATGGGACCTGCCGAGGCCAACCCAGTGACTACCCGTGCTCAGACCCGTGCTGCTGGATCCAGCCCACCTGCTGCTGAGACCCAGGTAAGAACCGATTCCCTGACTGATACCCCAGGGCAGACTTTGGTTAGCTGGGATTCCCCAGAGGAGTTTGGGAGGGAAACCCAGACAGATCCATCCCTCCAGAAATATAGGGACAGAGCAGATACTGGAGAGGAAGGAGTAGATGGGGAGCGGTATGAGTGGGTGGGGGACAGGTTATATAGGATCCCTAAGCCATCCCAGAAGAGTGTTGCCCCTCCGCCGAATCGACAGCTGGTGGTGCCCGCAAAGTACCGGCAGGAGATTCTGCGGATAGGGCATGATGTTCCGCTAGCCAGACATCTAGGGTCCCGACGCACAGCCTATAGGATCATGCAGAACTTTTTTTGGCCAGGGTTTAATCAGGCTGTGCGGATATATTGTAGCACGTGTGACACTTGTCAACGGGTAGGAAAGCGGGAGGACCACCCAAGAGCTAGGCTTATGTCGATGCCTATTATTGGGGAGCCCTTTGCCCGCATAGCTGTTGACATTGTGGGTCCACTGGCCAGGGCTAGTCCATCCAGTAAGAAATACATTCTCACCGTGGTGGACTATGCCACTCGCTACCCAGAGGCAGTAGCGCTGTCTAACATAGAGGCAGAGACAGTTGCTGATGCCCTGGTTAGGATTTTTACCAGGGTCGGGTTCCCTAAAGAGATTCTCTCTGACCAGGGAACCCAATTTACCGCTGTGCTCACCCAGCAGCTGTGGAGGGTATGCGGCATTAAACCGATACTTAGTTCCCCATACCATCCACAGACTAACGGTCTCTGCGAGCGATTTAATGGCACCCTCAAACAGATGCTGAGGACCTTTTCTGACACTTGCAGAGACTGGGAGCGATTCCTGCCTCATCTGTTGTTTTCCTACAGAGAGGTGCCCCAGGAATCTACTGGGTTCTCCCTCTTTGAGTTGCTTTATGGGAGAAGGGTCCGCGGACCCCTAGATCTCATTAGAGGCCACTGGGAGGGGGAGACAGAGCAGGAAGGGACCCCCATAGTACCGTATGTTCTGGAACTCCAGGACCGCATGTAGAAACTGTCTCTGATGGTAAGAGAGAACCTCCAGGTGGCCCAGGGGAGACAGGGGGAATGGTACGATCGGGGTGCCCGGCAGCGAGTCTTCCAGGTTGGGCAGAAGGTTCTAGTGCTCAAACCTGTGAAGGCGAACAAGATGCAGGCATCTTGGCAGGGCCCGTATAAGGTGTTAGCTCAGGTGTGTGATACTACCTACCTTATAGCCAGCTGTTCAGATGACAGGATCCAGCGATCCTTTCATGTGAACATGCTGAAGGAGTATCAGGAACGACCCGAGAATGTAGCTGCAGTATGTGCCCCGGCTGCAGACGATACAGAAAGTGTTAGCAAGAGATTCCCAGACTGACCTGACTAGCCTCTTACAGCTAGGGGACAGGTTAAGCCCCACAGAGAAGGGACAGGCAAGACAGCTTCTGTGGGAGAAGCAGGTGACGTTCTCCCAAGAGCCTGGCTACACTACCCTAGCTGTACATAAGTTAGAGACCCCTGGACAGAACCCTCTGCGACAGCCCCCTTACCGTATCCCCGAAGCAGTCCGAGAAGGAATGCGGAAGGAGATACAGGAGATGACCCAGCTTGGGGTCATCGAACACTCCGATAGCCCTTGGGCCTCCCCTGTAGTCCTGGTGCCTAAGAAAGATGAAACCACCCGGTTCTGTGTGGACTACAGGAGGCTCAACAAGCGGACCACCACTGACGCCTACCCGATGCCCCGGGTAGACGAATGACTAGATCGCATTGCCAGGGGACGCTATCTGACCACCATAGACCTGTGTAAGGGTTACTGGCAGATCCCCCTGGCTGAGGACGCTATCCCCAAGTCGGCCTTCGTCACCCCATTTGGCTTATACCAATTTAAGGTCATGCCATTTGGGATGAAGAATGCCCCAGCTACCTTCCAGCGTATGGTGGATAGGCTCCTCGATGGATTACAGGAATTTGCTTGTGCATACCTGGATGATATTGCGATCTACAGTGGGTCCTGGGAGGAACACCTGGTGCATGTAGGGGTAGTACTGGACAAAATTCGGGCCGCTGGCCTGACATTGAAGCCAGAGAAGTGTCATCTAGGTATGGCTGAAGTGCAATACCTGGGTCACAGAGTGGGGTGTGGGAGACCAGAGCCAGCTAAGATAGAGGCAGTAGCTAACTGGCCCACACCTATCACTAAGACCCAAGTATTAGCCTTCCTAGGGACAGCAGGGTATTACAGACGCTTTGTCCCCGACTACAGCTCTATCGCTAAGCCCCTTACTGCCTGACTAAGAAAAACCTCCCTAAGCAGGTCCTGTGGTCTCCAGCTTGTGAAGCTGCGTTTCAAGCACTTAAGCAGGCTCTCGTGAATGCCCCTGTCCTAACAAACGTTTTCTCGTCCATACAGATGCTTCCATGTATGGACTGGGGGCTGTGCTGAGCCAGGTCGGGGAAGATGGAGGAGAGCACCCTGTCGCATATCTCAGTAGAAAGCTGTTACCCCGAGAAGTGAGTTATGCGGCAGTGGAGAAAGAATGCTTAGCCCTGGTCTGGGCATTGAAAAAGTTAAGCCCTTACTTGTATGGACAGGAATTTTCCCTTGTGACGGACCACAATCCCCTTGTCTGGCTTAACCGGGTCTCAGGAGACAATGGTAGACTGCTGCGGTGGAGTTTAGCCTTACAACCGTATAACTTCACCATCAGCTACCGACCCGGTAAGCAGAATGGGAATGCAGATGGGTTGTCGCGGCAAACCGATGTTCTTGCTACCTCCTAGTCCGGTCATCCCCAAGTTGACCCGCTAAAGGGCCAAGCCGGGTCTGCCGGAGTGTCCCACAAGGGGGGAGCCGTGTGACGAACCCATCTGTATAGACTTATATTGCTGGTTCGTCTGTTTGCCTTGATTTCATGGATTTCCTGTCCGTATGCCCTTGTTCTGCTTTCCCTAGTACCGATTGAAACTACCGAAAAAACGGCCACCCAGGAGAGGAGTGTGCTGCTTGTTAACACCTTGACCACAATTAGAACGTTGCGGTTAACCGCAGACACCTCTCCCTTCCATTCGTACGGGTGGTCGTCGTTCGTATGCCGACCACGAGGCGGCGGCCATTTTGGACACGAGGAGAATCAGCGGTGTTCGGTGCAAAACCTATGGAACCAAAAACGGATACTTTATCTGCCGAACACCGCTGGAGGCTGCCGCCCACCTTCTATTTCGTTGAGGCGTACAAACACCGGTCAGTTCGGGAGTTTCTATAATTCGTATGGACTTTACCCAGATAGCCGTCCCATGGAGTCATTCGTATACCGAAGGACTTGTGAGAGACTTTGACTCCATGGCGATTGAACTATGTACATCGGATCTGAGCGCTATTCGGTAGGAATATGCCCTCAGATCCAGGCTATCTGGGGATATGTTACACGAACCATATGCAATCGGTATTTATGCCTTTATGTATTTTATTGTGTTTTTCTTATTATGTTTTAAAATGGCGATGGTCTCTATCCTTGGAGATAATTAGGTTTCTCCCTAATTATCTCCGGGATAGAGAAGAAGGATTTATGGGTAAAATGGGAAGGGCTTGTATTGAAGCCACTGCGATTGGCTACTGTCCAATATGTTTTACAGTCTCCCACAAGGTCCCCTAGGGGAGTGTCCACCGGGCAGGTAGATTAAACACATTCCTGTTTGACCTTCAAGACGGAGCTTTGTCTCATTTGTGGAGGGATTTACTATTGGGACAGCGTTTTCGTTTATTTCTAGCTGTGGAAGGATTTCGGATGGATTGCTGATCGGGGGTTGCCGCATTCGTATGCTCCGTTCGGGAGTTTTACGATCGGTTGGACTAAAACTGCATTTCTGGAGAAAGGGGATTATCTACTAAACGACGGCTCCGTTCCCCTGGCGGTGAGTGTCGTAACACACAGCACTGCCTTTGTGGCCTGCCTTCTTCCTATAGTGCATCCTGCTGTCATCTTTTCCCCGGGTAAATGATGCACACTCATCCAACCATCTACCTGATCTAAAAGAAAACATGATTCATCAGACCAGACAACCTTGTTCCATTGCTCTATGGTCAAGTTTTGACGCTCACATCCCCATTGAAGACACTTTTGGTGGTGGACAGGAGTCATCAATTACTTTTCTGACTGGTCTGCAACAGCCCCATAGGTAGCAAACTGCGATGCACTGTGAGTTCTGACACCTTTCTATCATGGCCAGCATTACATTTTTCAGCAATTTGAGCTACAGTATCTCTTCTGTGTAATCAGACCAGATGGGTTAGCCTTCTTTCCCCACATGCATCATTGAGAATTGGGCAACCATGACCCTGTTGCCATTTCACCAGTTGTCCTTCCTTGCACCAGTTTTGGTAGGTAATAACCACTGCACACTGGAAACATCCCACGAGACTTGCCATGTTGCAGATGTGTGACCCAGGCTTCTAGCCATCACTTTTTGGCCCTTGTTACAGTCACTCAGATATTTTTGCTTGCCCATTTGTCCTGCTTCCAACACATCAAATTCGATAACTGACTGTTCACTTGCTGCCTAATACATACCACCTATTGACAGGTGCCATTGTAATGATATACTAGATGTTGTCACTCCACCTGTCAGTGGTCTTTCTTTTATTAATTTTTATTAAATTTCTTGATTACAAACCACAACAGAAACAAAAAGTTATACATACAACAAATATTAAAATCACATTGGATTGAATTAAATGTTCTTTTTTATATTCACTCTTTCACTTATTTTCTATCCCTCTTCAATTCCATTTCGAAGTTACCCCCTTGCTTCAGTTATAATTCGACTTAAAAAGCTGGGATTATCTTCAATAAAGGAAAAAAGAAGTAAAGAAGGAAAATTATAGCTCCTTACAATCCACATTCATATCCTACCCTGCCATGCATACATACAATACAACTTAACACTATATCTATCTTGAACTTTCTTGTGTGGAGGATTTAGATCTTTCCTCTTTCTTAATCAGGGCTGGCCTTAGGGGTGTGCGGGCTGTGCGGCCGCACAGGGCGCCATGGGAGCAGGGGGCGCCGTGCGGCCGACACAGCCCACACATGGGCGGTAGAATAATAATAATTAAAAAAAAACACATTTGTGGCGGGGGCGGAGCTTACCATGCAGTGGGGGCAGAGCTTAAAAGACGGTTAGGGCGCAGCTCAATGCAGCATGGGAAGCAGGAAGGAGTACCTGCTTCCCCAACAACCAGCCTCTAGGATGTGAGGTAAGAAGCAGTGACTGCCTGCCTGTGTGTGTGTGTTTGTGTGTGTGTGTGTGTGTGTGTGAGACTGTCTGTGTATGACTGTCTGCCTGTGTTTGACTGTCTGCCTGTATGTGTGGCTGTGTGTGTGACTGTCTGTGTATGACTGTCTGCCTGTGTGTGTGTGATTGTCTGTGTGTGGCTGTGTGTGACTGTCTGCCTGTGTAAGTGTGTGTGTGTGACTATGTGTGGGTATGTGTGACTGTCTGCCTGTGTGTGTGTGAGACTGCCTATGGGTGTGACTGTCTGTGTATGACTGTCTGTGTGTGTGTGTGTGTGTGTGACTGCCTGTGTGTGTGTGGCTGTGTGTGACTGTCTGCCTGTGTGTGTGACTGTGTGTGTGGTTGTCTGCCTGTGTGTGGCTGTGTGTGTGTGTGAGACTGTCTATGTGTGGGACTGTCTGTGTATGACTGTCTGCCTGTGTGTGTGTGTATGGCTGTGTGTGCCTGTGACTGCCTGTACCTGTGTGTTTCTGCCTGATCCTGTGTATATGACTATCTGCCTGCGACTGTGTGCATGTGGCTGTATTTGACAGTGTATATGTATTACTGTGTGCATCAGACTGTGGGCATGTGACTCTACAAAAATGTACACCTCCATTCACACACAAACCTAAACTTGTATTTTTATCTAAATTAAATACCCACCACATACAGCCAACACACCCATTACAAATATCACACATAGCAAACACATAGCATACATATCACACACAGTCATCACACCTGTCACATACAACACAAACATCATATTATAGTGTATTAGAAAGGGGGGGAGGGTAATATCTGTGTGAGAGCTGCACAATCAAGTGGGAGAAGAGTGTGAGGAGTGTCAAGTGAAGGCGGTAAAATGCATCTTTGCCTGTGTAGCCAAAAATGCCTGCACCAGGAGGGGGAAGCCCTTGACCTCTCCTCCTGTGAGTTTCAGTCTGCACTGGCTATCTCCTGCTCCAAAAGTATGTAGACCTGTGTCTGCTACTCTTTGCCACTTAGCCTCTTGATTTTTGTTTGAACTACCATCAAAAAGCTACACACGGGGGCGGGGCCTGACCGCAGAGCCGAGCGGCTGACAACCTTGGGAGCTCCTGCACCAAACTGCAAAGAAAACCTCTTTTAGTGACCCAAACGGCAACTAATCGGGCCACTAACAGGCCAGTAACAGAAAGAGGACACTAAACTGAACAAAATGAGACCCCTCAAGCGACAAAATGAGCAGTACTTGCCGGACAGGCTCCTGAGGCCTACTCGGGAGGCGGACGCGGGAGAGACGGCCGCTCTCCACCCGCCACTAGTGGACGCCTCGGTGAAGAAGGGCCACTGTTCCCCCCCCCCCCTTTGGACCGGTGGGGGTAATCCCGGTCCGCCAGCCCAAGGAGACAGCCTATCTCTGGGGCACCCTTCAGAAAAACTCTGACCAGCCGACCCCACAAGGTCAAGCTAAGATGGCTGACGGGGAGGCAGCCAACGCAAAGAAACAGACCGCTGAAGAATGGGCAGCAGCCTTCCGTGCAAAATTTGATGCGGTATGCCAGAAATTCTGGGAGCGACTAGAAGAGAAAAACTCACCTCCTGTTACGAGGCCAGCCACACAGCTAGTGCGTCTCCGTGCACCCCCTCGCGGGCAGCCGGAGCGCCCTAGTAAAGCAAGAAAGCCACAGGAGCGGAGAATCAGTGCAACAACCAGGCGGCAGAAGCGACGAAAGAGCACTGCTCGCCCGCAGATGACAGCGTCGAAGCCGCACACGAGAGGGTTAAACAGACCCCCCTCAAACCGCAAGACGTCACCTGCCCAATGCGCCATCAGTCCCGCCACAACAGACCGGAGGAGCAGCCGTCTAAAGCCACACACGGCATACCAAATAACCAACGGCTTCTCACAGCAGCCCAAACCGGAGACAGAGTGAATGAAGGACACCCACCCACACGAGACCCAGCATCAACCGCAGACCACCAAGATGGCGCAGGGGGAAACTGCTGCACCTCCAGAACATGAGAGATACACGTGGAAAGTCAGCATCGGATGAATCCCCACATCCCTGAGGTCCCAGAGACTGAAACTCAACCCCTGAGGACACGGTTATAACTTATGATATGATTCCATTGTACCAATACTCTCCTTAATGTGTAGCAGTTAGCAAATTGCATTTTACTAGCCAGAGTAATTTCTCTTATGTCTAAATATTCTGCATATCCACGTAAGGGTAGCCACTAGATGAATAATTAGCTTGTCAGACAAAATTATTAATTTAGTAATGCAATATATAGTTTCTGAGTAGGGGAAATGCTTACATGACGCTCTAAGGCCATAACAGACCAAGCCTGTCTATGCGGTAGACTTATTATTGAGACGGTACCTGCTTCAACGACAGAACCGACCTAATCAGTATATAATATGAAACCGCTATAAATACCGCAGCAGCAATACTGACATAACTGACCAACCTACCTACTTTGTTAACTCACTGATATTGCTGACGCTCTACTGAACTACCTAGTTAAGCCTATTTCACTGTAAGTAGACAAGCTTTACTTAGATCAGCAACAGACCAGACTATACACAACAACTTAAGCCTCACTGTGGTTAAGCCTAGTTACACTCAAACCTATCCTTAAGCGCACTGTTTATTTATGCCTGACTAAAATATAAAAATGTGCTTGTAAATCGTTTGCCCCGCATGTTTAGCGTGGATGATGCTTGAGGATTGCTTTTGGGGCACCTCATGCCTGCATGTACTTACTATACGCACTGCAAAAATAAAGAATATAAAAAAAAAAGAAGGGGGGGGGCGCTGTGAAGATTTTTCGCACAAGGCGCACAAAGGCCTAAGGCCGGCCCTGTTCTTAATCAATTAATTCTAAGGAATCGTCGGCTAACCCAAATTTGTTATTCATTCAAGTAACTCTCCCATAGGGAATTTCCTAACTCTTCAATGTACTCCCACCATATTTCTTTATATAAAGATAATTTGCTGTTCAAACTGTATTTTTTTTTTCCATTCTACCTTGGAGTGAGATTTGACTAGTTATTTTAGTCCATGCAGGTGTGTCAGGTTTTAGCCATTCTCTTGCCATACATATTTTAATTGCCAACAATACATTCATAATTAAGTATTTGTTTTTTCGGTATATGTATTGCGAGGAGATCTAAATGAAAAAGCCAGGTTTGTGGTTCAAGCTTAGTGTTTTCCCAGGTTTGTTGTTCAAGCTTAATGTTTTCCCGCAATATTTTAGATAATGCAATTTCTATTTGTGATTTTAATTGCTGAATTTTTTCACACTTCTACCAAATATGCATTATTTTGCCTTGTGTATGTGAGCATCTCCAGCATCCCCCTTTGTTAAGTTTGTTAAATTTATTTATACACCAAGGGACCATATACCAACGATTTATTAACTTGAAGAACACCTCCTGCAGGTTTATAGAAGGTACACATTTCTTAACCATTACCCAAGTTTCTATCCATTTCTTTATTAGATTCCATACCTCTAAGTCTCCCTCCCATTTCTTTATAAACAACAATTTTAAAGATTGTTGGTTTTTTAATATTAGTTTTTTGTTTGTTTTTTATTATTTTGGCGTTTGATATAAACTCATCCAGTTTTGTTGGAGGAGGAACCACAATTGTTTTTAAGAAGAAGTTTTTCAATCTTAGGTAAATAAAAATATCTCGATTAGCTAGATCAATTTTTCTTTTTAGAGCTTCAAAAGATACCATCTGTCAACTCCTTTACTATTCCAACTTGATAAATCTAAATCTTCAATGTACTGGTTGAGAACAGTTATCGGTGTATCCTGGGTAATATATTCTTTAATACCCATCTTTTCTCTCACCCTTGCCCCCATTTTAACTCCATCTATGAAAATAGGGTTTGATAACTTCAATCATCTAGCCACTGAAGGCTTAATCCAGTACATATGGGAGGGAGTTAATTTTCCCATCTGGCATCTCTCACAATGAAACCAGCCAGTTGACTTATTTATCTCCAAACACCATGCCATCAGGTGTGAAAACATAGTTACATCATGTAAAACATTAAAATCCAGGAAACCTAGCCCAAATTGTGTGCTATCTTTTTTAATCACATTGTATGCTATCTGTGTTTTTTTGTTTTTCCAGATGTATGAGAGGAATATTTTTTTACATTTTCTCCAAGATAGTTCCTGGTACTCACAATAGAATCATCCTAAACAAAAACAAAACCTTAAATATGCTTTCACAATGTTTACTCTACCTAAAAATGAAATCTCTCCTTTTTTTAAAATTTTGTCTTTTTGAAAATTAAGATTCAGAATTAGCAGTTCATAACTTACGGGTATGCATCTTTCTAGCTCCAGCATTATTTTTATACCCAAATAATCTATCTGGTCGTTATCCCAACTAAACTGGAATTTACTATGTAACCATTGCTTTTGGTTGGATGATAACCCTACGTATAATTTGTGTTTTGTGTAGGTTTAGCTTATAATTAGAGTAATATCCATATTCCCAAATAATCAATATAACTGTGGGAATTGATGTATCAAGTGTTGTTAGGGTTAGAAGTATATCATCAGCATACAGAGTTATTTCCCATTCTGTTCACTATGATGCCCCTTATCTCCTCTGCTTGTCTAATCATTGCCGCCAATGGTTCAATGGAAAGAGCGTGAAGCGGGGGGGTCAGGGGCACCCCTGCCTAGTGCCATTATGAACATTGAAAAACGATGAGCACAAGAAGGGACCTGTAATTTTAGTTCCTCGATTGCTATACAGAGCCATGAAGCAGTTTTTAAATAATCCTCTGATCCAAAAAGAGTCCATTGTTTCAAATGAGAAATCCCAACTCACTTTGTCGAATGCCTTTTCGGCATCTAATGCCAAGAAGGCTATCGACACAGGCCTCTGCTGTACCTCCTACACCAGATTCATTAACGTTCACGTATTGTCATCCCCCCGATCTACCCGGAATAAATCCTGATTGATCTGAATCCACTAAGTCTGAAACAACTGCCCCCAACCTATCTGCAAGAATTTTAGAGAAATTTTTTATGTCTAAGTTTATGATAGATATAGGGCTATAGTTTGAAATTAAACTTGGGTCTTTCCCTACTTTTGGTATAGGACAAATTGAGGCTCGAATCTCCTTGGGAATATCCTCTTTTTCGCCAAACACATTAAACACTCTCAGCAGTAACGGTGAGATCGCAGGGTTCGCTATCTTGTAGAAAATTGTATTTTTAGAGCCCCAATTGCTCTTTTAACTTCTTCCAAAGAAAAAGGTTGATTTAACATTCCAAGATGTTCTTCTGTAATTCTTGGAAGATTTGAATTTTGTAAAAACTTTTTCATTTTAATTTGGGTATCTCGTTATGTTTGATATTATTATATTATATAAAGAATGGTGTAGGGTTTCTCCTCTCCCCTCACTGCTCCTTTAAATCTCTACCAACCCCTCTTCCCTGTCTTTTCCATCATTTGAAATACAGTCAATTCACCTTTTCAATCCCTTCTCTGCTAGCATTGCGTTTCACTCTCGATTCCCTTCTCGCCCTGGTGTATTCCGCCCGGTGGGCGTATCTGAGAGGGGGGGTACTGTCAGGGTACCTGCGGTCTCTACCTCCGAAAGAGGTAGAGACTTAGCTGTTCCTCCATCCAGACGGCCTGATGGCTCCCTTCCCCACGGTCTATCCGGTCATGCAAGGCCGGCCGCGAGGGAGTGACTGCCTTTTACAGCATCTAGGCAGGAAGTTGTCATCAGGACACTCCTCCGGAACGACCTGTCACTCAATTGCTGCAGGACCAATCAGGAAGCCTCGGAGGCGTGGTTACTGCTCTGAACAGGGTATTTAACAGAGCTTCGTTCATTAGCTCATTGCCCTGTCGTGGTTCTAGCTTGTTCTAGTCACTCAGTGCTTGTGTATTCTATTATCCCTTTTGGTTTTGACCCGGCTTGTTTACCTTACTCTGCTTATCTCTGTTACCCTTGATTCGGCTTGTCTCTCGCTTACCTGTCTTCTGTTACCCTCGACCTCGGCTTGTCTTTGACCATTCTATACTGTACTACTTACGTTAGTCCGGCCATTCTAAGGTCCGGTATACGTATCTGGCTACTGTTTGTACTCTGCGTGTTGGATCCCTGTCCCGATCCTGACACCACCTCAGCCTTCTGCTCACTGCTTTGAGCAGGAGGAGTTTTGGGGTATCCTACATGAGGCAGACCCAGTGCAAGCAGCTCAGCAGGACAACTGCCAACAGCACAGACAGCCCCTTAAGCTAAATAGTAAAGTGGTCACTGGTCTGAGAGACACCGGAGCTACTATGACTCTGCTCCAAAAGAACCTTGTTTCCGAACACCAACATACTGGAAATACTGTAGCAGTGAGGGTAGCAGGAGGCGCCGTGTTCCGTCTGCCGGTTGCCCGGGTCCATTTGGACTGGGGAGTGGGCTCTGGACATGTGAATGTGGGGGTTATGAAGGATTTGCCTGCTGATGTTTTGCTGGGAAATGATTTGGCCCCTTTGGTTTCTGCATATGCTCCCATGGGACCTGCCGAGGCCAACCCAGTGACTACCCGTGCTCAGACCCGTGCTGCTGGATCCAGCCCACCTGCTGCTGAGACCCAGGTAAGAACCGATTCCCTGACTGATACCCCAGGGCAGACTTTGGTTAGCTGGGATTCCCCAGAGGAGTTTGGGAGGGAAACCCAGACAGATCCATCCCTCCAGAAATATAGGGACAGAGCAGATACTGGAGAGGAAGGAGTAGATGGGGAGCGGTATGAGTGGGTGGGGGACAGGTTATATAGGATCCCTAAGCCATCCCAGAAGAGTGTTGCCCCTCCGCCGAATCGACAGCTGGTGGTGCCCGCAAAGTACCGGCAGGAGATTCTGCGGATAGGGCATGATGTTCCGCTAGCCAGACATCTAGGGTCCCGACGCACAGCCTATAGGATCATGCAGAACTTTTTTTGGCCAGGGTTTAATCAGGCTGTGCGGATATATTGTAGCACGTGTGACACTTGTCAACGGGTAGGAAAGCGGGAGGACCACCCAAGAGCTAGGCTTATGTCGATGCCTATTATTGGGGAGCCCTTTGCCCGCATAGCTGTTGACATTGTGGGTCCACTGGCCAGGGCTAGTCCATCCAGTAAGAAATACATTCTCACCGTGGTGGACTATGCCACTCGCTACCCAGAGGCAGTAGCGCTGTCTAACATAGAGGCAGAGACAGTTGCTGATGCCCTGGTTAGGATTTTTACCAGGGTCGGGTTCCCTAAAGAGATTCTCTCTGACCAGGGAACCCAATTTACCGCTGTGCTCACCCAGCAGCTGTGGAGGGTATGCGGCATTAAACCGATACTTAGTTCCCCATACCATCCACAGACTAACGGTCTCTGCGAGCGATTTAATGGCACCCTCAAACAGATGCTGAGGACCTTTTCTGACACTTGCAGAGACTGGGAGCGATTCCTGCCTCATCTGTTGTTTTCCTACAGAGAGGTGCCCCAGGAATCTACTGGGTTCTCCCTCTTTGAGTTGCTTTATGGGAGAAGGGTCCGCGGACCCCTAGATCTCATTAGAGGCCACTGGGAGGGGGAGACAGAGCAGGAAGGGACCCCCATAGTACCGTATGTTCTGGAACTCCAGGACCGCATGTAGAAACTGTCTCTGATGGTAAGAGAGAACCTCCAGGTGGCCCAGGGGAGACAGGGGGAATGGTACGATCGGGGTGCCCGGCAGCGAGTCTTCCAGGTTGGGCAGAAGGTTCTAGTGCTCAAACCTGTGAAGGCGAACAAGATGCAGGCATCTTGGCAGGGCCCGTATAAGGTGTTAGCTCAGGTGTGTGATACTACCTACCTTATAGCCAGCTGTTCAGATGACAGGATCCAGCGATCCTTTCATGTGAACATGCTGAAGGAGTATCAGGAACGACCCGAGAATGTAGCTGCAGTATGTGCCCCGGCTGCAGACGATACAGAAAGTGTTAGCAAGAGATTCCCAGACTGACCTGACTAGCCTCTTACAGCTAGGGGACAGGTTAAGCCCCACAGAGAAGGGACAGGCAAGACAGCTTCTGTGGGAGAAGCAGGTGACGTTCTCCCAAGAGCCTGGCTACACTACCCTAGCTGTACATAAGTTAGAGACCCCTGGACAGAACCCTCTGCGACAGCCCCCTTACCGTATCCCCGAAGCAGTCCGAGAAGGAATGCGGAAGGAGATACAGGAGATGACCCAGCTTGGGGTCATCGAACACTCCGATAGCCCTTGGGCCTCCCCTGTAGTCCTGGTGCCTAAGAAAGATGAAACCACCCGGTTCTGTGTGGACTACAGGAGGCTCAACAAGCGGACCACCACTGACGCCTACCCGATGCCCCGGGTAGACGAATTACTAGATCGCATTGCCAGGGGACGCTATCTGACCACCATAGACCTGTGTAAGGGTTACTGGCAGATCCCCCTGGCTGAGGACGCTATCCCCAAGTCGGCCTTCGTCACCCCATTTGGCTTATACCAATTTAAGGTCATGCCATTTGGGATGAAGAATGCCCCAGCTACCTTCCAGCGTATGGTGGATAGGCTCCTCGATGGATTACAGGAATTTGCTTGTGCATACCTGGATGATATTGCGATCTACAGTGGGTCCTGGGAGGAACACCTGGTGCATGTAGGGGTAGTACTGGACAAAATTCGGGCCGCTGGCCTGACATTGAAGCCAGAGAAGTGTCATCTAGGTATGGCTGAAGTGCAATACCTGGGTCACAGAGTGGGGTGTGGGAGACCAGAGCCAGCTAAGATAGAGGCAGTAGCTAACTGGCCCACACCTATCACTAAGACCCAAGTATTAGCCTTCCTAGGGACAGCAGGGTATTACAGACGCTTTGTCCCCGACTACAGCTCTATCGCTAAGCCCCTTACTGCCTGACTAAGAAAAACCTCCCTAAGCAGGTCCTGTGGTCTCCAGCTTGTGAAGCTGCGTTTCAAGCACTTAAGCAGGCTCTCGTGAATGCCCCTGTCCTAACAAACGTTTTCTCGTCCATACAGATGCTTCCATGTATGGACTGGGGGCTGTGCTGAGCCAGGTCGGGGAAGATGGAGGAGAGCACCCTGTCGCATATCTCAGTAGAAAGCTGTTACCCCGAGAAGTGAGTTATGCGGCAGTGGAGAAAGAATGCTTAGCCCTGGTCTGGGCATTGAAAAAGTTAAGCCCTTACTTGTATGGACAGGAATTTTCCCTTGTGACGGACCACAATCCCCTTGTCTGGCTTAACCGGGTCTCAGGAGACAATGGTAGACTGCTGCGGTGGAGTTTAGCCTTACAACCGTATAACTTCACCATCAGCTACCGACCCGGTAAGCAGAATGGGAATGCAGATGGGTTGTCGCGGCAAACCGATGTTCTTGCTACCTCCTAGTCCGGTCATCCCCAAGTTGACCCGCTAAAGGGCCAAGCCGGGTCTGCCGGAGTGTCCCACAAGGGGGGAGCCGTGTGACGAACCCATCTGTATAGACTTATATTGCTGGTTCGTCTGTTTGCCTTGATTTCATGGATTTCCTGTCCGTATGCCCTTGTTCTGCTTTCCCTAGTACCGATTGAAACTACCGAAAAAACGGCCACCCAGGAGAGGAGTGTGCTGCTTGTTAACACCTTGACCACAATTAGAACGTTGCGGTTAACCGCAGACACCTCTCCCTTCCATTCGTACGGGTGGTCGTCGTTCGTATGCCGACCACGAGGCGGCGGCCATTTTGGACACGAGGAGAATCAGCGGTGTTCGGTGCAAAACCTATGGAACCAAAAACGGATACTTTATCTGCCGAACACCGCTGGAGGCTGCCGCCCACCTTCTATTTCGTTGAGGCGTACAAACACCGGTCAGTTCGGGAGTTTCTATAATTCGTATGGACTTTACCCAGATAGCCGTCCCATGGAGTCATTCGTATACCGAAGGACTTGTGAGAGACTTTGACTCCATGGCGATTGAACTATGTACATCGGATCTGAGCGCTATTCGGTAGGAATATGCCCTCAGATCCAGGCTATCTGGGGATATGTTACACGAACCATATGCAATCGGTATTTATGCCTTTATGTATTTTATTGTGTTTTTCTTATTATGTTTTAAAATGGCGATGGTCTCTATCCTTGGAGATAATTAGGTTTCTCCCTAATTATCTCCGGGATAGAGAAGAAGGATTTATGGGTAAAATGGGAAGGGCTTGTATTGAAGCCACTGCGATTGGCTACTGTCCAATATGTTTTACAGTCTCCCACAAGGTCCCCTAGGGGAGTGTCCACCGGGCAGGTAGATTAAACACATTCCTGTTTGACCTTCAAGACGGAGCTTTGTCTCATTTGTGGAGGGATTTACTATTGGGACAGCGTTTTCGTTTATTTCTAGCTGTGGAAGGATTTCGGATGGATTGCTGATCGGGGGTTGCCGCATTCGTATGCTCCGTTCGGGAGTTTTACGATCGGTTGGACTAAAACTGCATTTCTGGAGAAAGGGGATTATCTACTAAACGACGGCTCCGTTCCCCTGGCGGTGAGTGTCGTAACACACAGCACTGCCTTTGTGGCCTGCCTTCTTCCTATAGTGCATCCTGCTGTCATCTTTTCCCCGGGTAAATGATGCACACTCATCCAACCATCTACCTGATCTAAAAGAAAACATGATTCATCAGACCAGACAACCTTGTTCCATTGCTCTATGGTCAAGTTTTGACGCTCACATCCCCATTGAAGACACTTTTGGTGGTGGACAGGAGTCATCAATTACTTTTCTGACTGGTCTGCAACAGCCCCATAGGTAGCAAACTGCGATGCACTGTGAGTTCTGACACCTTTCTATCATGGCCAGCATTACATTTTTCAGCAATTTGAGCTACAGTATCTCTTCTGTGTAATCAGACCAGATGGGTTAGCCTTCTTTCCCCACATGCATCATTGAGAATTGGGCAACCATGACCCTGTTGCCATTTCACCAGTTGTCCTTCCTTGCACCAGTTTTGGTAGGTAATAACCCCTGCACACTGGAAACATCCCACGAGACTTGCCATGTTGCAGATGTGTGACCCAGGCTTCTAGCCATCACTTTTTGGCCCTTGTTACAGTCACTCAGATATTTTTGCTTGCCCATTTGTCCTGCTTCCAACACATCAAATTCGATAACTGACTGTTCACTTGCTGCCTAATACATACCACCTATTGACAGGTGCCATTGTAATGATATACTAGATGTTGTCACTCCACCTGTCAGTGGTCTTTCTTTTATTAATTTTTATTAAATTTCTTGATTACAAACCACAACAGAAACAAAAAGTTATACATACAACAAATATTAAAATCACATTGGATTGAATTAAATGTTCTTTTTTATATTCACTCTTTCACTTATTTTCTATCCCTCTTCAATTCCATTTCGAAGTTACCCCCTTGCTTCAGTTATAATTCGACTTAAAAAGCTGGGATTATCTTCAATAAAGGAAAAAAGAAGTAAAGAAGGAAAATTATAGCTCCTTACAATCCACATTCATATCCTACCCTGCCATGCATACATACAATACAACTTAACACTATATCTATCTTGAACTTTCTTGTGTGGAGGATTTAGATCTTTCCTCTTTCTTAATCAGGGCTGGCCTTAGGGGTGTGCGGGCTGTGCGGCCGCACAGGGCGCCATGGGAGCAGGGGGCGCCGTGCGGCCGACACAGCCCACACATGGGCGGTAGAATAATAATAATTAAAAAAAAACACATTTGTGGCGGGGGCGGAGCTTACCATGCAGTGGGGGCAGAGCTTAAAAGACGGTTAGGGCGCAGCTCAATGCAGCATGGGAAGCAGGAAGGAGTACCTGCTTCCCCAACAACCAGCCTCTAGGATGTGAGGTAAGAAGCAGTGACTGCCTGCCTGTGTGTGTGTGTGTGTGTTTGTGTGTGTGTGTGTGTGTGTGTGAGACTGTCTGTGTATGACTGTCTGCCTGTGTTTGACTGTCTGCCTGTATGTGTGGCTGTGTGTGTGACTGTCTGTGTATGACTGTCTGCCTGTGTGTGTGTGATTGTCTGTGTGTGGCTGTGTGTGACTGTCTGCCTGTGTAAGTGTGTGTGTGTGACTATGTGTGGGTATGTGTGACTGTCTGCCTGTGTGTGTGTGAGACTGCCTATGGGTGTGACTGTCTGTGTATGACTGTCTGTGTGTGTGTGTGTGTGTGTGACTGCCTGTGTGTGTGTGGCTGTGTGTGACTGTCTGCCTGTGTGTGTGACTGTGTGTGTGGTTGTCTGCCTGTGTGTGGCTGTGTGTGTGTGTGAGACTGTCTATGTGTGGGACTGTCTGTGTATGACTGTCTGCCTGTGTGTGTGTGTATGGCTGTGTGTGCCTGTGACTGCCTGTACCTGTGTGTTTCTGCCTGATCCTGTGTATATGACTATCTGCCTGCGACTGTGTGCATGTGGCTGTATTTGACAGTGTATATGTATTACTGTGTGCATCAGACTGTGGGCATGTGACTCTACAAAAATGTACACCTCCATTCACACACAAACCTAAACTTGTATTTTTATCTAAATTAAATACCCACCACATACAGCCAACACACCCATTACAAATATCACACATAGCAAACACATAGCATACATATCACACACAGTCATCACACCTGTCACATACAACACAAACATCATATTATAGTGTATTAGAAAGGGGGGGAGGGTAATATCTGTGTGAGAGCTGCACAATCAAGTGGGAGAAGAGTGTGAGGAGTGTCAAGTGAAGGCGGTAAAATGCATCTTTGCCTGTGTAGCCAAAAATGCCTGCACCAGGAGGGGGAAGCCCTTGACCTCTCCTCCTGTGAGTTTCAGTCTGCACTGGCTATCTCCTGCTCCAAAAGTATGTAGACCTGTGTCTGCTACTCTTTGCCACTTAGCCTCTTGATTTTTGTTTGAACTACCATCAAAAAGCTACACACGGGGGCGGGGCCTGACCGCAGAGCCGAGCGGCTGACAACCTTGGGAGCTCCTGCACCAAACTGCAAAGAAAACCTCTTTTAGTGACCCAAACGGCAACTAATCGGGCCACTAACAGGCCAGTAACAGAAAGAGGACACTAAACTGAACAAAATGAGACCCCTCAAGCGACAAAATGAGCAGTACTTGCCGGACAGGCTCCTGAGGCCTACTCGGGAGGCGGACGCGGGAGAGACGGCCGCTCTCCACCCGCCACTAGTGGACGCCTCGGTGAAGAAGGGCCACTGTTCCCCCCCCCCCCCTTTGGACCGGTGGGGGTAATCCCGGTCCGCCAGCCCAAGGAGACAGCCTATCTCTGGGGCACCCTTCAGAAAAACTCTGACCAGCCGACCCCACAAGGTCAAGCTAAGATGGCTGACGGGGAGGCAGCCAACGCAAAGAAACAGACCGCTGAAGAATGGGCAGCAGCCTTCCGTGCAAAATTTGATGCGGTATGCCAGAAATTCTGGGAGCGACTAGAAGAGAAAAACTCACCTCCTGTTACGAGGCCAGCCACACAGCTAGTGCGTCTCCGTGCACCCCCTCGCGGGCAGCCGGAGCGCCCTAGTAAAGCAAGAAAGCCACAGGAGCGGAGAATCAGTGCAACAACCAGGCGGCAGAAGCGACGAAAGAGCACTGCTCGCCCGCAGATGACAGCGTCGAAGCCGCACACGAGAGGGTTAAACAGACCCCCCTCAAACCGCAAGACGTCACCTGCCCAATGCGCCATCAGTCCCGCCACAACAGACCGGAGGAGCAGCCGTCTAAAGCCACACACGGCATACCAAATAACCAACGGCTTCTCACAGCAGCCCAAACCGGAGACAGAGTGAATGAAGGACACCCACCCACACGAGACCCAGCATCAACCGCAGACCACCAAGATGGCGCAGGGGGAAACTGCTGCACCTCCAGAACATGAGAGATACACGTGGAAAGTCAGCATCGGATGAATCCCCACATCCCTGAGGTCCCAGAGACTGAAACTCAACCCCTGAGGACACGGTTATAACTTATGATATGATTCCATTGTACCAATACTCTCCTTAATGTGTAGCAGTTAGCAAATTGCATTTTACTAGCCAGAGTAATTTCTCTTATGTCTAAATATTCTGCATATCCACATAAGGGTAGCCACTAGATGAATAATTAGCTTGTCAGACAAAATTATTAATTTAGTAATGCAATATATAGTTTCTGAGTAGGGGAAATGCTTACATGACGCTCTAAGGCCATAACAGACCAAGCCTGTCTATGCGGTAGACTTATTATTGAGACGGTACCTGCTTCAACGACAGAACCGACCTAATCAGTATATAATATGAAACCGCTATAAATACCGCAGCAGCAATACTGACATAACTGACCAACCTACCTACTTTGTTAACTCACTGATATTGCTGACGCTCTACTGAACTACCTAGTTAAGCCTATTTCACTGTAAGTAGACAAGCTTTACTTAGATCAGCAACAGACCAGACTATACACAACAACTTAAGCCTCACTGTGGTTAAGCCTAGTTACACTCAAACCTATCCTTAAGCGCACTGTTTATTTATGCCTGACTAAAATATAAAAATGTGCTTGTAAATCGTTTGCCCCGCATGTTTAGCGTGGATGATGCTTGAGGATTGCTTTTGGGGCACCTCATGCCTGCATGTACTTACTATACGCACTGCAAAAATAAAGAATATAAAAAAAAAAGAAGGGGGGGGGGCGCTGTGAAGATTTTTCGCACAAGGCGCACAAAGGCCTAAGGCCGGCCCTGTTCTTAATCAATTAATTCTAAGGAATCGTCGGCTAACCCAAATTTGTTATTCATTCAAGTAACTCTCCCATAGGGAATTTCCTAACTCTTCAATGTACTCCCACCATATTTCTTTATATAAAGATAATTTGCTGTTCAAACTGTATTTTTTTTTTCCATTCTACCTTGGAGTGAGATTTGACTAGTTATTTTAGTCCATGCAGGTGTGTCAGGTTTTAGCCATTCTCTTGCCATACATATTTTAATTGCCAACAATACATTCATAATTAAGTATTTGTTTTTTCGGTATATGTATTGCGAGGAGATCTAAATGAAAAAGCCAGGTTTGTGGTTCAAGCTTAGTGTTTTCCCAGGTTTGTTGTTCAAGCTTAATGTTTTCCCGCAATATTTTAGATAATGCAATTTCTATTTGTGATTTTAATTGCTGAATTTTTTCACACTTCTACCAAATATGCATTATTTTGCCTTGTGTATGTGAGCATCTCCAGCATCCCCCTTTGTTAAGTTTGTTAAATTTATTTATACACCAAGGGACCATATACCAACGATTTATTAACTTGAAGAACACCTCCTGCAGGTTTATAGAAGGTACACATTTCTTAACCATTACCCAAGTTTCTATCCATTTCTTTATTAGATTCCATACCTCTAAGTCTCCCTCCCATTTCTTTATAAACAACAATTTTAAAGATTGTTGGTTTTTTAATATTAGTTTTTTGTTTGTTTTTTATTATTTTGGCGTTTGATATAAACTCATCCAGTTTTGTTGGAGGAGGAACCACAATTGTTTTTAAGAAGAAGTTTTTCAATCTTAGGTAAATAAAAATATCTCGATTAGCTAGATCAATTTTTCTTTTTAGAGCTTCAAAAGATACCATCTGTCAACTCCTTTACTATTCCAACTTGATAAATCTAAATCTTCAATGTACTGGTTGAGAACAGTTATCGGTGTATCCTGGGTAATATATTCTTTAATACCCATCTTTTCTCTCACCCTTGCCCCCATTTTAACTCCATCTATGAAAATAGGGTTTGATAACTTCAATCATCTAGCCACTGAAGGCTTAATCCAGTACATATGGGAGGGAGTTAATTTTCCCATCTGGCATCTCTCACAATGAAACCAGCCAGTTGACTTATTTATCTCCAAACACCATGCCATCAGGTGTGAAAACATAGTTACATCATGTAAAACATTAAAATCCAGGAAACCTAGCCCAAATTGTGTGCTATCTTTTTTAATCACATTGTATGCTATCTGTGTTTTTTTGTTTTTCCAGATGTATGAGAGGAATATTTTTTTACATTTTCTCCAAGATAGTTCCTGGTACTCACAATAGAATCATCCTAAACAAAAACAAAACCTTAAATATGCTTTCACAATGTTTACTCTACCTAAAAATGAAATCTCTCCTTTTTTTAAAATTTTGTCTTTTTGAAAATTAAGATTCAGAATTAGCAGTTCATAACTTACGGGTATGCATCTTTCTAGCTCCAGCATTATTTTTATACCCAAATAATCTATCTGGTCGTTATCCCAACTAAACTGGAATTTACTATGTAACCATTGCTTTTGGTTGGATGATAACCCTACGTATAATTTGTGTTTTGTGTAGGTTTAGCTTATAATTAGAGTAATATCCATATTCCCAAATAATCAATATAACTGTGGGAATTGATGTATCAAGTGTTGTTAGGGTTAGAAGTATATCATCAGCATACAGAGTTATTTCCCATTCTGTTCACTATGATGCCCCTTATCTCCTCTGCTTGTCTAATCATTGCCGCCAATGGTTCAATGGAAAGAGCGTGAAGCGGGGGGGTCAGGGGCACCCCTGCCTAGTGCCATTATGAACATTGAAAAACGATGAGCACAAGAAGGGACCTGTAATTTTAGTTCCTCGATTGCTATACAGAGCCATGAAGCAGTTTTTAAATAATCCTCTGATCCAAAAAGAGTCCATTGTTTCAAATGAGAAATCCCAACTCACTTTGTCGAATGCCTTTTCGGCATCTAATGCCAAGAAGGCTATCGACACAGGCCTCTGCTGTACCTCCTACACCAGATTCATTAACGTTCACGTATTGTCATCCCCCCGATCTACCCGGAATAAATCCTGATTGATCTGAATCCACTAAGTCTGAAACAACTGCCCCCAACCTATCTGCAAGAATTTTAGAGAAATTTTTTATGTCTAAGTTTATGATAGATATAGGGCTATAGTTTGAAATTAAACTTGGGTCTTTCCCTACTTTTGGTATAGGACAAATTGAGGCTCGAATCTCCTTGGGAATATCCTCTTTTTCGCCAAACACATTAAACACTCTCAGCAGTAACGGTGAGATCGCAGGGTTCGCTATCTTGTAGAAAATTGTATTTTTAGAGCCCCAATTGCTCTTTTAACTTCTTCCAAAGAAAAAGGTTGATTTAACATTCCAAGATGTTCTTCTGTAATTCTTGGAAGATTTGAATTTTGTAAAAACTTTTTCATTTTAATTTGGGTATCTCGTTATGTTTGATATTATTATATTATATAAAGAATGGTGTAGGGTTTCTCCTCTCCCCTCACTGCTCCTTTAAATCTCTACCAACCCCTCTTCCCTGTCTTTTCCATCATTTGAAATACAGTCAATTCACCTTTTCAATCCCTTCTCTGCTAGCATTGCTGTTATTTATCGTCCCCCTGGTTCCCATCTTCTCTTCCTTGACCACTTTGCTGCCTGGCTACCCTATTTCCTCTCTTCTAACATTCCATCCCTAATTCTCAGGGACTTCAATATTCCCATTAACCCACCTTTGACCTCTGCAGCCTCTAAACTACTTTCAATTACTTCCTCCCTCGGGCTATCGCAGTGGGCTAATTCTCCCTCCCATGTAGCTGGCAATACCCTTGACCTAATCTCTCTTCTGGCATTGTCCCTGCTGACCTTAAACATGCCACTGTAGTACCTATACTAAAAAAAACATCCCTCGACCCGTCCACCCCCTCTAACTATCGTCCCATATCCCTGCTCCCTTTTTCCTCAAAGCTTCTGGAATGACTTGTTTTTACCCGTGTGTCTCATTTCCTCAATTCCAACTCTCTCCTTAACCCTCTTCAATCTGGCTTCCCTCTACACTCTACTGAGACTGCACTTATCAAAGTTACTAACGACCT